>NC_086187.1:9968000-10299500 GCF_023053635.1 Elgaria multicarinata webbii | reverse complement strand
ACTGTAAACACCAAAGATGCTTTTGGCTGATACATCCAAGCTAGAACCCACTTTGTTCTGGAGGAGTTGCATTTTTTTTGTAATCTAATGATATGTATGTTTTTGTTATATCTAGTGGTTCACAGCAGAGACACACAATTTAAAACTTTGAAGTTATTGGATGAACTTTCTATTAAGTTTTGGGAGACTGTAGTCACAGCTCATTTGGTCTTCATGAACTAGAAAATGTGATGCCGCTTACAATGGCATTCTATTAGAGGAAATCATGCATCTAACCATGTAGCAAAATACTGTACCCAATTTATATCACCATGCACCCATTTTACCATGTGCGTGGTCTTCAGAGTGTGTAGATTATTAAAAATGCATGCACTAGCTTGTTTTAAAGGCTATTTGCTTTTAAAATGTGGGTGCAAGACAAATGTTTGTAGAGGAAAAGGTATGTCAATTCCCAGAGTGGAAATGTATTGTTACGCAGTGTTCTTGCTATCATAGTATGTATGTAGGCCAAAGGTAGACTGGGAGAACAGCATCTTACCTAATTCTTCCAAGGGCATAACCAGACGGAATGTGAGAAACTGCTTTTGGCCTGCCATCGACAGTAGAAGCCCCATGACTAAGGCCAGTAAGTTAATGGTTGAGGCGGGCATGTTTAGTCTGGAGAAGAGAAGATTGAGGGGAGACACGATAGCACTCTTCAAATACTTGAAAGGTTGTCACAGAGATGAGGGCCTGGATCTCTTCTTGGTCCTCCCAGAGTGCACGACATGGAATAATGGGCTCAAGTTATAGGAAGCCAGTTTCCAGCTGGACATCAGGAAAAAAATCCTGACTGTTAGAGCAGTATGACAGTGGAACCAATTACCTAGGGAGGTTTTGGGCTCTCCCGCTCTAGAGGCCTTCAAGAGACAGCTGGACAACCATCTGTCAGGTATGCTTTAAGGTAGATTCCTGCAATGGGCAGGGGGTTGGACTCGATGGCCTTGTAGCCCCCTTCCAGATCTACTATTAAATGATGCTATGATTCTGTGAGGTGAGATATGAACTGGAAAGTTACTGGCTAATAGGTAACACATATCCCCCATGAAACAGCAGGCCACCATTCAATGGGCAAACAACCTGTAGAAACTTCATGTTAATGTTTCATATTTAGCAAATGACGAACTTCGTTTATTGCACACATAAGTATTTCTTTGTTGTTGTTTCCATTTTAAAATTAGTCCACAATATAGATTCACAGTCCTGACGATTGAGCAGTATTAATATCTATATAATTGATAGAAGAATACGTTAGTGTAATACTTATTACTACAGATCTACCAGACCAATTTTGCTCCTGCCTACTCAGAAATAAGATTAATTTAATTTAGTGGGGCATACCCCTAGGGTTGCATAGGGTCACAGTCCTGGTCTTTTTGAACTGATGTTACTTGCATTTTCACATCTTATGTGTACTCACATGTATCTGCATGTCTTGAATACGTTACCTGTATCAGTATTCTACAACAGGTTTAAAAGTTTTTTACAATAATGCTGTGAGTCAGTTCATTATATTAATAAGCTCCAAACTGCCCGAGACCAACTTGGCATTTATTCCTGGCTGGAAATCTTACCCATATGCAAATTTGTCAATTTTACGTCAAACATCAGTCCTGTAGCAGGAGACAATTTTACAAGAGAAATGAGAATCATCATTGGAAAACAGTTATGTGAATCCTTAAATTACTTCACTGGTAATTCTTCCATGAGGCACAATAAAATGTGTGGAGATTATCAGATGTGTTTGGAAAAGTATGTTATGAATTTATTTTATGCCTGAGATATTTGGATGGGTTTGGGCATTCAACACAGCCTATCCTTGTTGATGATAATTTTACAGCTTAATGACATTGCTTCAAATTATTTGTTTTGTCTTTCAGATTACTCATATCTTGTGGCATTTTATTTCAGGGTTGTATTTATATCTGTTTAGTAAATTAAACAAATTAAGGGTAAATAATAGGTTTGGTGCTCTTTTCTGGCAAGTCAAATTCCATTTCCAACCTATTTCCAAAAAACTGTTTATGTTTCCTCTTTTAATTAATCTTTGTGTTTCTCTAGAGGAATTTGTTTGCATATAATATATACATAAAATCTTGGCTTATGTATTCTGTATGACTGTGAATAAATAATGCATTCAAGACAATTATATTTTTAACCAGCACCAAATGTTACTAGATTATATGTGTTCAAGATTTTCTGCACTCCATTACTTCAAACTTTTTATTATTATTATGCAGTCCCAACACAAGAGCTCAGGGCATATAAAACTCACATAAAATAAAATGTAACGTAACAATAAAATGTTAAAGGAGAACTACAACTAAATTCCATGTATTTCTCTGGCCAATGAAAGGGCATCAAGATTTTATAACTGCCTGAATTTGTTCTTCTCCAAAAGTGCTACACAACCAGGAGTTTAAAGCTGTCGATATATATATAAAAAAACTAAAGCCCTGTTTCCTTCTTTTTTCTTCTTTCTACATATTATGCAAGTTAAATTTGCCCAAGCATTAAGCTCAGCATTGGAGCTTTGCATCCCCTTTACCATTAAACATCTAAGGTCCTCCTCTGGGTGCCTACTCCGAGGGAAGCTCGGAGGGTGGCGACAAGAGAGAGGGCCTTCTCTGTGGTGGCCCCCCAACTGTGGAACAATCTCCCTGTCGAGGCCCGCCCAGCACCAACATTTTCATCTTTTCGGCATCAGGTCAAGACTTTCCTCTTCTCCCAGGTGTTTAGCAATATGTTATGACATTGGGACCCTGGGTCTGTTTTTTGGCTCATTGTTTTTAAAGTTGTTATACTGGTTTTAAATGTACATGTATTTTGCTTGGTTTTGTGGTTTTTTTAATCATTGTATATTGTTTTTAAGTGTTTGTTATCTTATGTGAACCGCCCAGAGAGCTTCGGCTATAGGCAGTATACAAATACAATAAATAAATAAATAAATAAATAAAGGTAACTTTGGGAGGCATCAGAGGCAGGGCTCCCTTTGTATTGGCACTTGGGTTTGTATTTTATATTTATTTATTTACATTTATATACCGCCCCACAGCCGAAGCTCTCTGGGAGGTTTACAACAGTTAAAAACAGTAAACATTAAAAAAGTATACAAAATTTTTAAAACCATCAGAAACATGTAGACAACAATATAAAAACATCCATTTAAAAACAACAGTTCTGGGGTCCGTTAAAAACAAACTTAGCGTTGTTAAATGCTATTAAATGCCCGGGAGAAGAGAGAAGTCTTGACCTGGCACCTGAAAGATAACAGTGTTGGTGCCAGGCGAGCCTCATCAGGGAGATCATTCCACAGTCGGGGGCGGGGGCACCACAAAAATGGCCCTCTCCCTTGTTGCCACCCTCCGAGCTTCCCTCGGAGGAGGACCTTAGATGTTGAGCGCAGTGTACGGGTAGGTTCATGTCGGGAGAGGCGTTCCATCAAGTATTGCGGTCCCAAGCCATGTAGACACTTGGGTTTGTAGAACATCCTCATGGGAAGTTCAGCCAGGCTTCATCGTTACATGCTTTTTTATAATTATTATTTTGATAAGCAGTGAAGATTGATTGATTTCAGCAAGCATTTTGCTCTGTTTCCTGCAATAAAATTAATGCAGCTAATCATTCATGTTTTGACATATTCTTTCGATGATTTCAGCATTTATCTCTTTGTTTGTTGTTTTATTTTGTTTGCTATGTCAGTCCTCCAGAAGCTGGATGGAGGTTACTTTCCTTCAATACGACTGAGAACTTTTGGCCCTGCTTCTTGCTATCCAACACCACTCAACAACGTTGCCTTCTTACCCTCAGGCCTCAAGACCACCTCCTTCCCCCAATTTTTAAAACCCTGCTGTTCCTAGAGTTTCTTCTTTCCCTCTCTGCCACTGCCTTAGAGCATTTGCTACCATTTCCACCATCCCTGCCACCAATATGACCACTCTGAGCGTGGGCTTTACCCACAAAGCTCAAAGACCTTTGTGTTTTTCTCCTTGAATGCTTGCATGGTGTGGAGCTATGTGGGGGCTGTAGTTTCCTGACTGTTTCAGGCTCCTGGCCATAATGCAAAAACATACTGTTTCAAGCTCCATTTTTTTAAAAATTAGCAAAATCAGTCTGGTAGATCTCTAGTAACAAGTGTTAAAGTAACATATAGATTCCATTTACCTTTCTTCTCATTCTTGCTCTTCTAGAACTTGGAAATAGGATGGGACCCCATGGAAGCTGAAGAATTCAGTATTGAATGGATGGTTGTCTGTGCCTGAATATGTTTATGGATTTCAGTTAGTTGTCTGTAGCATTAGGTTGCTTGTGTGTGTGTGTGAATGAATGAATTAATGTTGTTACATTGTTGCATCTCCTAAATGTAAACTTCTCTCCAGGTAATTGCTGGAAGATGGCCTTCATCCATTTCAATGAGCCTTCTGTGGGAACACATCACAGACCTTGTTCAATCTAATGGAGGTTGCATTCCAGCAGTTTTTCATGGGTGACCCTTCATCTGTTACAAATTCTCAAGCAGAGCAATCTTATGACTTCTCAGAACAGCCCTAGGATGATGGATTCCTGCATTGAGCAAGGGGTTCAGCTCGATGGCCTTATAGGCCTCTTCCAACTCTACTATTCTTTGATTCTATGTAGATTCCCATTCCTGAGACAGAGACATAGCTCCCACATTGGGGGCAGGAATCTGAGTGTGTCCACAGAAAGCACCTCAGTGGCTTTTCTTCCAAGGTTGTAACAGCAACCTCAGAAAACAATGGAGGGGGGGGGAAGGGACACTTCCAGTGAACAGGGAGAAGAGAGGCATGGCAATGCTGGATCCTCCCACCTCTCTATCACCTCCTGACACCCACTTGAAGGTAAAAAAGCTAGAGGAGGTCAGAGGTCTGTTCAGCTGTAAATTTAAGAGAAAGGACAGGAGTCTGTAAAAGCCTCTATCTGCCTTCCACTTTTCTTGGTTCTTGCAGCAAGGCTTTGGATAGACAGAGGGCTATACCCAAAGCCCATTTTTCTATATTGTTAGGATTGCACTCCTAACAATACAATACATTCTCTATTCAATGCCCTTTAATGGGTGCAATGAAAGTGTTAGTAAGTTGTTTTTCCTGTAATTAAGAAACTGGTATGCCATTGTGGACTGTTTTGAAGCCTGTTCCATTAGACTGCATGCAGTCAGTGATCGCGGATGCTGTTTTGTATTCTGCTACAATTGAAGTGGGTTGTGGCGGGGGGTTGCCTAATAAGCACTTTTAAATATCTGCCATAAAAGGGAGACTTAACAAGAGAAGAGATGAAAGAAGAGAAACAAATAAAATATATAATAATGTATAATTGAATTTTGACCTGATAAATTTTGCTAACCTTCAAAGCCAACACTGCAGCAGCACAATATTATTAGCAATAAAAAGAATTTGCTTTGCCCTTTTTAAATTACCATAAACCGATTGAGTGAAGCAGAATGATGTTAATATTTAAGAAGTAGGACACTAGATTCTATTATCTCAGAAGCTCTGTCACCAGCCACACTCTGTAGTCCTCTTATCTAATTATTGTGCTTAAATTGTATTAGCACTCCAGCAATTTGTCCACTGTTGGAAAAGTAATTGACATTTGGGTTACTGCTTTACCGCTTCATATTTCCTTCATATTTGGGAGACTCACTAGCTAGTTCCAAAGAGTGCTCTTCTATCAAAATAGATTAGCTTAATTTTACTTAAAGCGGCTGGGGAGGGGCTGGGAGAATTATTTGCTACTTAAAGTGTGATCTGGTGTTAAAATTTGGATTATGTACTAAAACTGATCAGAGATAGAAAATGAAAATAGGTGCAAAGCTGTAGTGGTTAAATTAATTAGTGAGAGTTTTGACTTTCAGATGACTTTTAGGTGGAATGTGAGATTGTTTTTATATCTACCCAGGAAAATTGCTATAGATGAGTGATAGAACACATGAATTGCACTCAGAAGGTCTCAGGTTTAATCCCTGCCAGGTAGGCTGAGAAAGACTCCTGTCTGGAAACACTAGAGAGTTACTTCCAGTCAGTGTAGTCCAGGACTTTCCAGATGTTGTTGGACTCCAGTTCGTTTTTTCTTTTTCTTTTTAATCAAGTCTGTTGACATTCCCCTTGCATTCCTTCTAAGTCTTGCTTTGATTCAAGCCATTTTTCCTCCAGTTTGGTATTGTTTTATAATTGGGCTAGGGAACTCTTCTTTCACACACCAGTTCGTGTTGAGGCTTTGCCCCCCACCTTCCTTCTTTTTATCTTCCCCTTCCCAGTCATGTGGAACTTAGGTGGTAGATGTGGGGTGAGTGACACTCCAGATACTTTAGGTTTAACTAAAGAGTTTACTAGTAAAGATATTTAATCAATAGAGCTGAGTAATACAAAAGCATTAAAAGAAAAGAAAAGTTACAGAAATGAAAAGTTCTAGACTTCTTCTTCTTCTTCTTCTTCTTATTATTATTATTATTTATTTATATAGCACCATCAATGTACATGGTGCTGCATCTTTCTGCTCCTTCCTTATGGTCTAGTTTTTCTCTGGCTCTAGTCTTCCCTTTTATTCCCTCTTCCCCTCAAAACCGAAAGTACTGTTGCAATCTTGAAGAAATGAAACTTAACTGGAGAAATGAAACTTAACCTGGAGATGAATCTTAACTGCAGAAATGAAACTACTCCTGTCAGGGATACCCCTGCTGAACAGAAAACTACAAGCCTTTAAGGCCTGACTTTAACACCTTGTTCAGTAAGCCTCAACACCTTCACAGTGATCTTCAGCTTTAAAAGTTCAGAGTTGAGCCCAGCTTCACATAATCAGCAGAACCCCATAGCGATCGCTTCAACCCTGGATTTCAGGTTGTGGGATGGGGGAACCCCCATAGAGGCACACTCTGTATTAACTTTGACACTGTTGTTACATGGCAATCCATTCATGATAACAGATTCAAAAGTGGCAGCAACATTAGTCTGTGTTATGCAAACAATAAAGAGTACACAGCACCTTAAAGACTTAACCATGTTTTATTATTAAGGCATGAGCTTTTGTAGGCTAAAGCTACTTTGTCAGATGCAGGAATGGATAGATACAAGATGGAAAAGTCAGTTACAGACAGATCGAAATCAAACATTGCATTTCAGTCTAAAGAGACATCTACAATATTACAGTAAACTTACAAGCTGTTACTTGGAATCTACAGACTGTAATGACTTCAGCCAATAGGTTCAAGCCAAGTTCCAAGGTGTTAAATTTAACAATGAATGTTAAGTCTGAGGTCTCATGATGAATTCTGGCAGGATCTACACTACTACTTTAAAACAGTTTACAACAGTAGTGACAGCTGTTGGGGCCCAGGACACACTACATATACAGTTTTCAAAGTGTCATATCCTCCTTGGTGTAGAACTGGCCTTTGTCTCTAAAGATTTTATGATAAATAGTTTGTACTAATATCACTTCAGACCAGTACAGGATAATCTTTGGAGTCCTTTTAAAACCGGGTGGGGGTGGGGAATGGCACATAACAGAATTCTTTCAGGGAACAAGCATTAACTTTTCACTACAAAGGTGCCTGGCTTTTGATCTTGGCCAAGGCACTTGCCAATATACCTTCTAAACACTCTGTATCTTCATGACAGTAATGAGAATTAACTTTGCTCTTGATGGATTATTTAATATCGGTACCTTATTTCTTTTGCTTTGTAATTTTGTTAGTGGCTTCACCAACCCACATTATTCAGTGGAGTATTTTGCATATAAACCATGGTTTGTGGCCTTCATTTTATAATAAAGTGATTGCTAATTCAATCTACTGAAAGCTTTTAAAATGAGCTTGATAAAAAAAAATATCTGAGAGTCAAAAGGTTGCTGCAATCATTTATCTTACTATAAGTGTGAAGATGAGCTTCAAGAATGGAAAGGAAACTATAATTGCATCCCCTCTCCATGCAAGTGTATGATCTCTCACCCACCCCACCCGAAATATTCTTAAACAAAGTTCAAGGCTGTGTGTGTTTACTTAGATCTGAGTCCCACTATGTTCAATAGGGCCTACTCCCAGGTATGTCTGCATAGGTGTATAACCAACACTGGGCCTGTTCAGACATAGCAGAAATCTATGGAAAGGAATTATGGGTAAAATGAAACATGGACTGAAAATCTATTCATTCATTCTGTGCCTAGTTTTTGTGTGTATAGGTTGTAAGTAAGGATACAACCTTTATATCTGGCCCATGTCACTTCTTCTTATATTCAACCCATTTCTCCAGTTTCCACATCCTTTTGAGTTTTAATATACACACACACATTTATTTTTGTATACAACTTTCTCTAGCATATGTGAAGATACACATGCATCTTTCCCTAATGTGCATAATTTTTATGTGTGCATTTTCCTAATATACACAAGTTTGTACACAACACTCCCTAATTTATGTGTTTTTGTATACAACCTTTGAATCGAGAACTGCATTGCAAAATTCATAGAAATGAGGAATCTGAAAGATAATTGTGTTCTGATTGGCAAGGAAGTGCAAACTAGATAATTTTTCTGGAAAAAAAATGTGGACCAAATAAAATACTCCAGCACCCTTACTTTTAAGCTACAGGTAGATTCACTTTTTTTCTTCTGTTTAGTTAGCTTCTAGAATAACTTCAGGAACTCCATTAATAACACTAATATCAAGAGGAGAAATACATGAATGTGCCTGATTAAAATAGTTTAAACTTGTAACCAAATGTCTGCTGCAGCACCCATGTCAACATTCTCAGTCTCTCTCTCAAAATGCTCACTTCATTATCAATTTGAGAGAACAGTTGTCTTTGCGTCTTGAAGAGGTTTACACACTAGCTGTTCCTTGTAAAGTTTATGAATTGCCATGTCTTTGGGAGGCAGCATATAATGTAATTAAAATTAGAACTAGTGCTCTCATCTGTCACTTGTTCATTGTCTACTTGCTATACCACCTGAGGTGTTTTGTTCCTTCAAATTACTGTGACCACACTCTATACTTCAGCACCTGTCAAACAATATGGATTACAAAGAGTGTTTTAAGTAAGTGATCTACATGAATCTAAGATGCAGGAACTGCTAATTCCCAAGTACTCTGATGAAGTAATAAATCCTCCTTGCCATTTCCATCCTTAATTGCTTTACTTAAACATGCTATTGAGGGGAGACTGGGCATTTTAATATAATCTGGATATTTTTCACCAACAGATTTTAAATTCAGACCAAAAGATACCCTCAACTCAACTAAAACAGTACTTCTGTCTTTTTCACTATGTAATTGTCACCTGCTCAAACAGTACCCACTTTTGGCTTCTCTGTATAGTGCAGCAGTTTTAGTATGTGTCATGCCTCTGCTGGAGGAATCCTCCATTTCTGAAGAGCTAGAACTTGCAGTCACTCAAGACCAAAAAGCCATCCATGGCAGGAGATCTAGGGAAGCCTGAGACTTCAGGGGAGACCACCATAGCTGTGCCTCTACAGGAAGAGGGGAGTTTGGGTGACCACACCCTTATGCATGTTTACTCAGAACTTAGTCCCAGTATGTTGAACAAGGTCTATTTTCAGCTGTTGTCTCAAGAGGCAGGCCAGTAGGGTGCCTTTAAGGAGAACTTCTTGAATAGAAAGAGGGATTCCTCAAGAGGAAGGGGATTCCTTGGGAGCAAGAGCCTGGGTGTGGCTCAGGAAGCTTTGACAATATAAGCCTGCAGTCTAGCCAATGTTTTTGACAGTGCCTTGTATCTCTGAACTTGCTCCATGGTTGAACCTTTGAGCTACTGACCTTGGTCTCCTGCTTGACTATTCCTCTTGGGCTCTGTATTTTATCTGATTGCGTATTGGCGTTTTGACCTTGGCTGCTCTTCAGACCTCACTTTTGGAAGTCTCCATCTTGCCTGGTAAAACTGTGCCTTTGACCGCTGCCTACTTATTGACCTGATTTGAGATTGTCCCTTAGTTCAACCTGATGTTCAGCCATAGCGGGACAGTTGGGTAAAGAATAATTATATTGTACAATCATTCACACCTGTCATTGGTCCTGTTGTTACCTGTTTTCCCTAGGTCCTTCTTCGCCTTGTTTGCTACTTCTTCCTGTATTATTCACATGGCTGATTCCATTCATTCTGTGAATGGGATGAAACCACAATGCTATGCAGCCAATTAGATTTTGCTGCATACTGATGCCTCTTTGATCAACAAGCATGAAAAAGGAACTAACATTATGCACAGAAATGACTGAGGTTAAGTCTCTCCAAGTTTGTTAAAGGAATATGGTTCTCCGAAGGAAGAGTGGTTCTAAGGATGGCCATCATGGAGAAATCTGTCCCTCTGGGGGCTTGTCAGATTTTTCCCAGAGACCCTAGCTCAGCTTGCATTTGCGAGACAAGCCATGAGCTTTTTCTTGAAATCCAGGAACTTAATTGGTTTCTTCCCACCCAAAATCAGTTTCCCCAAGATACCCAACATGGTGCCCATAGGCACCATTTGTGCAAACTGTGGTCTTTATATATGCAAATTTCAGCTGTAAAGTGTGCAATTTTTGCAACATTTGCACAAATTATGGTTGTAATTTGCGGAATTTGCACCTGTCATTTATGCAAATTCTACCAGTTGCACATTGAGTTGGGCCAGTTGGCAGAAGACAAAACAGAGTCGGGTGTGTGTGTGTGAGGCAATGAAAGCTCATAGAGCTGCAGCCCCAGTTGGATTCCTCTGATATCCCTAGTAGTGATGGGGGAGAGGTCCTTTTCATTTGTAGAACCCTAATTGAATTCCCTTACAAACAGGATTGCCTGGTATCATATTTACTTAATTTATTTTATTTACTGTGCCATGTGAAAACTCTTTTATCCCTGCCTCTGGTGTCATGGTCTTGTTTTCATTTTATACTTCATTTTTAACTGTCTGCTAAATTTGTCTATTTTTTAATGTTTGAAGAGCTGTTAATGAATGGTTTAAATAAATAAATGCAGTAGACACTAGCTATCAAGTGCTGAATGGAAGGATGTTACATGTTGACCCTGTTTAGACAACCCACTAAGCCATGGTGGTTAAGCATTTTGAGCTAAACATTATGACTTAGTGTGTCTTTTGTACCATGATGTAGTGGGTCATGTGAACCATTCCTAACTATGGTGGCTACAGAACCACAGTTTAAATACATTCACTTACCATTTGCTGCAAAAAGGTTAGCATCCATAACTTTTTGTTATGGTTATAGTGTGTTGTCACTATAAGTTACACAAGGAAACTGGGAAGAGGAACCAGCCAAGGTGTCCCTCTGGCACAGCCTAGATCACCATGAAGGTGATCCTGATCAGTTAACAAGTTCCCTTTTGCAGGCAGAGGTAAGTGTGAGTTACATAGATAATTTCCTCCTGGAACTTCCTCCCGGCTGCTTTATTTCTCCTACCCCAAGCAATAAACCACACCAATCTTTAATTGGGGAGAAATGTCTGGGAACCCATAAATCATAGCGGCTTGATAGGGAAATGTTTCAGAGAACTTGGGATATTGGTACAGAAATGCAATCAATCAATCAATCAATCAATACACTTGATAGGGAGGGGTGAAGCACTGCTGTTGTTTTTCCAGCATGCATTGAGAGATCACATCCGTTACATGTCAAAGCAAGGGCTGCTTCTTTAGACTGGCTTCTTTGATATCAACCAGCTGTGCCATCAACTGCCAGGGGAGGGTTGTGTGTGTGTGTGTGTGTGTATGCATGAGAGTCTTAGAGTGGCTTACATAAAAGTAGGAAAGCACAGCATGTCCGATAATAAAATCACAACTTCCATAAAAGGCTGAATTAAAAACAGACGTATTACCTGACCCCAACCCAGCATCATATTATTAATCGGGAAGAATGTTTTAAAAGAGAATTAAAGCAGCAGCGCAGAAGAGACATTTGTGCACATGCACTCATGTGCACAAGTGCACACCCTCGGAGTGCAATCCTACATGATTGATGTTCATAGGATGCAGGGCTCTGATCTCAGAGCGTTCTATCCATCCTAAAAACTTTTAACAAGAGTCCAGCGGGGCAGGAGGAATACCAAAGGTGCTTTTGCCTCCAGTCCCGCCCCCCCCCTCCTGGCAACACATTATATGTTACATGTTAGATGAGCTTCTGAGCCTAACACAGTTACCTTACTCTGGGCAGGGATGGAAGCTGAGGGGTCTGTGGGCCTGGAAGATCCATGGTGTTTCCTCTCCATTCACCAACGCAATCCTTTCCTCCCAACACATTCTCTTCCAAGGTTGCAACAATGATCTTGGAAGAGGAGCCACCAAGGAGATTTCTGTGGCAGTTGGGAGGGGTGGGGTGGGTAGAAAGGGGAGCAAATCCCCACTTAGACACCCCCCTCTGAGACCATAGCTTTGTCTTGGCAGAGTAGGAAGATCTTCTGCATCCTAAAGCTCCTCGTTGAAATCTGGAGTATACAGTAATCTACAATTTAGTGGCAGGCTTTGCTAGCCAAGCCATAAATTGTGATTTCAGCTCCTCCACTTCCTTGGTAGAGCTGCCCAAGAGCAGCCAATAAATCTCCTGCTACCATGTTGGAAACTTAGGTGGGACAATGCAGGCACTCAGAGGTCCGTAACCAGGTAGCAGGTGGAGAAGATCCCAACACCCTTTCTGACTCTGAAACAGAAATGTGTGAAGTGGGGGCGACATATTTGTTTTTCTCTGCTTGGCCAAGGTGTTCTGAGCCATCTTGGTCACAGCATTGCCAAATCATCTCCCCCACCCTCGCACAGCAGGGGTTGGTGATGGTTGAATAGGCACCGAAATGACCCCTTCCTGTTCTGCTCCTTGGAAAGAAGTTGCAGCTCGGAAGGTGGAGAGAAGGCTGGTCACTGGTCACATTTGCCAGACAGTAGTGCTATATTTACCATGGCAAGCAAAAATGTTGAAGCCTGGCTATAAATATTACAAATGACACATTGTCCTCTGCCAAGGGGACTTTGATACCAAACAGGACTTCATTATTTGAAGCTGTGGTGTAATATGTTGTTTGGCTGTAATGTAGGGATCTTGTGACAGGTTTTTGTTAAAGGACAGGGGGCGGGAAGGCTTGAGTAATGCAGGCTTCAGTGTCTGATTTCCATTTGGCTTTCAACCAGAGTCAAGCAACAAAACAGCATTTTTGATTCTGACAATCTGTCCCATAAAAGGAGATGGAAAACTATAATGTACATAATGTATTTAAATACATAATAGATCAAGTAAGTGGGAAGGAAATGAAATGGCTCAGAATTAATTCTGGGCATGCATCGTAAGGGAAAAATGAAATTATAGAGTTGCACAGCAGGTGCTTCTCCCTCTGGAGAAATTATACTCTTAAAAGTGCAGTTGGACTATTTAATGATTGGCAGGTTTATGGAATATTCTCTTAAGCATCCAGCCATTTTTGTTATTGGTAAGACAAAGCACTGCATAAATCATAACATGGTGCTACAGTAGCTAACTCTTCTCATCTGTTCGTTCAAGAATGTATTTGCTGATATACATTTAAGGCTACTTGTAACAAAGCAGCCCTGTTTTCATAGACCAGCTTTTCCCAACCTGTTGCCCTCCAGATGTTTTGGACTCTCAATTCCCATCTGTCCCAGTTGCACTGATCAATGGGAGTTGTAGCCCAAAACGCCTGGAGGACACAGAGTTGGGGAACTGCTTTGGAGAGTGCTATCTCGAGTATCACCAATGATTCTCCTGTGCTGGTGTGTCTATTGATATCTAGGGAAGGATACCAGATTGCTAGGGCTATCCCACTCTGTTTCCTTTTCCTGGCTCTCTTACGGTTACTTTAGTAGCAGCAGCATAGCACAGCCATTAAAGCACAACCTTGTCTGGAAGACTGTCAGCCTCCAAACATGGAGGCTGACGGGCATCCTGTGCAAAGAGGCAGGAGGCTTCCTTCACCTCTGCGCCTCTTCCACTTTGCAGTTTCCTAGAAGGGCATTTTGCTTGTCTAGATAGGACTCTGTGGACTGGCTTGTATCTCTTTCTCTCCAGTCCCCTACTCACCCACAGAACCATCCCCTATCCTAGCCTTGGAGAGGCAGCTGGCATGGTTCTCTCCATGCTGGGAAGGAAAGGGCTGCTCAGACCTTTTCAGCAGAGTGCTGTCTCTGATCTTGGATACAAGGATCCAAACTATCCTAGCCCCCCACCCGATACTGTCTAAGGGACATAGGATTGCTCTCCCCATAAGTGAAGCTTTTCCTAGGAAAAATGTAGTGAGTAAAGTTTTGCCTGTTAAACTTCCGATCAGCTCATTCTACAAAGGAAGTGGAAGAGCACCTACTTTTCAAGCGAAAGATTCCAGGGTTGATCCTATCCTAAACCTTCTCCTCACCTCTCATTCTCTCTTACTGTCAACGATGTCACACTTACTCCGGTCACGGAAGCTCGTAGTCTTGGCTTTATATTTGACTCCTCGCTCTCCTCACATCGAGGCAGTAGCTAAATCCTGTCGTTTCTTCCTGTATAATATTGCCAGGATTCGACCATTTTTGTCTGTCTCTTCTGCCAAGACTCTCGTTCACGCATTGGTTATCTCTCGGTTGGACTACTGCAACCTTCTTCTCTCTGGCCTTCCTTCGTCTCACATCAGTCCGCTGGTCTCTGTCCACCACTCTGCCGCTAAGATCATCTTCTTGGCCCGCCGCTCTGACCATGTCACTCCACTTCTGAAATCTCTTCATTGGCTTCCAACTCACTCCAGAATCCAATATAAACTTCTCCTGCTGACCTTCAAAGCTCTTCACGGTCTAGCTCCTGCCTATCTCTCCTCTCTCATCTCACACTATCGCCCGCTCGTGCTCTCCGCTCCTCTGATGCCATGCTTCTCGCCTGCCCAAGGACCTCCACTTCCCTTACTCGGCTTCGTCCTTTTTCTTCTGCTGCCCCTTACGCCTGGAACGCTCTTCCAGAACACTTGAGAACTACAAACTCAATCACTGCTTTTAAAACTCAGCTAAAAACTTTTCTTTTCCCTATAGCCTTCAAATATTGAGTTTGTTCTGACTCTATACTGTTTAGCTTCACCCTACCCGGTGCCTGTTTACACTTCCCTGTGCCTGTTTGCATTCTCCTTCCCTCTTTATTGTTTACTACAACTTATTAGATTGTAAGCCTACGCGGCAGGGTCCTGCTATTTACTGTGTTATCTGTACAGCACCATGTACATTGATGGTGCTATATAAATAATAATAATAATAATAATAATAATAATAATAATAATAGAATCTTGGAGAGCTGCTGCAAGTCACTATAGATGATACTAAGTTAGATGGACCAATGGTCTGGCTTATTACAAGGCAGCTTGTAATATAACAAAATGACTGGGTTTTGGAATACATGATAAAGATGGAGTAACAGTATGGATAAGGTGGGAAATGACACTAGAACTTGGGACTACCCAATGAAGCAGGGCAGAGGAAAGAGAAATACCTTTTCCTACAATTTATTTATTTATTTATTTATTTGCAATATTTATATACCACTCCCCATCCAAAATTTCAGAGTGGTGTACAAGACAAAATACAATCAAAACAGAATAACTTAAAATAGATTTTTAAAAAGCAAAATGAAAGGTGAAGTGTGAACCATGGCTGGTCATTAAGGGAAGTCTTCCTGGAACAATGACGTTTTCAGGAGGCACCGAAAGGAATACAAACTTTGGTGCCTGCCTGACCTCCAGAGGCAGGGAATTCCATAGGAGAGGGGCCACCACACTGAAGGCTCTTCCCCTGATGGACTCCATTCAGAGGATGGGTCTATGTGGAACCACCAGGAGCATGCCCTCGGATGACCTCAGTGACAAGGCAGGTTGGTAGGGGAGAAGGCGCTCTCTCAGGTATCCTGGTCCCAAGTTGTTTAGGTCTTTGTGCACAAGAACTTTAAACCTGACCTTGTAGCGAATAGGCAGCCAGTGCAGTTCCCTTAGCAGAGGAGTTACATGCTGGAAAGGGGCAGCTCCAGACAACAGCCGAGCTGCAGCATTCTGCACTAGCTCCAGCTTCTGGAGCAGCTTCAAGGGCAGCCCCACAGAGAGCGCACTGCAGTAATCCAATCTTAAGCTTACCAATGCCTGTACCAATGTGGCCAAGCTATCCCTGTCCAGGAGAGGCACAGTTCACTTAGGGAATTCACTGCTTCAGGACCTAATGATGGGCACTGCTTTATATTTTTATTTTATTTTATTTTAAATTTCAAGCAAAATGGAACCTGCATGTTCAAAGACAGTATGCATATGAATGCCAAACACTTGAGACAGGCAGTGATAGAACTGTTTCTTTCATGTCCTGTTTGTAAGATTTTCAGAGCTTTGTAGTGATCAGTGGTTATAACAAGAAGCTGGGGGTAGTTGGACCCTTGGTGTAATTGAGTAGGGACTGATTTAATGGCCTAAATTTCCCTGTGTTCAGCTAACATTAAAGGCACAGGAGCAGGGCCATAATAAAGTGCTACAGCCTCCGCATGTATTCTGTTTGGCTGCAGGGATCTCGTAACTCCCTAAAAAAAGAAAGAAAAAACCCTTGGGGCTGTTACACGACTCTCTTACTTGGACTCTTACAGTACTTGGCACTCAGGGCTTGAATGAGAAATTAGAGAAAATTTCAAGGGAGTTGTTGAAAACACTTCAGAAAACAGAAGTAATAGCAAAAATAAAACTAAATAGTTTTGGCTCTGCTCTCGATATAATTGCCATGTTCATTTTGTGGCTGCAGGCCACTTAAATATTAAACGGCTTCCAGAATTTCTGTTGACAAATTCATCATATTCGGAGGCATAATTTAAACCTAGTGCTCTCCATGAAAGGAGCTATAATATCTATCTATCTATCTATCTATCTATCTATCTATCTATCATCTATCTATCTATCTTTGTATCATGATATTTCATGTGGCTGGTGGCTTGTTTAAACTGGGTCATATTTTGCCTACATGTACAGCAATAGTATGCAAAGGATCTCGGTGGATGGCTCTCAGTTTATATAGGGCTCAGTTAAAGAAGACATTGTTCAAATGAAAACTATGTGTGGATATGGTTTCTCCTCCTCCTCCTTCTTCCATTCTCAAGGCAATGCTTAAATCAGTTAAATTTAGTTGTAGCACGTGAGTGTTTTAAGGAAAAACACACAACCCAAAACAAACTTAAATGCTTTCTAATTTAATTTTGCTTGCTATAAGCTCAGGTGAATCATGTCTTTCAAAGATGCTTCAGAAAGTGTGTTCCATTAATCATGCATAGTGTCCCTGCTAACATCTATCTAGATCCATGCTTTTAAAAAATTGAACATGCCAGTTCTCACAGTATGTAACAAGAAATGCTTTTCAGCTAAACATCTGTCGTGTGTGGGTTGCTTTATATATTCATGAATTCCTAAGGACAAATTGACAGCAAGTCTGAGCGTTAGGCAAACTAGACAGAAATACTCCTATAATTACATGGGATTTTAGGTGCAAGCATCAATTTGAAACCATTATGTGAATAAAGATTGGGACTGACCCAGGCAATTGGTATTTCACTGTGCTCATGGGAGTCTTTGATTTGTGGGATATTAGATCTTCACCTTGAATATATCTGTTTATAAATAAAGGTAATCCGTTTCTGTGAGTCAGGCATATGTAAGCCATTTCTAACTTTTTAATGTTCTGAGCTTCATGCTTCCATGGAGTTTATACCACTTTACCTGTAAGTCCTTTTTTCCTAATAACAGACTAAGCCTGAGTCCAAATCATCCCCAAAGTTTTACAGGTGGCAAATTTGGCTTGGGGAGGATTTACCCTATTTCATACCATGGAATACCCTTTATTTTGCTGCTGGCATAGGCAATGGCAACACCTATTCTGTCATTGTTTTCGTTGTTGTTATTTAAAAGTTTGTTTCTGTTTTTCATGGTGTTTTTTTTAAATACTCAAGTACAAAGTCCCAGTTTTTCTCCTGATGCACCTGCACCCCTCCCAGTTCTATATTCTGAGCTGCGTTTAGAAGGTGACTGCAGAGCAAGGCAGACGGAGTCTCAGCACCTTGGAAGGCTCTGAGTGTGAAACCCAGATAGGAGCTGCCAGTCAGAATAAACAAGGTATAGGAAGCTTCCTACATTCTCCATACCACAGAAAAATGCTGTCCAACACAGTGGTTCCAAAGGAGGGAGGAAGCATTTCCCCCTCTCTCCCATTAAAATTTATTTATTTATTTATTTAAAACATTTGTATCCCGCCCTATATCATTAAGATCTCAGGCCAGCATACAGATAAAAGCATACAGTATAAAACAATAAATATACACAGCTAAAAACAAATTAAACCATGAACCAAGTTAAAACAATATATAATTTAAAAGCAGTAAAAACAAAACAGTTAAAACAATGTGCCATCTTAGTGAATTTAACCATTAAAGCCTTTGTTAGAAAGCCATGTTTTCACTTGGCGCCGGAAGAAATTCAGCATTGGTGCCAGTCGGGCCTCCAAGGGGAGGGCATTCCACAGTCGGGGTGCCACAACAGAGAAAGCTCTCTCCCTTGTTCCATCATAGCATATGAGTTGTGCTGGTGGGATACAGAGAAGGGCTCCTCCAACAGATTTCAAGTCTCGGGCAGGCATATATAAGGAGAAGCGTTCGCTCAAGTATCGAGGTCCCAAGCCGTTTAGGGCTTTAAACGTCATTACCAACGCCTTGAATTCTGACCGGAAACGTATAGGCAGCCAGTGCAATTCCTTTAAGACTGGTGTTATGTGGTCTATGTAAGATGTACCCACCAGCAGTCTAGCTGCAATTTCCGAGTTGTCTTCAAGGGCAGCCCCACGTAGAGTGGATTGCAGTAGTGCATTGCAAAATAGCCCCAGAATTTTGCTGGATATCGGATATTTGTGCATAGGGGAAATGCAGATGGGCTGCCAACAGCATAACTAGGTTACTGCTACAGAGATATCAAAATAAAGTATATACAGTTTTAGAACGGGTCTATTAGGAGAGGGAAAAACATTGCTATTTAAATTATTTTTAGCTGTTTACATTGTTTTATTTTTTTTAATGTTAAACATTTTAAACTACCTCTATTTCATTGCATTTTGTATTTTTACTAATTGTTGTAAACCGCCCAGAGAGCTTCAGATATGGGCATCATAGAAATGAAATAAATGAAATTCATTTGGTAGATGAATTTTGATAACCCCTTGAAGGAAAACAATGGGAAGCTCACCCCTAGTCAAGAGCTCAAATTTCCCTCCACCAACAATCACTTATGTAATACTGCTGACGCTTCGGGGTGGGGTGGGGTGGCTGGAGTTTGTATTCATTCACTCTATATATGCACAACTTTATTGTTTATGTCAAACTATGTATATAAACAAATACTTATTATTTTACATAAACTACCTTCAATTTGATATTTCCACTAAGAGATTTCATAGATAAAAGAGGAAACTTGTCAGCTTGACAATATTTTAGCGTTCAAGAAAGCTATCAAGACTGATCTCTTCCGGCAGGCCTATCCAGTAGAATTTTAGGATATTTTTAGTATGCTTTTAGGATGTTTTTAACAGTGTTTACTATGTTTTAAATTAGTATTTTATGTGTTTTATGCTTGCTGTTGTTCCCTGCCTCGATCCAATTGGAGAGGCGGTTCAGAAATATATTATTATTATTATTATTATTATTATTATTAAAGAAAAAAAACTAGTTAAAATGCCCATTTTGCTACTTAGTGTATTCTTCTTTCTATGAGAGGCACATCAGAGTCTTATGCATGTTTACTAGGAAGCATGTCCCATTGAATATAATTGACATTTATCCCACGTATATGTGCATAGGAGTGCATCCTTAGAGTACTAGTGTGAAGCCCCAAGTTGTCATGGGGTTGAGTGGTATAACAGCAAAACATGCTGTTCCTTGACTCCTGGCTATGTCAGTCCTCCATGAGTTGCACGGAGGTTACTTCCCTTCATCTCAACTGAGGACTTTGAGTCCTTGCTTCCTCAACACCCATCACCGCTGAAAAGCATTTGCTTCTTCCCCTGAGGCCTCAAGCATTTGCCACCACCTCCCCTACTGCCAGTAAACACTCCAAGACCATCCTCAACTGACAAAGACCAAGGTCCTCTCTCTGCCCCTGCCCTTGTGTTTTTTTCATCCTAGAGTCCTGCATGGCGTGGAGCTATGTTGGAACTGTAGTTACCTAACAGCCTCAGGCTCCTGGACAGGGTATGGAAATAACTATTTGGCTATTAAAGCTTGAGGTTCAAACTTTTTCAAATTTTCAAAATACTATGTCTGTCTTCACTGCTCAAGCTTCAGTTTAAAACAAAAATCATAGAATCATAGAATAGTAGAGCTGAACGGGGCTTATAAGGCCATCAAGTCCAACCCTCCACTTAATGCAGGAATCCGCCCTAAAACATACCTGACAGATGGTTGTCCAGCTGCCTCTTGAAGGCCTCTAGTGTGGGAGAGCCCACAACCTCCCTAGGTAACTGATTCCATTGTCGTACTGCTCTAACAGTCAGGAAGTTTTTTTCTGATGTCCAGCTGGAATCTGGCTTCCTTTAACTTGAGCCCATTATTCCATGTCCTGCACTCTGGGATGATTGAGAAGAAATCCTGGCCCTCCTCTATGTGACCACCTTTCAAGTATTTGAAGAGTGCTATCATGTCTCCCCTCAATCTTCTCTTCTCCAGGCTAAACATGCCCAGTTCTTTCAGCCTCTCCTCATAGGGGTTTGTTTCCATACACCTGATCATCCTCGTTGCCCTCCTCTGAACACGTTCCAGCTTGTCTACATCCTTCTTAAAGTGTGGTGCCCAGAACTGAACGCAATACTCAAGATGAGGCCTAACCAGGGCCGAATAGAGAGGAACCAATATCGCACACAAATTGGAAGCTATACATCTATCAATGCAGCCCAAAGTAGCATTTGCTTTTTTTGCAGCCACATCACACTGTTGGCTAATATTCAGCTTGTGATCTACAACAATTCCAAGATCCTTCTCACTTGTAGTATTGCTGAGCCAGGTATCTCCCATTTTGTAACTGTGCATTTGGTTTCTATTTCCTGGGTGTAGAACTTGTCATTTATCCCTCTTGAATTTCATTCTGTTGTTTTCAGCCCAGCACTCTAGCCTATCATGATCACTTTGAAGTTTGTCTCTGTATTCCAGGTTATTAGCGATCCCACCCAATTTTGTGTCATCTGCAAATTTGATAAGCGTTCCCTGAACCTCCTCGTCCAAATCATTAATAAAAATGTCAAAGAGCACTGGGCCCAGGACTGAGAAGGTACCGTTGATAAGCAAATGAGCAAAATCAGTCTGGTAAATCTTTAGTAATAAGCTTTATACTACCATATTCTTATATAGGATTCCCTAAGCTTCGGAATTGCTAGGTTTATAGTGCCATTAATGTCTACTCAGCAACAAAGCACATTGAATTCAGTGGAGCTTTCTCCCAGCTAATTGTATACAAACAGGAATGCAGCCCATGTTTATTTAATTTTTATTCTGTGTTCCACAAGTACCTTTCGAATTGCTCCCCGGTTGCTGAGCTCTATTATCTGGGAACATTTTATACGGCTTGTTCTGTGATGCATGTTTTCCTTAAAGTTCACCTTTATTTCTCACCTCCATTTTTTTCTTTCTTTCCGTATACTTCCTGAATATTTTTTTTCAGGAGCTCTTTTCTGCTGCCTTCTAAACTTCGCTGTTCACAAGCTAGCACTGAGTTCATCTGGGTCAAATGTTCAGAATCTTTGTGCAAGATTTTAGAGGAAGATTTGGAAGTCAAGTATGTGGTGTGTGTGTGTGTGTGTGTGTGTGTGTGTGTTTGTGTGTGTGTGTGTGTGTTTAAAGCTTTGCTAAATGAATCATGTTCTGGGTTATCAAAGTTGTTAGAAAAAAAGCAGTACCAAACTAATGGGGGTGACAAAAGGACTTCTCAGCAAAAGCTTAGCATAGGTCTTTGCTCTCTCCTGAATTCTTCCTGTCAGCATCATTTTAATCAATTGCAATAAAATTTACTATCCTTTTAAACAACTTCAAAATACACACAGATGATCAAATAAAAGTTTGCAGTTCTTTCGTGATGCCTTGAGTTAACTGTGTTCACAGGAAGTCTCTTAAATGTTTATGGCAGCCAGCTTAATCATGAGTCCAATATGTTCATTAAGCACTGCTCCTTTAGAAACTAAATCATGAAAATAATTGGCACTGCTGCAGGAGAAGAGGGAAGAATACGGGAACCAATCCAGCCACAACTTTATTGAAACTTTGTCCAACATGAAGTTTAGAATTTGAAGCCAGGAAGCTTGATGGAAAAGCCCACAGTCCTCCTGCTGCAGGGAAGTGGCAAAACCAACAATGCAATCCATCATTTAGAGTACAATCCTATGGAGATAGTCAGCAGCCTTCAAAGTTGGAGGCTGCCAAGAATTCAATGAAGACAGCCAACTCATGGAGGTAATTCCGGCTGGACATCAGGAAAAACTTCCTGACAGTTAGAGCAGTATGACAATGGAACCAGTTACCTAGAGAGGTCGTGGGCTCTCCCACACTGGAGTCACTCAAGAGGCAGCTGGACAACCATCTGTCAGGGATGCTTTAGGGTGGATTCCTATATTGAGCAGGGGGTTGGACTCGATGGCCTTATAAGCCCCTTCCAACTCTACTATTCTATGATCTATGAATTGTTACCTCCATGCTGTGGTCACCCTGCATTTTCACTAGATGGGCTATTTTGCCCATCTAGCTGCAGAACTTCCATACAGGAGGGAAGGAGGCTGGGCAAGGGAAGAAGGCTGGGGCAAGAAAAGGAAGCTTCAGCTTCCCCAGACTTTTATCCTCCTCACCACCTGGGGACACCCCCATCTAGGGTTGGAGCCCAGAAACTGAATAATTCTGTGGTCCCCCTCAGAATTAGATAGAATAGATAGAAGACACTATCTAGGGGGCATAGGATTTCTATCTTAATACTCCTAACCATTGTCCTCAAGTTCAGTTGAACCATGAGAGCCTTTTTTGGCTGAACGGCGGCATAAAAATACTTAAATAAATAAATAAAATAAAAAATTTTTCCTCATGTTGCACTAAGTATAATACCAAAAAGATGGCAGGGGAGCAGTCAATTTGGGAAAGGTGAAGAAACATGGGCTACAGAGTCAATATGATAACCACACCCTGAAATAGGGTTGGGTCAGAATTCCAATTTAGTTCATGAACTTTTGCATTGCTTTCCATATTTGGGACAAAAAAGATAGTAGTAGATAATTGTAAGAGGAATGGAAAAAGACTAACCCATCCTTCCAGGCCAAGGGCTATGAATGCTTTGCTCTTAAAAATCTGGATTTGAATCCCTGTGTATTCAACAATGTTAGTGGTGAGTTAGGATCACCACCTTTTCTCTTCCTTTCCTGACAGGCTCCTCATCATTAACAACTGTAATGCAGGCAGGTACATTGTGGTCCTTTCTATGCTAGGAATAGCTAGAGCAGTTGACGTTGACTAGTGTGGACAGTTTAAAATTGTGTTTTTGTGAGAATTTATCAGAATTTGCAAAGTCCTTCATATTGGAGAGAGAAAGATCTGAAAATAATTTTTTAAAAAAACAAATGTGAAAGAAAGTCAAATGGTCAGATTCACTCATCTTGGCCTAGAAAACATTGTCTCATGAATGTTCTTAGTGAAGCTAATGTGAGCTTAGTTGGCAAGACCACAAAAGAAAAGAATGGAGAGAATGAAAAAGGCATGATGAAGGACAGACTAGAGTGAATACACCTTTCCAGTGGTCAATCTTTGGCTTGACCTAACATCTATGTGACTGCCACATACAATGTTTAAACTCAGGATAGGGCCAGGCCAAAATGACCAATATGAATATTTGCTCTATCTTTGTTGAAGTCTATGTATAATCTCTTTTATCTTTTCGCTTTCGATGGGCCTGAAGATATAAAGTGAGATCCAGAAAACTGGAAAGCCAGTGTGGTGTAGTAGCTAGAGTGTTGGACTGGGAGTCGGGAGATCTGTGTTCTAGTCTTCACTCGGCCATGGAACCACACTGGATGACTTTGGGCCAGTTACAGACTCTCAGCCCAACCTACCTCACAGTTGTGAGGATAACATGGAGAGGAGGAGGATTACATACGTTGCCTTGGGTTCCTTGGAGGAAAAATGTGGGATATAAATGTAATAAATAAGTAAATAAATAAATCACATATTTGTCAACTGGAAGTTGCATCCTTTTCAAGGGTATTTGTAATAGAGAGGACCCCCCCCCCAAAAAAAAATCCAGAAACAAAGCACTGTTTGAATATATTTCTCAGGTATAAATAAACGAATACCATGTGTAACTTGAATAATCCAATCTATGTTATTTATTTTAAGTGTACTCACCTTACCCACAAACTCTACTTTAAAGATCCTGCCTATCTATGTCCTGCCTGATACCATTATTCAACTTCTTCAAATGTAGATTGATCATTTGAGATATGTCTTTGAGAATAAGTATTCCCAAATAAATGATAAGGCTGGAACACCACTGAAATTGATAATTAGTGAATACACTATGAAATATGGTTTCTGCAGTCAGCATCAGTTCATCCCTGTCAGGTACCACTCTCAAGTAAAAAGATGGCAGAAAAAAGACCGTTAGTTTTAACTCTAGCTCTTGTGGTTGAATATAAAATCCTAACACGTTTCAGAAATTCTGCAGGAAAGCCCAAATTATTCAATATGGCAAATATTGAGTAATTTCAGCCATATAAGCCTCAAATGTGAATCCCACCCTGTTTGCCTCTTAGGAGGTACTCTATAGTCTCTACATTGGAATGTGCAAACTAGCTACCCATCATAGTCCAGAACCCCAACCCTCATCCTCCATAGATCTTGTCTCCTTGTCCTCTGAAGGCATGGTCCAGAAAGGCATGATGAGGCTTCCATCTCTAGAGTACTTAATTGTCCAGAAAGATCTTCAGCATTAGAGGCAGTAAGCCTATATACACCAGTTGCTGGGGAGCATGGGTGGGAGGGTGCTGTTGCACCCATGTCCTGCTTTGTGGATTCCTGGTTGACAGCTGGTTGGCCACTGTGCTGGACTAGATGGATCCTTGTTCTGATTCAGCATGGATCTTCTTATGTTCTTATCCCAAGGGTTGGCTCACCTACATCCAGAAGTGGTTGCCTAACTATCTTCAGAATCTGGTGATGAGGACATTCACATGCCACTGCCAATTCTATGTTGTCACAGCTTGATGCTGCTAAAACAGGCCCGTTTAAGAGTTAAAGTCTCAGCATAGAAGTTGAGCCAACCAGTATAAAGGCAGGCAAATTCCTACTTAAGGCATAGTCTTTGTCTGCTGTTTGTATGAGCACCATACAGATTACTGGCACCACTTGGACCGTTCCATGGTGCTGATTTAATCTCAGCTTGGTTCCCAGAAGAACCTGCCCCTGCTGAAAATTAGTTTGTAGCAGAGCCCTGTAACCCAGGGCACATCACAGAGTATCATCAGAACATAACATAACTTAAATAAAATAAAAACAGAACTCACCGCATGAAGTGGTATACTCTCTTGCTCTAGTGTAGGCTTATTAATGTAGCTGGGTGGTCTGCATTGAATTTGTTAATCAGGTGCAGCAAAGCCTATTGTGAGAGTGTCTAAGCCAGATACTCTCTTCCTTCCACTACCTGTGTAAATAGGGGGAAACGGCACAATCAATTTTCAACCATTCTCTCCATCACTAATATCTCTCTCCATTCCGTATTGGCACCTGTGTTTTATAAATGTGCAAACCGCCTAGACTGTTTTGCATTTTCCCAATTTACTGTGATCTCTTGCATAAATATAAGGTGTTGTCCTTCGTATTTATCCCTCTGAAATGGCAATTTCAGAAGCAATAAGGGCTGGAGCAACTGCTGTCACTAACGCCAACAGCAGACTCCCACGAACTTGTTTAAGATTAAGGTTAAAAAACAAAGAGTCCTCTTTTCAACATCTCACACTTTGAGCACTCGTATGTAAATGCCAAACAAAAGCAAAGCAGCAATGGTCCTTCATACTGCTCAGAGACCGGTAAGAGATGACACTGGGCTCTTGTGCTAGATTAGTTTGGCCTGATCCTGTGGATATACGCAATACATTTTCTTTTTCTGTTATGTATCATGGTCTATTGCTCTCAGGGAGGCTAACAAAATTGAAACAAAAACAAGCCAACAATATAATATTGTCAGTAATCAAGTCAAAAGACAACATTGGCAATCACTGTTTATTGGTAGATGCACTTTCCCTGCAGAGAGTCGCAAGTTCATCCCCTGAAATCTCAAGGGCTGTACAGGACTCCTGTTATCAACCCTGGAGAGCCACTTGACTGAATATAAGGGAGCTTCCTATATTTCCAATCTTGGAATTGATTTAAAGCAGTAGAGGCCATGGCAGTAGCCAACGTACATTACCACAGAATCATAAAATAGTAGAGTGGGAAGGGGCCTCCAGCAAGTCCAACCCCCTGCTCAGTGCAGGAATCCACCTTAAAGCATCCCTGACAGATGGCTGCCCAGATGCATCTTGACTGCTTCTAGTGTGGGAGAGCCCACTACCTCTCTAGGTCATTGGTTCCATTGCCATACTGGTGTAACAGTCAGGAAGTTTTTCCTGATGTTTAGCTGGAATCTGGCTTCCTGTAACTTGAGCTCATTATTCTGTGTCCTGCACTCTGGGATTATATCAATCTATTCAAACTTATATTTCCCTCCCCTTTCTGTCTGAATCCCCAATCAACTAGAACTTGTTTCTAGAAGGTGAGTGGGATATTCACATGGTAGGCTTCCTTTGGGAATGAATCCTATTGAGACTGCACTACCATGAAGAAAGTACATCAGTTTAGTTTAGACAAAGCACTCTTGCTGGTCAGGTTGAACATTAAAAGGGGAGATTGGAGAACTAAAAGTGAACTAAAAGGGCGGATTGGGGAATGGGGAGGCAAAGATCACCTCTGTTGCTCCTCCAGCCTATTTAAGCCCGGCAGAGCATAGGAATCTTGGAAGCCTTCAAGTTCAGGAACATCCAAGCACCAAGAGTGCATTCGATAGGATTGTGCCCTAAATGCAGATTTCTGAGCCCCTCCAGGAGAAGGTAGACTGGCAGGGATGGGGGGGGGGGGTGGAGGCCTGGGCTGTGAGCTGCTAAGTGCTGAGTTCATTAGAAGCTGAATAGCAGATCACTCTTTGCTCTGGCTCATTCCACTGTGCTGCGAAAGGGTTATATGGATTTTGCATTTGCAAGTGACTCTACTAGTTTTAATATTGGTGTAATTCATATAAAGAAGCAACACAGTGAAACATCTAAAAAAATCAAACTGTTAAAATAGTTTAAGCAAACTCAGGATCTAAAATATGCTGTTAAGCCTTATAATTTATTATTAAAATTAATGGGCTCCCCTGATATAGCAAGTGTATTGTTAGCATTGCAACCCATATTCCATCCCAATTCTTAACCATATTTAAGTTTATTGAAGGCCCAGGCATTCATTTAGCAAAGAACAGCTGAATAATTTGAAGTGCTGGAGAAAGAGAAAAAAGTTGCAGACAAATCATTATTTCTTCAGAAACTGGGATTGCTCTGTGGATTGTGCAAAATGTTACCCCAGGGAGGACTTACACTAGGCCAGAAGGCCAGCTAGAAGGATTTTAAGAGCTTATTTGTGGAATTAAGGTTGTGAAATGAAATATGGCTCTGTAAAGAACCTGTACCTTTTCTGTGTTCTAAAAGACTTTTTCATTCTTTCCCCACCTTCTTTTTGAATTATGGCTCTAGACGTGCATGGAATATTTTCAGGTTTGGATCAGACATGAGTGACTCTCTAGGGCTCCTAGAGTCTTTGCACTGGATTAAAAATGAAATAAAAGCCATGTGGTTTTATTAAAAAAAACATTAACCAATCTTTAGACAGTAACTTTAAAATGGATATTTCTGTTACACCTTGGTTTCTTCTTGAGAAAGAAAAAAATATCGACAAACCTGTAAGGTTAAAGTCTAAGGCTGCAATCATATATCCACTTACATGGGAGTAAACCCCATTGTGCTCAGTGGGATTTACTTCTAAGAGCGTGCTGTATAGTGATGATGATGATGATGATGATGATGATGATGATGAAGTAACTTTTTTTTTTACCTTGGTAAAGAGTGCAATAGAGCATGTAGGAGTGCTGCTGAGAAAGGTGTTTTATAACCAGAAATGCATCAGGCTTGGAATAAACATCTTCTCAATCATCCAACTTGTGCTTTTTGTTCAGGGACTTGGAGGTTTCCTCGTTCAATCTACACACACACACACACACACACACACACACGGTGTCTTCCCTCCTCATTTGTTTGATTTACATGTTCATCATCCCCAGCTCCTAACAAATGCTCCTTGCTTGCAGTTTCAGACAACCTGGAATAGGATATTTATAATGCTTTTTAGGGCACCCAAAGTGGTGGGAAGGTTTCAAGAGAAACCAACTTTCCAAAAATGTTTCCTTGCTGTGCTCAGGCTGGCAGCTAGCTGCCCCTGTCATTTTCTTTAAAAAAAGAAAGAAAAAAGAAACAAAATCTGTCTCCCTCAACATTCTTTTCTTCGACTTCCCTCAACATTTTCTGTGGTCTGGATGTCTCTAAACATAGGGCTCTCATTCAGCATAGGACATAGGATCGTTTTAGTTTGATATTAGAGGGAATTGTGATCATTTAATGGTTTGTGCCTTAAGAGTTTGGAGATACTTGTTGAGTGAGGAATGGCTGAATAATACTCAGCCATAATAGAATGGAGTTGTATGAGAACATTCAAATACTTCTCATAAGTTCTCAGCATTCCTTGCAGCAATCCTCTAAGATAGCCTCAGCATTCCCATATTGCAGATTGAGGTGTGGGGCACTAAGGCTTAAGAGAGAAGGGGCTTGTGTAAGACTACCTAATTGGGTTCTTGAGACAAACAAGAGTCAAGCAGGGACATTTGGCTCACAGCCCATATAATCATGAGTTGAGTTTATTGTCTCCTTGAATTGATTTTTTTCTCCCATATGCACTTACCTGCCCCCTAAGAGCATCTTCAGTGGTCTTCTCCACGAGGCCCCACCAAAGGAAGTGAGGAGGGTGGCTACTATGAAGAGGACCCTTTCTGCTGTGGAAACCCAGTTTTAAAATAATCTCTCCAGAGAGGCTTGCATGGCACCTAAATTGTAGTTGCTTCAGTGCCAGCTGAGGATTAGGGATGGACAATCTCACCTGCTTCTGGCTCTGCTGGACACCCGCCAAGCTGTTGCCCGCCCCTGCTCATGGTGCCACATGAGCTTCTTCGTGGGCTATTGAGTGCCCAATGAAGCTGTGAGGCTGCAGAGCATTCTTGCCCATAACCATGTGTGGTTATGGAGAGGTCTACTTATATTCAACTGAACATGAGTAGATCTCCACCTGGGCATTTCTGTGGAGCTAGCATGCTCAAGGACAAAGGGGATAGGGCTACCATGCATGGTCCTCTGCCTCCCACTCATGAGTTTGAAATGGTGTGTGTGTGTGTGTGTGTGTGTGTGTGTGTGTGTGTGTGTGTATATACTGTGTGTGTACAATCTTCAATTGCAGCTGTTCTGTCAAATAATAGGTTGGAAGTGACACATGGCTAAGCTTTAGTTTAATTTTCAAATTATTTGTATTTAGGCCAGTACATTCTCTTAGTTTTATGTATGATTTTAATGTATAATGTTAAATGCTCAGACATATTTTACTTTTTATGGCAGATATTTAGACGTCAATGTTTAGACAGTTAATACTATATACAGATATTCTCTTTACTGCATTAAATCTGAGGGCCATACTAGATGTGTTGGGAGTGGCTATGTTTGTTTATTCACAGGTCAGTGTCATTCATATTCAAACTACATGTGAGTTTTAACATATACAACAATGGCCCCATTCAGAAGACACTTTAAACCATGACTTTAACCATGGTGGTTAAGCCAGAAAGCCAGGCTGTGTTCAGAAGTCACCTTAAACCATGGCTTTAACCAGGATGAATAAAGCAAAAAGCCTTATTCACTGTGGTTAAAGCCATGGTTTAAGGTGTCTTCTGAACACAGTCTGGCTTTCTGGCTTAACCACCATGGTTAAAGCCATGGTTTAAAGTGTCTTCTGAACAGGCCCGAAGTATATTTATAGTGAAAGAATCTGAGCAGGCTTACCTTTCTGTGTTATCTTGTCCAACATGCTTTATTTCTCAGCCTGGCTCACAACTAGTGTTGGAGTACTGACGCTGCCAGGCGGTAGGAATACATTGCAGGGCGGGGTGGGGGAGGCAGGAATAAATGAAGAGACAGGAATTTTAAAAGTCCTGGTCCTGGTGGAGGGGGTCGGTTGAGCTGTGCTTCGTGCAGTAAAAGGTTTTGGGCCGGACCTAGAAATGGCTGGTCAAATGTGACAAACTGAGCCAAAATTTCTCAGAAGACAATTAACTTCATGTTCTTTTTCTCAGTATGCCCCCAGGGAAAGGTCACATCACAAAATTTTCTCTGAATATTCTCCATTTTGTCACCCCAGCAATCCCCCCAAATGGGGAATTGTTTTGGGGTGTTATGGTGGAAAATGAGTAAGGGTGGCTAAGTTGCTGGTACAGTTACCATTTTTGACCCTTGCAACTAATTTTAACTCTAAAACCAAACTTAAGATTGGAACAACTGAGAAACTGAGAGAAACCAAAATCAATTTCCATACCTAAGTGTGAGTCTCTCTCAGGTGAAACTACCAAAACTACAGACTCCCCCATTCCTTGGTAGGGGAGAGCTAGCTCTAGATATGGCCGTTTTGGTGTCCATTTAACGAATAATTGTGCTATTCCAAAGATGGTTATCTCATTGCTTGAAACAAGATAATGCCATTCATGTTACAATACTCCTTCAAATAACTTGTGGGATAGATGGTGTTTTTTGTTTTTAAAAAAGATGTGGCATGTGTAGGATGAGAACTGGGGGCAGGATATTTGGAATGGTTGGTAGATTTGGCAAAATAAATACATTTGGAGGGATCCCAAGAATTTTGCAACAAAATCCATTTGTTGGTCGGTTTGTGTTCCTTATATAACAGCGCTTTCTTCCACGCTGAATGCTTTTGAAATGGGAGTTATTGAGAGCATTATAGTATGCTGTTCACAAAACAAAACAAAGCAATTCTAGTGGGCTGCCTAAAGAATGGAACCTGCTCATCCTTGTTTCTCTTGGAGAAAGGGGCATAGCTAAGTGCTCCCTTTTGAAGGTGAGGTTTGAAGAGAAGAGGTTTATGAAAGGTGCCCCCCTGCAAAAATCAGGGAAGGGGTACTGGGCACACAGTACTCTTAAATGGCTTGATTTATTATCCTAATGGTAGAGCTATTGATTTTGATTTTGCCCTAAATATTTTAAGTGACAAAGAAGTAACAGTTCCTATTATGGATCATAAAATATAAATCACGTAGCCAGAGAACTTATCTCCTCCCACCCTAGATAATTATGTGTAGAAGCAATTGCTGTGATTAATCAACGGTTCAGACTGTAAAAAAAAGTAAAACTGCTGATAGCGCTCCTCTAAACTATGTTGCAAAGGTAATGTAACAAGGAAGACATGAAGATGCAAACTCTGAACTGCTAAGAGACATGACAGCTTCTTGCGTGGAAGCTATAACTTCTAATGTGAAATATTGGCACTTCTCAAGTAACTAACATGCATCGTTGCATTTCAAATATAGTAAATGAAAGCACATTTCAATCAAGGGTAAATGCTTGCATTTGTTTGATTCTTTATATCCAATTGCCATGTGCGGAATGCAATTGTCAAACAAAGTATTTAAATGCAGCCAGTTGCAGGCAGAATCAGAAGGGAAGAGATGAGACACTGGACTGTGCTGGAGAGTGCTGGACTGAACAAAGACTAGATTTATTTAATCTTAACTCAGGATCTGGGGAGGAAATGAAATGTGGATGGATTACAAAACCAATGTGCTAAATGGTGACAAGCCCAGATACCTATTTATCTGCTTCTGACTGTAAGTGTTTTTAGCTGCCCAGGGTAACCTAAGCATCGTCACACAACAAGAGATTAAATAATATCTAGATATTAAGGAGCAGGGGAGTTCATTGATTCAATATTAATACTATGTGGGCTGTGACCACATTTGGCATTTATTTATTTATTGCATTTATATCCCACCTTTTTTTCTCCAGGGAAACCAAGGTGGCATACATACTAATCTTCCTCCTCTCCATTTCATCCTCACAACAACAACCCTGTGTGGTAGGTTGGACTTAGAGTCTGCAACTGGCCCAAAGTCACCCAGTGGGCTTCCATGGCCGAGTGGGGACTAGAATCCGGATCTCCAAACTCCCAGTCCCACACTCTAGCCACTACACCACACTGGCTCTCAATTGGAAAATCAATCAAACTATTGTGGGCACTTCCACAAAATGGCTGCAATAGGAAATATGGCTAATCAGAAAGGACAGGAAACCTGCCCAAAAGACTTAAGTACAAGGCAGACATTGGGTCTGAGACCTGATACAGTAAACAACTTATTTAAACCTACACTTTTAAGCAATAATGAAAACAATTTATTAAAATATGATAATAAAGTGTAATGGGTATGGTATCTTGATGTGTAGTGGTAAAGCTGTCCAGGGAACCACTGGTGCCAGTGGGTATCACATTGCCTACCCAGCACTAATGTAAGGACAGGGACTTGTTTCAACTGAATATTTGTGATCTTTTATTTTCCATGCATATTAGCTGTGCTTTTGTTCACATAAATAGCTTTATTGTAAGAGGATGACCTTCAGCTGGCTTGACCTCCACTTGATCTCATAGTGCTCATGGGCAGAGCAAGAAATTAGCACCATTGTATGCATTCCCCAAATAGTTCAGTGTATCAGCTCATCACTTCTGTAATTCCTCTTACTTACTTTAGTCTCTTTGCCATTGGCAAAAAGGAGGCAGATTTGGATTAGAATTCTAAGAGTGGTCTTGGATTATAACTCTACCACTCTTTTGTAAACTGCCCAGAGAGCTTTGGCTATGGGGTGGTATAGAAATGTAATAATAATAATAATAATAATAATAATAATAATAATAATAATAATACAAAAACAAAACCATAATTCATACAGACAAGACAATACTTTGCAACCAACCAGTCGTTACAGTAATAGACAAAAAAGAAAAGCACACCTACCTCATTGACATAGCAATACCTAATGACAAAAAAATTGTAGAAAATGAATCTATATCTATCTATCTATCTATCTATCATCTACCTATCTATCTATCTCTGGCTATGGAAGTCAAAGAATTATGGCAACAGAGAAAAGTTACAATTATTCCATTAGTCACATCAATTTTTATTTCTTTTTACAGAAAACCTTCAGAAACTTGGCCTACCAAAATACATCCACACCAACATCCAGAAAGCAGTCATACTTAAAACATGTTCAAAAGTTAGGAAATTTCTGGATCAGTAAATAATAGCATGACTTGGCCATGTTCATCTAGAAAAACCTCCAGGAGCGAGAAAAGTAGGATGATGATAACAACAACAATATTAATTAAGTAATTGATTGATTTAACCTTTACAGTTGATCAGTCAAATATATGGAAGGGGAGGTCCTCTCTCTCTTCTCCCAAGGAACTGGTCTAGCTATCCAAGCCTCAGACAGCATGCTCACATTTGAGTGTTCTGCTTATGTCAAACTGTGTTCTTGGACATATGGTTAAGCTAAGAGCTGTTCCCTTTCCAGCAGATGCCCCAAAATTATTTATTAATTTATTCACCACATTTTTATCCTGCTTTTCAGACAATTATTGTCACCCAAAGCCGCTCACAGGCCCTGCCATCAAGCTTACACACTAAAATGACGAGAGAGAGGAGGGAAGGGGAGTGGAACGGAGCAGAACAGGATGGAGATCATTTTTCAAGACCAGGACAAGGTGGTGAGATATAAAAGGGTATTTGATTTCCAGCCACCATTTATTTATTTATTTATTACATTTGTATACCACCCCATAGCCAAAGCTCTCTGGGCGGTTCCCTTAAGATAAAACATTTAAAAACAATATACAAAAATTAAAAACCACAAAAACCTACAAAATGTGGATACAATTAAAACCACAGTAACAACTTTAGAAACAATGATCCAAAAAAAGTGACCCAGACTGATTGCATATTGCTAAAAGCCTGGGAGAAGAGAAAAGTCTTGACCTGGCACCAAAAAGATGACAATGTTGGCGCCAGGGACAATGTCAGGGATATTGTTCCACAGTTGGGGGGCCACCACAGAGAAGGCCCTCTTTCTTGTTGCCATCCTCCGAGCTTACCTCAGAGTAGGCACCCAGAGGAGGACCTTAGATGTTGAATGTAGTGCTTGGGTAAGGTCAAAGATCATGGGCCAAAAGTCAAGGATTATAGGAGTTGCAGTCTAAAACAACTGGAAGAAAATAGATTTCCCAGGTCAGTCATGTATATATTCTAGCTAGACCAGCTTTCGCAAAGGTGATGCCTTCCAGATGTTTTGGACTACAAATCCCATAATTCTTAACCATTGGCCATCCTGGTTGGGGCATAAGGGAGTTGCCGTTCAGAACATCTGTATTGTAGGACATTGGGGTGGGTCGAGCTAGAATGAAGAATTGAAATGTATGTCACTCACTGGATAAATTTGGATGTTTTATTTTCCAGTACAAGGGCTATACTTTTAGAGTGATTATTACGGATGGATATATATGTGGAAATGTATTTCGTGAGCATAGCATATTTGCTACAAAGTTTATGAAACTGATTCAGGAACATTTCACTGAGAAGCTGCCTTCAGTAGTTCAGCAAATTCATCATGTGGAGCGGCTGCACAAACTTGTTTCTACTGGTCATAGGATGGGGCGAATAGCTGAGCCGGGGATGGAAACTCTGACTCCTAAAAACCTTACTCAGCGATCTCTCTGGGTTCTGAGATTTTGCCAGATATTTCCCCAGACAAGTTTAGTATATTTTCAGAACTGTAAAGACTAGAAAGCTACTTTAAAAAGAAAGCAAGATGCATATGAAGTTGAATTACCATCATTTCTCATATAAACAATTTTGTGAGTTTTTAAAGGCCCACTCTTCCCTTCAATATACAAACTCTTATGTTTTGTATCCCTTACCATCCATTTCAGTTAAAATATGAACATTATATTAATTCATTTAACTGTATGAGAAAAGCACATGCAAAACAGAGGACTGAGAGTTCTGTGCTTTTCATGTGATTGTGCAGAAATGTAGCGTACAAGCTGATCTACTCTAAAGACGTGGGAAAATCATAATTGATACAGAACTACTGATGAAACTTTAATGCCACTAAGCAAAAATTTTTAAAAAAGTTAATTCATCCCATTCATTTGAGTTATGAATTTTATTCATTTAGAGTAAATGGAATTATGCACAGCCACTTAAAGGACGAAGAGAGAATAATAGGGCTTTCTTTGTCAATTACGACTCAAGCTCTGGTTTTGTATGCTCAGGCAGGTCACAGTTGATACTAAAGAAGATCTGGTATTTTCCAGAGCAATCTAATCTGCTCTTCCTATTCGTCACCCCCTATTGCTATATGTTGCTACAGCTATAAGAGGGGGAAAGATGTGTGTATGTGGATTCCCTCATAGAAGTTCTATGATGTAGGGTTTTATTGCTAACACACGCCTTTGCACTATGTTACAATGCTTAAATGTTATTTGCCAGGGCTGCAATATCTGGTCCAATGGTTACTTCATTCCAGCCCAGTTTCTCTGTAGTCACTGGGTGCTTCAGGTCTCCACTCAGCCATTGAGCAATCAATGACTAGACCTGGTGAGTGAACACAGTGGACCATGTCTCTACTTTTTCATAGGCCATGTGATGGGTTGGTAGAGGAGCTTTCCTCCACCTCTGACTACAGACATAGAATCATAGAATCATAGAATAGCAGAGTTGGAAGGGGCCTACAAGGCCATCGAGTCCAACCCCCTGCTCAATGCAGGAATCCACCCAAAAGCATCCCCGACAGATGCTTGTCCAGCTGCCTCTTGAAAGCCTCTAGTGTGGGAGAGCCCACAACCTCCCTAGGTAGCTGATTCCACCGTCGCACTGCTCTAACAGTCAGGAAGACTTTGACCTCTCCTTCAGTGCAGCTCCTCTGATCATGCCACCCAATGCCTCTTGGTGAGGATGTATGAGGAATTGGTTTCAATTTTATTTCTTGTTGTTTTACTAGAATTTACTCTGCTTTCAAGTCTTGGAACTGAGCACATGACCTGGACACAATCTGTGGTTGAAGTTTGGCTGTTTACAGGCATGTGATTTGTAGAACAAACAAAAATGTGTTTGAAAAATGTACATTTTTAAAAAAGTTTTCTTTGGAGAAATGCATACAAATATGCCTTAATCAATGGGAGAAAATGCATACATTTAAACATTCAGTGGGGGGGGGGGAATATGCACACATTTGTGTGCAAAAAACAAACAAAAATGAAGCTCACAATCTGATATGGACATCAGAGGAGGCCTTGCTGATCATTCCAAAATGAACGGAACGTTCTGTGAAGTACCCACAGTGGAACGTTCTGTGGAGGTGCCCATCCTTTGCAAACTCTCCCTCATGCAGTTCTGGAGGCCAAAAATGTGGCATCTTTTAAACTCCTCCTGAACACACATTTTCCTGGGCTGTAATTCAATCAATCATGCCGCTCCATTTTACAGCTTCTTGACTTCATAGAATAGTAGAGTTGGAAGAGGCCTATAAGGCCATCAAGTCCAACCCCCACTTATTTTTGTTGTACTTGGAAGTGTTTTAATGTTGTGAGGGGTTGCTTTTTAAATGAGATTTTGATATTTGTTGTGAACTGCTGAGGGATTTTATTATTATTATTATTATTATTATTATTATTATTATTTATTTGTACAACACCATCAATGTACATGGTGCTGTACAGATAACACAGTAAATAGCAAGACCCTGCTGCATAGGCTTACAATCTAATAAGTTGTAGTAAACAATAAAGAGGGAAGGAGAATGCAAACAGGCACAGGGAAGTGTAAACAGGCACCGGGTAGGGTGAAGCTAACAGTATAGAGTCAGAACAAACTCAGTATTTGAAGGCTATTCAGTGGTATGTGTGTCACAAATAAATAAGTTCGAATGGGCTTTGAGGTGGAATTTGGAGAACGCAATGAGCTTGCGTTTTGGTGAGTCATAGAACTTCTCTTGTCCTCCCAAAGTTTATTTATTGATTACATTTTTATACCGCCCAATAGCCGAAGCTCTCTGGGTGGTTCACAAAAATTAAAACCATGATAAAACAACCAACAGGTTAAAAGCACAAATACAAAATACAGTATAAAAAGCACAACCAGTTCTCCTATATCCTTTTCTCCATGTCTTTCACCTCTTCTAGTTCTACGACTCACACCCTTTTCTCCATGACTTTCATTTTTTCCAAGCTCTTCCCCAGAGGGTCACCCCTTACAAGGGTTGTCCTCACTGGTTAACTCCTAATTCCCTTCTCCTTTCTGTGCAGGCTTCCTGCCACAACCCTTCTCTTTCAGTCCTTGACTCCCATTTTCCGGTGGGTCCCTTATGGGTTCCTCATAGTGTTTGCATCCCCTTCACACACTACAGACTGAGAGCAACAAACTCTCTGTCCCTCTATCCCAGGCTTATTGATCTTGCCTATTAGGGAAACTGTCTACATTTGCAACATTTGTACCTATTTCAGGAAACATCTGCCATTAAAGAAGCCCTGACATAAATATTCTCTCCTCCTTAAAGGTGTTTTGCATAGTTTTGTTCACTCCAAAGAGGGGAAGGATATTACTAACTTAAATTATAAATTCAGGAGGATCCATAGCTCAGTGATAGATTACATGTTTGAATGCAGAAGGGCCCAAGTGCAATCCCAAACATCGTGATGTGAAAATCCCCTGCCGTAGGCTCTAGGGAGGCACTGCTAATTGAATAGACAACTGATGAACCAAGTTCCTAACTTAGTATAAAGCTGCTCCAGTTGTTCAAGTGGAAAACTAAAACTATAACGCCGTTTTTACACAATACAACAAAATGGAATGGTACTCATTAGCCATTATTGATTATGATGAAGATGATGACAATATACTGAATTCTATCAGGGTTCTTTTTCTCCCAGTCTTGCTGGAGCTTTGATTATGATGAAGATGATGACAATATATTGAACTCCATCAGGGTTCTTTTTCTCCCACTCTTACTGGAGCTTTCTTTACCAAAGAACCAACTCTCCTTGCTGGCAGCAAGATGTCAGGTTGAAGCTTCACATTTTTCACACAGCCCAGAAAGATCTGTTGTCCTATTTTAGCTGGCTGCTAAATTGTTTCCATCATGGTGGCTGACAAGTGTTGTCAGTGGCAGGCCAGTTTTCAGTAATCTCAGTGTGGTTAGCCAGGTGATGACTTTCCCATCATCATGGCAGGGAACATATCAACTTGCCCAGTGAGGGTAGCTAATTGGAATGAAGCATGGAGAGGTTATGAGGACATGCATGTGCAGCTGTGCTAGCTGTCTTCACATTCCAACGTTACCTTTACTCAGCCAAACTGGGAGTTCACATGACTTTAGTGGAAGGTTAATCATCTAAATTTTAGTTGATTAATCAGCTGAGTCCCACTTTTAATAGAAGAAACTGTTATATATGATATATTTCACCATACTTACAGTATATCCTTTTTTCCTACAAGTTCTCACCCATGTAGCTAACAAAAGTAATAATTAAAATATATGTGCCACCCATCGCCAGTTGTGAATTAAAGGCATACTTGTCTATGCTGAGGCTATTTTGATTCTGGTTCTTACTGTAATAGGAAACAAAGAAAGCAAACAGTAAATGTCACCCTGCCTTCTAACAGTGGCTAATAGATTTTGATAAATGTTACATTTTCTCTTCAAGTAATTATTTTATATTCCTTCAGTGTCTCAAATAGTTACTTATCGCCAGGTGCTGCTAGGGCTTAAAGTGTGAGCCTTTCAGCATGTGGTGAATCTCTTCAAAGTTAGTTTCTGTTCCCATTTTCTTTTTCAACATGAAAACGGTGCATTTCTGTGCGTTTTTTCCCTAAAGTGCACACTACCCCATTAACTAAAGTGTGAAAATCATAGAGTAGTAGAGTTGGAAGGGGCCTATAAGGCCATTGGGTCCAACCCCCTGCTCAGTGCAGGAATCCACCTTCAAGCCTCTCTGACAGATAGTTGTCCAGGTGCATTTTCAATGCCCACAACCCCCCCCTAGGTAATTGCTTCCATTGTTGTACTGCTCTAACAGTCAGGAAGTTTTTTCTTATGTCCAGCCAGAATGTTCCTTCCTGTAACTTAAACCCATTATTCCATGTCCTGCACTGTGGAATGATCAAAAATATTTCCTTTCCCCCCTTTTTAATCACATTTCAAAGTATGCTTGATCAAGGATTTTCCTCTTCCCATGTATAGAATTCCATGGAGAAACCTCAGTCTGCGGTAAACCCATGCAACCATTTTCACAAAGCTGGTGTACAAACTCCTGCTACGATTACATAAGTGTGTGTGTGTGTGTGTGTGTGTATGTTCTCCTGGTAGTGATGATATTCATTTGCACACATATTTTCAATATCACATGCAGGTTGTAAGTACATAGATATGAATTTTGGTAGATATGATTTTTGCCTATCATAGAGGAATAGACTACAATAGCCAGGGAATGTCTGGGCTGGAGAGAGAGAAATAGGCTTCTGATTACTATTCAAATTACTTCAATTGCTTTATCAATGATAGCTCAGTACCATTCTTATGCCATTCCTAAACCATTCATATTGTTTGGTTGGTTTATTGATGTGGTTCTTATGAGGTTCTCTGACAATGATGTGTTCTAAATACAAATGCTACTATGTCTGCCTTCCAGTTAATATTATTTTCTTTAAGAAGATAATATTGTTTTCGAGCATTGTGCATCAATAACCCAATTGATTCATTTCAGTTAAAATCTTGAATCGGTGGACTTTGACATTGGCCATACTTTACTTTGATGCCCTGGATTACAAAGCTGCACATTTGAACTCAGAGTAGACCGTTGCATTACCATTGAGAAACCACACATATTGAAAAACTTTCCTCTACATAACCCTTATAAGCCTGGGAGCTTCTGTAGAATTGATGCTGCCTTACAAAATGATTAAACTCTTTGCAGGGTTGTTTTCACCATGGGTCTGCTGCTTTGCCTACATGGTCAAGCTTAATAAAATCTATCTCAGGTTCTAGTGTGTCCTTTACCTAAGAAGACTTAATGCAAATGGACTTAAAAACTCCATTGGTGTGACAAGGTACAAAAGTTAGGTTAACCTTAATGTGGGTAATTCCTAGCATGGAGAAAAGGCTGTAGGGTGGTATTAGAACTGAAGGGGATTTCTATGAAAGGGTTGGCTTTGTTTTACTATTCATGTATTCATGCTTCATTTGGCCTGGGGCTCTCATCATTGACACTGTTCCTGCCATCTCTTCACTTTCTCCCTGCATTTTCCATCTGCTTTATGTGTTCTGTGCTATCTTCCTGCTTGTCTATTTCCCTTGAACAACTTCCATGTTCTGTAGGTCAAAATTGAAAACGTAATTTAATTTATTATCATTCAGATTTCAAGATGAATGCATGTGGACAAACTTCCTTCAGGCATTTTTTTAAAAAAGCTGTCCTTTTGATTTAGGAAACAGCTGCTTGCTCTCTCTCTCTCTCTCTCTCTCTCTCTCTCTCTCTGTCATTGTAAGTGGGAAAAGTGCAGTATTTCCCCCCCTCTCCCTTTCTACACCAAAATTATGGGATGCGGAGAGACTAGTAGAAGTTGGCATTGCTATGCTATTGCATTCTAATTAAGGTTGGTAACCAATTCAGTAATTTTAGTTGATTAACCCTCTGTTTTTAACTGATTGATACATTAAATATAAATTCCCTTGCATATAACTACAAATCAACGTGTGTGCCTTTTTTGGGTGAAGAATGCATGAAAATTTATAGTCCAATAGAAAAAATGGAAAGCCATACTGTTGGAAAGTTCTGTTGTTTTGCCTATAAGTAACACACCAGAAACAAAATAGCCCAAACATTTATATACTTGATTTGCAATACCACATTTTTAAGATTGCCCCCTGCTGCCAAGTAGCTTCATCTACTTTAGTTGATTAATTTGCTGATTAAATTAATTAAATCTTCCAGCCCTAAGTGCAACATAAAATAAGGCCTGGGCATGAACCAGTTGCAGTATAGCATTGGGAGTGATTTTAAGTATGCACTTCACACTCCTTTCAAAATCAGTGTAACTTATAGGAGCTTAACATTGGCTGTAACATTCCTACTAAGTTGGTGGTTTGACTGACACCATAAAAGCTTAAAATTAAAAATGGGTGTGGTGCCAGGAATACAGATGGATGAATCTGTCAAGCTCACTTTCAGACAGTTTCTCATTTTTCCGGGACTAAGTTTGTTTTGTTTTGTTTCTGAATTGGATTGCATTTTTTTTAAAGTCTGCATAAGAATTTGAATGATTTTCATGTGAATTCACCCCCCCCCCAAATGCATTCCTACACATTTGTTTTTACAGTTGTGTGCATTTTTGTGCACTGTTTCAAATGTACTGCATTTTTGCAAGTGATTTCCCCCCCCACACACTGGAAATGCATTTGCATGCATTTTCAGATACATACATTCCTGCCTTTAAAAAATAACAGCAACCCTGTTGTATGTATGCAGTGTTTCTGCGCAATTTCTTTTTTCAAATGTATTCATTATGTGTGTGAACTGCTTCACAAACTTAAGAAAAGTTTGAATTTTGATGTCTACCTGCATTCCACTTTGTGTTTAAGTTCTTGAAGTGCAAATTTGATGAGTTCACATTGAAATGTGAATCAAACTAATTTACTGCTACACAGCCTTTGCCAGGGCACATGGTTCTTTGAGTCTCTCCTCTTCTTGCTTCAAATATGCATCCCATATCTAATTTGTGGTGAAATGCTTTGAGCTAGTTGGAATTTAACAGAAGAGGGTTCAGACAAACCTCTTAATACATTCAAGGAATGTACAAAAGCATCATGGGACTGTGTGGACTAGCCCTACACCCCTCTGACTGCACATTCTGCACATATGTGAAAGTGGGTCAACGTGTGTAGGGTTGTACATACATACAACTCCTTTAGACGTCAGGTGAAGACCTTTTTATTCTCCCAGTATTTTAACAGTCTATAAATTAATTTTAACTTGGCTGATTTCGATTTGTATTTTAAATTTGTATTTTTGCATTGCTGCTGTTTTTATCTTGGTTGTGCTTTTATTTTGTATTTTATATTATGGTTTTATACTGTTGTTTTATACTTTGAATTGTCTTAATTTTGTAAACTGCCCAGAGAGCTTTGGCTATTGGGTGGTATAGAAATGCAATAAATAAATAAATAAAACACTGGATGGACCTGGTGGACCAAAGAACCCACTTCAAATGGAGCAGCTCTACATATGGACAGCAGTCTAGTCTCTTGTTATACAAACTGAGGCCACAGCTAGACCTAAGGTTTATCCTGGGATCATCCAGGGTTCGCCCCTGCCTGAGTACTGGATCCCCTGTGTGTCACCTAGATGAACAGGTTTGACCCCTGGACGATCCAGGGATAAACCTTAGGTCTAGCTATGGCCTGAATGTTTGGCTGGTGAGGGGTATAGTTACTGAGTGTGATACTGCACCTCATTCGCGGTGCAAGGGGTGTGTGTGTGTGTGTGTGTGTGAGTGAGAGAGAGAGAGAGAGAGAGAGAGAGAGAGAGAGAGAGAGAGCACTCATACTTTCATAATAGCATGTTCAATGTCCAATATTTTTGATTTTTTTAATACCCATGAGGAATACAATGACTTGTCAAGTTTCCCACCACCACCACTAGCTTTTTAAGCAACCTTATAATTGCGTGTTTCCTGTTTCATTGCTATCTGCATAAAACTAATTCTAAGGTATTTAAAATAGCAATGCACTTTTTGTGCTGTGAGTATCTTAGGGCATGTTTATATCCCGGGATCATTCCAAGATCATCCCTGTGCATCCAAATGACACACAGGATCCCAGGAGCAAACAGGGATTATCCCTCCATTTTCCTGGGATAATTCTTTAGTGTAGAAAGCGCCTTAGTTACAGCCAATAAGCAGTTCATGAATTGCACAAAGCTTTCCACCTCACTAGTGGGTGGAAGAAACTCTGAATTTCATATCAAATTGAATGAATGCTGCAGCCAATTCCTCTAAGTAATTAGAAATCCAGCTCTTCTGAGCTCAATAGAGCTGTGTGCATGTATTTGAAACATTTGGGACCCACCTTTCTCACATTTCAACACCAGATCAATAATAATAAACTTACAACATTACTTTAAAAAATACAATTACAAATAAAATCTGAAGAGAACAGTACACAAAACTAAAAGTATAAATTATATGTTATAGATTGAACCCAGATCTACTCATACTTGGAGCAGGCCTACTGAAATCAATGAGACTTAAGTTAGTCATGCATAACTCAAGTGCCATTGATTTCAATGGTCCTACACTATGTATAACTAAATCTGCATCCAACCTAATTATATTTATAAAGTTCCCTTTCGGACCAAGCCCACCCAAGCTGGTGAACAAAGTGCAAGCATAAAAATGCTATACTATAAATAATATAATAAAACTTTGGAATTTGGAAAATACAGCAACATGCTAAGATATAATTCAGCTAGTATAAAAACCTTTACCAGAATAAATCATCAATAAAACAGCAGCACAAACAATAAAATGCATCAGTTAAAAGGCATTCAAGTGAGTTTAAATGCCTTTTCTGATACTAAGGGGTCCAACCACAAATTCCTTTTAAATGTCTGGGTTGCTGCTGAAAATGCTTTTTCCAGAGTGATCACTTGCACAAGAGGTCTTAGAGGTGGACAATATGAATTTTAAAGCATAGGTATGAATGCAAATGGACCTAAATTGTTCACGGCATTAAAGCTCCAGCCAATATTTGGATTAGGTTTCAGCACCTTGGATAGCTCCTTGGTTCTGACTGAAACTTTGCCTGGCGACACTAATTCCCAGCGTACTCAAGTACCTTCTGTGGGAGAACAAAGGAGGCAATGATGGCTATTCATCTGCCAGTAATTTGCAGCATACCTCTCTTAACTAGGAAGCAAAATGGTGTGTGTCCCTGTTTGTTACAGAGGGCAGTGCCTATTCAGAAAGTCAGGGAACTGTTTTGGCTTAACCCTTGTTTTTAGCATTTTTTTTAGAAGCTTAGGCACCATACTGTGTGACATTTAAAAAAGGAAGCAAGAAAATGTCCTGCAAAAGGTACACGTTTAGATTTGTCTCTTCTTTGCAAAGAAGTTTGCAGTTATTAGCCCTCATTCCTCAAAACAAGGATTCTGTGACTTTGTTCTTAAACTCTCATAAAGACTCCATTAATATTAAAATTGCTTCAGTCTCAGATTTAAAGTCTTAACAGTCATACACTGTGTCAATACAGACTCCTGGCAAAGTCAGATACTTAAAATGCATGGGATCTGGTGAGTTAACTCAAATGCTCTGCCATCAATTTTTAATTGGATGAATGTATACATATGGTGTGTGTGTGTCTCCTTTTTATTACTCTTGTAAATGTAAAAGACAAAATCACTATTGCTATCCAGTTATGAACTTCACATATAGGAGGAACTGATTTGTGATGAAAAATGTGAAGGCTGTCCCTAAGATCAGGTAAGATGAAGCAGCCCCCATCCAGTGGTTGTGGGTATCATTAGAAGTCAGCTAATTGGGAAGGGGGATCTTTTAGATTTTCTGTCCCTAGGAACCCAAATCTCTTGGACTGCCTGAGGGGAAAAAAAAACAGCAACACATTTCTGTGCAGATTTTAGCTGACAATTTAGAGCAAGAGTTGGGGAATTATCTACTATTTATCCCCCTTTTTATTCAAAACCCCCTTTTTGCCCATGAGTGGAGTTTTATTTTGGATCAGAAACTATATGAGCAAATACATCAGTTTGCCCGTTTTAAGGAGCATAATGAGAAGGAACCTTTACCCTTGTGTTAATAGGGCCTTTAAGGGGCCCCATTGGTGCCGGTGGGGGGATGATGCACGATTTCCCGAAGCTCCAGAAATTGTGTATTTTTCCCACCTTCCATGCTAATGGAGGCTTCCATTAATGCAGAGGGGAGAAATGCACAATTTTGGCAGTGGCTGTGGGCTGCTGACAAGCACTTGCCAAGGCCTTGCAAGGACTCAGCAGTGGTCCACGCTTGCTGCTGGAGCTCACAGACACAGTCGGACGCTCACAACAACTTTAAAAGCAGCAAGGCCAAAGCTAGGTACTAACAAAAGTTGCATTTGTAAGTATTGCCGTTCAGCCATAGCAGTCAAATTTTACTTGGCATGCAAACAACCCCACCCCCCCAAAAAAACACTATCAACACCCACAAATTGATCCAAAGTAAACATCAAGTTACTCTTCCAAGTCTGCCATGAAAACTTTTTCTTGCCCACTAGTTTATATTAAATTAATTTTAATTCTGATTTTTTTTTTAAAAAAAGTAAGAACAAATTAGTTTAACTGCTGTGCACCTAAATAATATTTATACTAGCCTTCCCCAACCTAGCCCCCTTCAAATGTGTTGGACTGCAACTCCCATAATTCCCAGCATGACCAATTGCCAGAGGAGAAGCAGAAATTATGGGAGTTGGAGTCCCAACACATCTGGAGGGGAAGGTTGTTTTACACAATATGTAGCACAATCCTGTGTGTGTCTACTCAGATGTAAGTCCCACTGAGTTCTATGGGACTTACTCCCACCAGGTATGTATATATGGGATATCAGCCTAAGAGAGGTTTATGGTCTGCTGCTGCTGCTGCTTAGAAGTCCCCCTCCCCTTCTGTCTTTCTTCAGTGTTAGATAATGAAGTTCTGTTTAGGGGCTCAATGAGGATAAAACAGCCATTTCCTTAGCAATGTGCCAGATACCAAGATTGATAACAAGACTAATCCTGATATAATTCTCTTACTAATGCCTGGGAGCTATTCAAGTGCCTTAATACATCAAGATTTAAATGTTTTATAATGCCCATAAACACTCCCGGAATCTAACATAGTTAATACTACGAAGAGTAAAACAAGTGAAAGGTGTTGTAAAAATCAATTTTCTTTCTCCTGCCAATGATTTATTTTCTCTGGTGAACAAATTAATTTCACACTAAGAAAAAGATAATGCCGTTCTAGACTAGCTGTATATTATGCTAAAGTTTAATGCAATCTTACTTTAGTCCAGCAATGTGTGTATGATAGAGTGAAATTTAAGCATGTTGAAATCCAACTGAAATCAATGGTATTTAAAGCAATGGTTTGTGCCTGTTGCAAGGAGTAGGGATGAGAGATCGGAGGGACACTCAGAGATGGGGAGAGACAAGCATGCATAGTGGACGGGGGAAACTTGCAAGATACCCAAGGAGGGTGATGCTGCAATAACTCAATTGATGATCTTTTTATTCCCACCATTTCTTCATTTACCTTTCAGGCTTTAGGGATGCGCAAACGAGTGATGTCCAAACTTGCCCAGAATATCCAAACATTGTCTAGCCACTCATCTCATGCCCAATTCCCATTCCCATTTAGAATCATTACTTGCAAAACTTGTGCAAACCAAATACCGATCAAATGGGAGATTTGTGCACATCTCCCCAAATTTGTGCAATTATCCCAGTGTGTGCATTTTCTCTCTCGATTGGCTAAAGCAGTGCTGATTTAGTCTACTTAGGAAATTTGTGCAAATCGAACTGGGAATCAGGAACAAGATGAGTATGTGTTAAACAAATTTCGATTATTTTTGGTCAGAGCTTCGAATGGGAAATGCGTGCATGTTTTGTGAGCCAAAATAAAAATTCTCATACATCCCTATCACACTTATTCCAGCTATTCTGGAATAGGGTTTTACACACATCTTACTAGGATTCTTTAAGGATGTCTGTCCTTTCAAAACCTGGCCCTTTTGGGGCCCGGCAGATCCCTACTGCCTGCCCGTGGGCTTTTTCCAAAATCCGGGAACTTTCTACGTTCCCCCACCCCTTGTTGATAGAAAGTTATACAAATTGAGGCCACATTTTATGCAAACTTTGGCAAAGCTGGTTATGCAAACTGCAGCTACAATTTGCACAACTTTCTACTGACAAGAATATCTTTTCCCGCCCTGCCAGTACGCCTAGGGTGGGGGCAGGCTGTTGCACGCGGGGAGAGGAAGGAACTGACAAGTCATGTGCCTTTGCACATTTTTATTTATTTATTTATTTATTTATTTATTTATTTATTTATATATTACATTTTTATACCGCCCAATAGCCGAAGCTCTCTGGGCAGTTCACAAAAATTAAAACCATCATAAAACAACCAACAAGTTAAAAATACAAACACAAAATACAATATAAGAAGCACAACCAGGATAAAACCACGCAGCACAATTGATATAAGGTTAAAATACAGAGTTAAAACAGTATAATTTAAATTTGAGTTAAAATACTGAGTGAATAAAAAGGTCTTCAGCTGGCGACGAAAGGAGTACAGTGTAGGCGCCAGGCGGACCTCTCTGGGGAGCTCATTCCACAACCGGGGTGCCACAGCGGAGAAAGCCCTCCTCCTAGTAACCACCTGCCTCACTTCCTTTGGCAGGGGCTCATGGAGAAGGGCCCCTGTAGATGATCTTAAGGTCCGGGTAGGTACATATAGGAGGAGGCGTTCCTTCAAATAACCTAGCCCCAAACCGTTTAGGGCTTTAAATGTCAATACCAGCACTTTGAATCGGGCCCGGACCTGGACTGGCAGCCAATGAAGTTGTAAAAGGACTGGCGTAATGTGATCTCGCCAGCCAGTCCCTGTTAGTAAATGGGCTGCCCTGTTTTGTACCAGCTGAAGCTTCCGGACCGTTTTCAAAGGCAGCCCCACGTATAACGCATTGCAGTAATCCAAACGAGAGGTTATCAGAGCATGGATAACTGTAACATAGGCTACATTGTGCATGGGAGGGTCGCGCTTATAAAGGTGAGCCCCACATGCTTACCCAGCCTTTTTCGTTCTTCTGCCCCCCACCCTCCTGCCCTTATCTAGTATGGGATTAGGTAGTCATCCCTTTTGGAGGGGGGACTGAGTAGGAATTTTACCTGCCACATACTGAGTGCGGTGCACAGGTTTTTTGCCTATTCCATACTGGAATGTAATATTAGTCGAGGGTGGGTAAATAGGTTGATATGTTGGCAGGGTTATGTAGGAATCTTGGGATATCAGATGAGGTTGTTGAGCACTCGTTGGACACCTTATGGTGATTGGCAGGTTCGGAGGCCTGGTCCTCAGGGGCTGTGTGGCTCTCGACACAGGATACGGCTTGCCTTTGGGAACCTCACTGTCTCACTTACTTGGGGTTATGTGGCTCCAGGCGAGAGTGACATGGGGAGGTCTCCCCCCAAGCACACACGTGTAGCTTAAGAAAGGAGCCGGTTTTTAATCCAACTCCTGGCTTGGCCGAGTGTCTCACCCTTTATGCAGGCTAGTTGCCTGGAGACAGGATGCTTCGATTCCTGCACTCTCACATGCAGATCCAGGGAGGGGTGAGTTACCTCATTTAAATAAAGAGGCACTAGTTATACCCAAGCTCTGGTGTCTGTGTTGTTTTTTCCTTGCTTCTCCCTCTATCCACAAATGACAATAACTAGAAAAGTGTGAGTTGGCTTGACAATGCAGATCGAGTTGGGCCAGCTCATGGGGGAGTGAGCTGAAGTCCAGGGGGCTGAGCTACTGAAAGCTCAGCAAATTCCACCCCAATATGGATTCCTCCAACATCCCTAAAATACCACCCATTTTGGGGAAATTCGAAGCTGCCCCCTCACTACTGTTGTGTTTATCTCCACATTTGTGATAATAGAAGAATATAGTCCAGTGGTTCCCAAACTTTTTCAGGTAACCGTCCCCTTGGTTCCACAAACTCATGCCCAGTGCCCCCTACCCTACCCTATAAAAATCATTATTCAGAATAGTGGTTTTCAATGACCCACTAAGGAAGATAATAACAAAATTCAAAACAGTAACAATTAATTGAATATTTATTCAAAATCCAATTACATTTTTTTAGTTTATTCAATTAAACATAATTGAAGGGGCTGCGCTCCTACGGATTCTGCTGATCTGGTAACTTGAGAACGAAAAAGGGGCCGTGTTGTGTGTGGCCCCTTTAAATGGGAAGCACACACCACAGGCTTGCCGAGGGAGGGAGGGAAAAGAGAGCGAACGCCTCTGTTTTGCAGTGGCGGGGCACACCAAGCAGGGTATGTCTCTTCATTAGTGTTTTGGTGCTTTTGAAACATTTCAATTCACCATTAAAAGGACTCTTCTTAAATGGTATTAATACATGTGTGGATTCTTCCCCTATATGTATGGCTTGGGACCAAACTACCTTCTCCCATAAAAATGTCCCTGGGTTTTAAAACCTTCTGGAGAGATGCTTCTCGGAAAAGACCACTTCAAGCACCTCCCTGCCGCCTCCTTGCCTCTTAACGCCCCCCTATGCAATCCCACCGCCCCCAAGGGGGCAGTACCACCCACTTTGGGAACCACTGATATAGTCTATCCTGGTGGAAATACTATGCCAATATGGTATTACGTATGTGCAATTAACATCCTCCAAAAATTCCTAGGGTCTAGTGAGTCAAACCAACTTTTAATATAGCTAACTGCATTTCCCGGTTCTTGTATGTCTTCCCAGAGGCCTTTGACTATTATGGCGAGCTGAAACTTTCTGCTTCCTCTAGAGAGGAGATAACTTATAAAACTTCTTAACATTCTAATTATCTGTTTCACAAGCTGTATAATACTTAACGTACCATTCACAGACAAGCTTATGAAGATAGGTTATATTCATGGAGGTACTAGAGAGTATTTTTAAAAAGGCAATAGAGCAGCAAATGAATCCCCGGGTTGGTTCTCTGGCATGTTAGTATTATTCAGTGGGGAATGAATTCTGTCTTGCAGGGAGGGGATTGAGGGGGAGGAGGTGCCCTGAGATGCTTTCCATCATGCAAAACAGACAGAATCAAAGCATTTCTGTGTCACATACTGATTATTAAGAAATCAAAGAATGGCAATGGAATCAAATAAAATGAAGGAAACATTCCTGCTGAAATACGTACCCCATCACATTTGTCAAATTATTGCCTGCCATCTATTGAGTCTATTACCTTGCAGTTAATAGAAGCATCTTTCATCCAGAAACATAAGTATATAAACTGGTGAGTGTTTGCAGCTGAACTAAGGTGCTTTTTGAGAGAGAGGGAGAGAAAGTGAGATAGTGCATTCCAATTATGGAGAGAGATTTCAGGCATTTTTACTCATGAGTAATTGGAAGATGCAGTTTGACAGTTTTATAGGGTGGTTTCCCAGATGCATTTCCATATTTAGAGAGGGGCGTACATGTTTAAAATAGATTAAGGGCTCTACCCCCACAAACCTGCATTTTACATCCATTTCTGAAGAACCCTCTTCTAGGAATTGGATTACATTATTGAATAAGCATGTTATTTATTTATTTGAGATATTTCTATGCTTCTCCTCAGCCACAGTGGCTTAATCATCAGGCAAGCAAGGCAGTCCCTGCCTGCAGGGTTACAATGTAAAAAGACATGACACACAAGGAAAGGGAATGGGGAGGGAAGAGGAGAGCGGCATCGTTCCTTCAGCAGGGTTGGTGAAATGGCAATGCTTCCTCCTCTGATCTTTTGCAGTGCAGCCTGTTGGAATGACTTCGGGCGGTGACAGTTGAGGCAGGACGAGCTTTCATGATGGAGGCATTTCGTCCATGGTGTGACCCTTTCCCCTATGACTCTCTCACACATATGGTGCAGTCCTATGCAACTGTGTATTTTTTTGGGGGGGGGGCAGTCATGTGAGTCATACCAGTTGTATGGACCTTATGCACCAAATGACCATCTCAGTAGGAATGGGAGCTGCTTAACATTGCAGCACAAAGAAGCTATGTCTGTCTCCCATTCTGCCATGTGTGGGGGTGTATGGATTTCAGACTTGGGCCACTTACAAATGCATGTGGGTGAACATCCAGCCATGAGGCTAACCCAGCCTCTATTGAGAAGTAGTAGAGCCCCAGTAAAGGTCACAGAGGTCCTGATGGTTATGGCCCAATTGGAGTCCACTGGAGAAGTTCTTTCAGTGTGGTGGCCCCCTTTCTGTAGAACTCACTTTTAAACAACACTGTGTTGTTTCTGTCACCTTCTGAAAACATCTTTATTCCAGGCAGCTGTCCTTCACTGATCAGCTACTTTTTTATTGGTACTCTGTTGTTCGGTAAAAAACACACCCCATTTTTAATACAGTGTTTTATTTCGTTTATTGTTTTATATTTTGTTATTTACCACTCTAGAATCTATACTGGCCCATAGCTGAAGCTCTCTGGGTGGTTCACAAAAAATAAAAATAGTTACATAAACTATAAAACCATTTGCATAAAGACATGCACCCACATCAACATATAGGTTAAGTGCTTCGTTCTTAGCTGTGTATATTTACTGTTTTATACTGTATGCTTTTATCTGTACACCGCCCTGAGATCTTATTGATATAGGGCAGGATATAAATGTTTTAAATAAATAAATAATATCTAAAACGACATGAAACCATCTGCTAGAGACAACCCAGGACCTGATCAAAAATGTTCTTTATATGCTGCCAAATGCATGGGAGAAGAGGGCAGTTTTAACCTGGCAATGACAAAATTTGTGGTTTTTGTGAACCGCCCAGAGAGCTTCAGCTATTGGGCGGTATAAAAATGTAATAAATAAATAAATATTGGTGTCAGGTGGACCTCATCAGTGAGATCATTCCATAAATGGTGGGGCCACCACTGAGAAGGCCCTCTCCTTTGTTGCCACCCTCTGACCCTCCCTTGGAGGAAGGTCCCCAAGAAGGCCTAGGTTAGTGTACAGATCAGTTCATGCCAGGAGAGATGTTCCATCAGGTACTGTGTAAGGCTTTATAGGTCAAAACCAACACCTTGAATTGGGCTGAGAAACATACAGGCAGCCAGTGCAAGTGGCTATAAATAAATACATAAATAAATAGATGATATACTTAAATATATATATATATATATATATATATATATATATATATATATGTGTGTGTGTGTGTGTGTGTGTGTGTGTGTGTGTGTGTGTGTGAGAGAGAGAGAGAGAGAGAGAGAGAGAGAGAGAGAGAGAGAGAGATAAGCATAATGTGCCTGTGGTCTTGACTCCACTTGCCAGTTCCTATGTTTAGATGGTAACAGTTTGCTGCCAATTAAGATTCTTTATGCTCTTTCTTAGAGATGTGTTTTCTCACATAGCTTATCCACTGATTTTAAATGAGGGAGTTCCCATCCTTGGTCCTTGCCAGGATTTGGCTATGCTAGGCTGATCAGTTATCATATCTGAGTATTAAAGATTTTTCTCTTGCACTCACACACACACACACACACACACACACACACAATCAAACTGTATTTTTCCCTGACAATTTGTAATTTTACATTATGCTCAGCTTGTGGGAAATGTGGAACGTAATTACTAGCCAAATGTGTTCTGGAAATGGAGCCTGCTCACACTCATGAAGACTCTTCCCCCTCCTCCCTGAGCAGTTCGCTTGCAAAATAAACTTCCATGCAAATCCTGATCATCACAATTCCTATGAGAGATTCAAAATGTGTTACATGAATGGGCCCATAATTGCTCTTGCATTTCTCTGATCATAAAGCATCCTAATATTTCAATAGGTCGGGATTTTATATGCTCATAGGAGGAAACTATGCTTTTAAGGGCAGACATGGTAAACATTCTCCTAAAGCAGCAGAGGACTTTAAAGCTCACCTATTTTAATAATGGTGAGCTTTAACCATTGCCTCCAGAATAACAAATGTGTGTTTTATTCTATTTTTAAGTCAAGAACTGCTTCTCCATTCATTGGCCATAAAACTAACCTCAAATGTGCCAGCAAAATATTACCAGCTTCATGCAGCTATTATTAATGTTGCAATGCGAAGTGGCAGGCAGTATTATAATCGCAATAAAAATTTCAGCTGCTTTTAGAAAAGGATTTTCACTGCCGAAATACATCATAATGTTCATAATCATCTGGGAGGGGTGGGGAGGGAAGGAATTAATAGTGTTGACTCTTCACTCAGTTGGACAACCTGTAATGTTTCTTCCTCTAAACACAGCTTGACTAGCCTTTTGGGTGTTACATACAATGTTTTAATCAAATAGATAATTGCCCTATAACACGCTTCACAAAGAATAGAAGGTTTCCCCAATCATAGAACTCATGAGTGATATAGTTGCATTTCTAGGTCAATTATTGTTCCCATTCTCCATATAGAAGACACGGGTTATGTTTGGACCTCAAATGATACTGTTCAGACGACCTGCTAAGCCATGAGGGTTAAGGATTTTGAGCTAACTATTATAGCTTAGCATGTCATGTGAACCATTCTTAACCATGGTGGCTATGGTTTAAACATGTTCACTAATCATTTGCTGCAAAGGGTTTAGCGGCCGAACCATGGCACAGTATGTAATCTGAACAGGGTCAGGATGTTCAAGTACATAGAAAACTATGATTAAAGTCAGAGAAACATTCTAAGACAGCCCTCCCCAACCGGGTGCCCTCTAGGTGTTTGGGACTTCAATTCCCATCAACCCCAGCCTTCATGGCCAGAAATCTGGGTGTAGTAGTCAGAACCATCAAGAGGGCACAAGGTTGGCAAAAGCTGTTCTAAGAATATGTGGTGGATGAAATCCCTTTAGTTCAGAATTGGCTTAGCATTGAGAGGCAGCATGGTTTAATGGTAAAAGACTTGGAATCAGAAGACCTGGGTTCTAGTCCCCACTAAATGGACAGTTTCCTGAAATGCCCAACAGGCTTTTACTGAATCCCTCCTTCAGGGAGGGTCTTCAAGCTGTAACCTCTGGCTTGCGGCTAGCTTGTGCCTCCCACCTCCTCTCATTTCCACCAGCTTGACCCTGTGGTGGACTCTGGGTTCTGTCAGTTTTGATGCTCCCTCCTTCTCTGACAATGACTGAGTTCCCAAAGAGGGGGAGGAGTACGGAGATGAGTTCTGAGCCTGGGCCTCTTGTTCCATAAGCTCCTGGGGAGATTACTCCTTGACTCCTGGAGAGTCTTGGAGAATTTCCTTGGTCACTTCCTGTCTTGGCAGGTCTTCTTCAGGCTCTGAGTCAGAGTTGGGATCTACACCAGGGAGACCAGGCCTGATCCTGACACCGTTCACATCTATTCCCTCTGGAATTGTAGTATTCAACTAAGTCTCACCTTGCATAGTTTGAGTAGGCCCTAAATCAGATCCTTCAACCGCTGAGTAGAAGGCTTGGGGTGTGGGGAAGGGAAGGCAAAGCGCAGATTCTGGGGCCTCCAGAAGGGGCACTTTGCCAGTAATGGAGTGGATGAGAGCTAACAAACAGACTCAGTCCAGACAAGACGGAGGTACTGTTAGCGGGTGGTTCATCTGTCCAGCGAGGTGATGTTTGCCCTGTCCTGGATGGGGTTGCACTCTCCTTAAAGGATCGGGTCCGTAGTTTGGGGGTGCTCTTGGATCCAGAACTGTCATTTGAGGCACAGGTGAACTCAGTGGCAAAGAGCACCTTTATCAGCTTAGGCTGATATACCAACTGTGCCCTTATCTGGATGGAGATAGCCTAGCTACAGTGATCCATGCTCTGATAACTTCTCGTTTGGATTACTGCAATGTGTTTTATGTGGGGCTGCCTTTGAAAATGATCCGGAAACTTCAGCTGGTACAAAACAGGGCAAGCCTGCCTATTAACAGGGACTGGCCGGCGAGATCACATTACGCCAGTCCTTCTACAACTTCATTGTCTGCCAATCCAGGTCCGGACCCAATTCAAAGTGCTGGTATTAATATTTAAAGCCCTAAACAGCTTGGGGCCAGGCTATCTGAAGGAACGCCTCCTCCCATATGTACCTGCCCAGACCCTAAGGTCATCCTCAGGGGTCCTTCTCCGTGAGCCAAAGGAAGTGAGGCAGGTGGCTACCAGGAGGAGGGCCTTCTGTGCTGTGGCACCCCGGCTGTGGAATGAGCACCCTAAGGAGGTTCGCTTGGCACCTACATTATATGCTTTTAGACGCCAGGTGAAGACCTTTTTATTTTCTCAATATTTTAACAGTTTATAAATGAATTTTAACTTGGTATTCTAAATTTGTATTTTTGCATTGCTGCTGTTTTTACCTGGTTGAGCTTTTATATTGTATTTTATAGCATGGTTTTATACTGTTGTTTTATACTTGAATTGTCTTAATTTTGTAAACTGCCCAGAGAGCTTCGGCTATTATTGGGCGGCATAGAAATGCAATAAATAAATGAATAATCTGGCCCACCACCTCGGAACAGGCCTGGACAAGCAGGGTTTGGCAAACTCGTAGGGCGAGCCCCTCAAAAGCTCTCCATTCCCCACTTACCCTGAATCAGATTCTTCCTCTGAGACTGTGGCAACAGGGAAAGGCATGACAGTCAAAGCATTTTCATCAAAACTAGAGCAACTATTCTATTTCAAACCGTGACTCCAGGGAGGACCCTTGGGAGGTAACTTCCACTCCGGGAGGACCTCCAGGGCCCAACCCTAGCCAGGACAACTTCCTGCAGGGTGAGCAGTGAACTCGGTGTCTGATCTGTCTTTGAGTGCGCACGGAATGGGTGGTGGGACAGAAAACTGAGGGATAGAAAGGCAGTTTTGCATGTAGCCAGCTGGCTGGAAAGTAGCTAAGGGAAAATCTGTATGGCTGTGCTGTTTGCATTTGGGGAATAGATGCTGCTTGAAATAGAGGCTGTGTCTACCTGGACGTCGGCCAGTTTTGTTCTTCAACTAGCATATTTGTAAATAGATGTTACAAAAATTCTGCAAGCCACCAGCACGTTCTCTGAACAAGAATGCAACCAGGAAAAGGCTGTTCCCGGACTTCTTAACTCTCAATGAAGTCGAGAGCATGAAGAAATTTTATTATCCTAATAGAGCTCATGGCCTTAAGCCAGCTTTGAATATGTGCCAGAACAGTTAGTAGCCGCTAACAGTGTACTAAATAAGGAAGGAGAGAGAGAGAGAGAGAGAGAGAACGTTGGCAGAGGAGGAAGGAAGATTCCCTTCCTTCCTTCCTTCCTTCCTTCCCTTATTTCTTCCCTCCGGCTTCCTTTGTTTCCATGCTGGCCAGACACGAAATGACCTGCCTTCCTCCAAAGCCAACACTGAAATATAGCAAGCTTCATCTGCCAGACAACTGGGGTTCCTTGCTGTCTGCAGAGGAAGGGGTTTAGAGCCATCATGGAAGGAGAGCAGCCTGTTCTGTCTAGTGCTGGGCTGAAAATTTCAACCATTCCATTTGCAGCATTTCATGGGTGGGTTGGTGAGGGGAAAAGAAAACTCAAGCGAAAGAGGGTGGGAGAGGTGAGAAATTCAGAGGGTTTTTCTCCTTGGGGAGGGGGACAGGGTTTCCACATAACTTTTTAAATGTAGACAGTTGTTGAGGGGTCTTGTTTCTTTCTTTTTATGTTTTCAAAACATCCCCGGCATTTGGCAGGAGCCCAGGAGTTCTTCCTGAGTGCTTATTGGAGAGTGTAAGGTCACATGGTCTCCAATAGCATTCACTTAGAACTGCTGGGTTCTTCCGAATGCCTAGTTAAGTGGTGTGTGTATGCAAAATAAGATGCCCCCTCAGCACCTGACTACACTTAAAAAAGTTATCTGTAAACCCTGTCCACCTCCCCAAGGAGGAAATTTTCTGAACCCCCCCTCCCTGCAAAAGAGACAGAAAAAACAATGCTTCTTTCTCAGGGAGAGAGAAAGTTCCCGAAAATAGGGGGCAGGATTCGGCCTCAGCACTAGTTCTGTCCCTCTGTCCCTGTATTTCCATAGCCATCCCAGCTCCACTCGCCTGTATGGAATCCATTGTTACCTGTAATGACCAGGCAAATAGTTAAATGCAAGGTTGCATTAAGCTTAGCGTCCTTTATGTGCTTTTCTGTACTGTTGTAAGGTGAGTAATTAATACCTAACTTATGTGCATCACTAGAATGTTCAATGTTATGCCCAACAACTACCTATCTTGTATTTGAAATACTCCTTTAAAAATAACAATAACATCCTTCTTTGATGTTTCATCATTTCCTGTGAGGCATTGTGGGGGAAACATGGTAGCTGTCAGGCTGCAGATAGCAAAACCGTCACCATTTGTGGTGGCAGCCAGAGTAGTTTTGTAAAAACAACACAACAATAAAGCAATAATCAATAAAGCGCTTTGGACCCTCTGTCGCTGGAAGTGTGGTGTCGTTCTTGGGGGCCGAATTGGATCTCGTCCCTAAGGGCTAAGAACTTCTTTAACACTTTCACCAATATTAATGCTCCCCCTAATACACACACACACAAATCCAATTTTCTCCCAATGCCCCCTCCATTTTTCAGACCAAAAAGCCAAACTAAATATTTCAACTCAGCTTTAATAGGATCACATTCAGTGAAAACGTGGCATTGTTTCCCAAACGTCTGACAGCTGAGACTTTTTTAAAAAAGTTAAAATTAGAGTCTGGGAAGATTTAATTTATATACTCTGTCTCCCTAGAAAAGTTCAAGGTGGCTAACAAAAAAGAATAAAGAAATATAATACCGATAGATTCTTTTAAGTAAAGCTTCTGTTTGGAGTATGCCACAATCTGGATATAGGCTAATATAAATATGACCAAGAGGCAATAAAACACTAGAAACTCTATTTAAATGAAGAAAAAGAACAGTACAAACCTGTCAGCCAAAGTTTATCAAACAAGAAAGACCTTCCTAAGAAGGAGAGTTTTCACTAAGGTTAGGGGCAGAGGAGGCTGTTATTTCCGATGTCAGTGGGATGTTGAATCCGCCCCATATTCTAGTTAGAACTCTAAAGGAACTATCCAAGGTGTTCTAACTGGTTCTAGGAAGGAAAGGAAAGGAACCTCTTGTGCAAAGCACTTGAGTCATTGCTGACTCCTAGAGGGACGCCTGCTTTTGCTGATGTTTTCTTGGGGTGATTTGCCATTGCCTTCCCCAGTCGCGTTTACCTTTCCCCCAGCTAGCTGGGCACTCATTTTACCGACCTCAGAAGGATGGAAGGCTGAGTCGACCTGAGCCGGCTGCCTGAGAACCAGCTCCCGCTGGGATCAAACTCAGGCTGTGGGGAGAGTTTCGGCTGCAGTAACTGCCCCTTAACACTCTGCGCCACAAGAGGCTCTATAAGTGGTTCTAACCCTACCCTTAAAGAAGCCCTACATGGTTTGCGTCCAGGCTACCTGCGGGATCGCCTTCTCCCGTACAATGTGCCCCGCACACTCAGGTCCTCTGGGAAGAATCTACTTCCGTCAGCAAAAAAACTAGATTGACAACTGTTATCCAGAGGACCTTCTCTTCTGCTGCTCCTGTACTGTGGAATGGCCTGCCAGAGGAGACTCGTCAACTTAACAGTCTATCAGCAGAAAGCTATTAAGACTGATCTCTTCCGGCAGGCCTATCGAGGGGGATTTTAGGATATATATATATATATATATATATATATATATTTTAAAAAATGATTTTAGGGTGTTTTAACAATGTATATTATGTTTTAATTCCGTTTTATGGATTTTATATTTACTGTTGTTCCCTGCCTCGATCAGAATGGAGAGGTGGGTAAAAAATATGTTGTTGTTGTTATTATTATTATTATTATTATTATTAATCTGTCAGATTATGACTCCAAATTGGAAGGAAGCACACTGGGAGGATATTGTTTGTGGGGATACCATACCATACCATACCATACCACACAGCTTAAATACCATACCATACCACCTCAGAGCAAAGCAGGTTTGCATTAGGGCTGGTGGAATTACTCAATCCTTATCCCGTGCAGAGTTACAACATGGATCCAGATGCAGCAGGTGGATTCTTCAGAATCCCAGAGGCAAGAATTATTTCATTTTTCATTTCTCAAACAGGTCCCCCCCGCCCAGACCCCTTGAAATTTCTTGGGGCCTTGGCAGATGACTTATGAAATACTTATTTGCTCTACCGATCAAAATACATATACAACTCATATTTAATAGGATTTTTTCAGCACTGACATCAGTGTCAAAACTAGTGCTGTATTATGAAAATAATAGGCCTTAAGGTCTCCCTTAAGAGCCAAAGCACATAGCCCTTTAAGGAGGCAAGTAGCAGTTATGTCTTTCCCCCTTTTTTATTGTAGATAAGGGGTAGGCAACCTTGTTTCCACGGGTACCACTATGCCCTCAGAAATCTTTCTTGGCACCTACTGAGGCAACATACTCCTACTTTTTTAAAAATAACCATTTTTCTTACCAGCAGATGGGATAAATTCAAAGCAAAGTGTTGCTGCCGTAGTTCTTTAACTTCTGTAGCTAGTGATGTATATTTTTTCTCTTTTCCTCTTCCTTTTCTCCAACATTTTTATCGTTAGGTATTATTATGTAAATGAGGTAGTTGTGTTTCCTTTTTTGTTTATAACTGTTATGTCTGGTCGATGGCAAAGTATGCAAAGAGGCTGCAATCCTATATTCATTTATCTGGGAGTAAGCTTTATTGAAATCAACGAGACTTATTTCTTAGGTTTCTTTGGGCAGTTTTCTTTGGGTCCCTGATTGGGATTTCTGTTCTGTTTACGAGAATATTAAAACAACCAAATTACAAGTAAAGGTATTTAGTCAATAGAGCTGAGTGATACAAAGGCATTAAAAGAAAACAAAAGTGACAAAAACTCTAAGCTTCACCTAGACTTCTTTATACTGCTCCTTCCTCATGTTCTGGCTCTCTCTTTTTTCTGACTCTGAACTGCTCCTCTCATTTATACCTTCCTCTCATTTATACCATCTTCCCCAAAAACAGAAAGTACTGTTTCAACTTTGAAGAAATGAAGCTTAACTGGAGAAATGAACCTTAACCAGTGAGATGAATCTTAACTGGAGAAATGAAACTACTCCTCTCTGGTATACACCTTCCCCCACAAAACAACAACAACCCGACCCTCTAAGCCTGACTCTATTAGCTTGCCTCTGTAGGCCTCAAACTTTCACAGGGGTCAAAGGCATTGTTCAGTGTGTTGTGTTTCAGACCCCCACCTTTGCCTTGTATTCAGCCTTTTGGGCAGGCCATTTGTCATTTGTGACTAGCCATGCCTCTCAGGACAGCCATTTTGTGCCAATGCCTGGGACTGTTTCTGAAGTTGGCAAATGTTTCCATGGGCCAAAAAGTTTGCCTAACCCTGCCGTAGAGTAAGAGCAGAACTCCTGTTCCTGATTGGGATCCTAACATATGGGATAGGGGTCTTGGACACTTCCCCCTATGGCGGTGCCAATCCAACTTGATGTTGTGCAGACTTCTACTGTTACTTTCTACTGTTAGTTTTACCCTACCCTGTGCCTGCTTACCCTACCCTGTACCTGTTTGCATTCTCTTCCCCTCCTTATTGTTTTACTATGATTTTATTAGATTGTAAGCCTATGCGGCAGGGTCTTGCTATTTACTGTTTTACTCTGTACAGCACCATGTACATTGATGGTGCTATATATATAAATAAATAAATAATAATAATAATAATAATAATAATAATAACAACAACTAGTGGCAATATAATTTACAGGTGCAGCGGGGCAGTCTGGATTGGGAATGCAGTGGGTGAGAAAGGGCCAAAGCCCCCATACCCTTATGCTATGATCCCAATCTGGATAAGGATCCACCATGCACTTACTCTAAAAGGGGGGATACATATTTAAAGTGGCCTGTGCTTTAGGTGTAACTGGTAAATTTTGGAGGGGATTAGTAGATTGCACCAACACTGAACATTGATAACCTTCAGTCCGGGCCTTGAACCTCGCCCTAGTCTCTATCATCTGGGTTTGGGTTTGGGTTAGCTCAGTTCAGCACAATTACAGATACTCCTAACTGTTCCACAAACTTTACGTGCACCACCTGAATGGAGCTTGCAGAAACACTGTTATTTGATTCATTGATCAGTTCTTTGTGCACACAACTGGTTTGCAGAATCCACTTTCCAGAAAGAAAGTGTCTTCTTCTGGTGCATAGGTACATTGCACACAATATCCCAGGCAGGCTTTTTTGTCTCCCTCACTTCCTCTCAAATTCATTCTAACTTTAAAATGATTTGCAGCCCTCCCTATTAAAAGCTGAGATTGTGTGGCACTGTTTATCTGTTACATTCAGTTTCTGTTACATTTCATTTAATGAGACTCGTTTATTGTTCAGCTATGATTAGTAAGGGTAAATTCCCAAGGATCACAGCTGCAATGAAGGTGTGATTCACAGTGCAGCTGGTGAAAGGTACTTATTCTTTTTCTCAGTTTCTATTATAAATTGCCATGACAATCACTGGGCAAGTCTTTGCTTAAATTACATGCAGCTCTCTTGGATTTTTCAGCTGTAGTTTGTTAATGCCAAAGTTGATTATTTTTATATTCCTCCATTATTTATTGTCTCAGCGCTAAATAAGCCAGCATAATTTAAAGAGCTAACAATGTTTCCTTCACCGTTAATATATATTTTTTTTAAAAAAATATCCTTATGATTAGGTTAAATATATTGAAGCAGAATTTGATTTTGAATTGACCTGATATTAACTGAGCCTTCTCTCTCAGCCACGGTATTGCGGAGCAGTTCAGAAATCAATTCATTTCACACCAGTGCCAAAAGCAAAAGACAATAACATAACCTGAGAGTTTCAAGAAAAAGAGGCTGCTGTGATGAACTAATAGTGATACTATCAAATCTAAATTTTATGATAGGAGAACAGACCTCCTAACTGTAAACCATTTTTGCTCACACTATCAGTTTTTAATGTCAGCTACCTTTCTATTTAGCCATTTTATCTCACGCACAACAAGTGTTTATTCATTTACTGAGTTTGCCAAATGGAAGTCTCAATGGAAGTGTGAGAAGCTTTGCACAACCTCAAGCACCATTCATTTTTGTCCTTAGGCTTTAACAAGCAGCACTATAGTATGTCTAATACAATGCAGGATACTGTAATTAGAATGCAAATTACAGAATTGTAAAAGACTTGGGACACTAACATAGTCCAGTTGAAAGTAATAGTATTATAAGAATAATGAGATTATTATTAATCTTAGCAGTTTTATGTATCTGGCAGTTGCTCCTGATGATGTTGAGCATTTACTCTTTCCTAATAATTCAGTGTGTGTGTGTGTGTATTTGTGCATGTGTTGAAAATGAAGACTTCCTCCATAATTCCTAAAATCATACGCACCTCTTCTAAAAACGATGGAACTATTTTGTTACAAGATCTACAACAGATGGAAATACGACACAAGCTAATAAATAAAATACCAATGAAAACAAATGGACATCAAGTCTCATTTGGGAGTACTTCGCATATCTCTGCACTGTGATGTGGAATATCTAGTGTCCATTAATTGGATGTAGAAGTATTAAAGCTGCGACACTTAATCTAGCCAATTAATAGATAGAAATCTATTTTAAAATGTGGGATTAATTAAAAGGGTATCCTAGTTAATTGGTCAGAGGTGGGGAATTTAAAGGCAAAAAGATATTTTAAATACAAATGCTGATAAACTATAGATACTAAGCATCTTAAGAGGCATTCACCTTTCCTCTACACTGGAGGAGGGGTGTTTTTTTGGCCAGGGTTAGAACAACTATTTTGCATGCAGAAGGTCTCAGTTTCAATCTCCAGCATCTCCAGGTCAGGCTGGAAGAACTCCTGCCTGAAATCCTGGGGTTCATCTACACCAAGCAGGATATTCCACTGTGAAAGTGGTATGAAAGCGGTATATGAAAGGCAGGAGCCACACGACTGCAGTATAGAGGTATTGAAGTGCACTGACAACTGTTGGGGCCCATTGACACAGGCCATATACCGCTTTCACAGTGTTATATCCTACTTGGTGTAGATGTTGGACTTTCACGGTTGGACTACTGCAACCTTCTTCTCTCTGGCCTTCCTTCTTCTCATATCAGTCCGTTGGTTTCTGTCCAACACTCTGCCGCAAAGATCATCTTCTTGGCTTGCCGCTCTGACCATATTACTCCGCTTCTGAAATCTCTTCATTGGCTTCCAATTCACTTCAGAATCCAATATAAACTTCTCCTGTTAACCTTCAAAGCTTTTCACGGTCTAGCTCCTTCCTATCTCTCCTCTCTCATCTCACACTATTGCCCCGCTCGTGCTCTTCGCTCCTCTGATGCCATATTTCTCGCCTGCCCAAGGGCCTCTACTTCCCTTGCTCGGCTTCGTCCATTTTCTTCTGCTGCCCCTTATGCCTGGAACGCTCTTCCAGAACATTTGAGAACTACAAGTTCAATTGCAGCTTTTAAAGCTCAACTAAAAACTTTTCTTTTTCCTAAAGCTTTTAAAACTTGATGTTGTGCGGACTTTATACTGTTAGTTTTACCCTACCCTGTGCCTGCTTACCCTACCCTGTGCCTGTTTGCATTCTCTTCCCCTCCTTATTGTTTTACTATGATTTTATTAGATTGTAAGCCTATGCGGCAGGGTCTTGCTATTTACTGTTTTACTCTGTACAGCACCATGTACATTGATGGTGCTATATAAATAAATAAATAAATAATAAAATAATGTGTCATGGGCCCCAACAGTTGTCAGTGCACTTCAGTACCACTATAAAGCAGTAGTGTAGATCCTGCAGTGCACTTCAATACTGCTGTAAAGCAGTAGTGTGGCTCCTGCCTTTTATTTACCACTTTCATACTGCTTTCATAGTGGAATATCCTGCTTGGTGTAGATGAGCCCCTGAAGAGATGCTACCAATCAGTGTTGACAATACTGGGCTAGCTGGGCCAAAGCTCTGACTCTGTATAAAGCGGCTTCCTACGTTCTTATGCACCTGCTATGACACACAGCTGGAAAAATTGCAGAAAAGAGCAACAAAAGTGATCAAGAGGGCTGGAATGTCTCTCCTCTGAAAGAAGGTTAAACGATACCTGGGATTGTTTAGGTTTTAAAAAAGGGATAGTAAGAGGGAACATGATAGAAGAGCTGTGCTGGATCAGACCAAGGGTCCATCTAGTCCAGCACTCTGTTCACACAGTGGCCAACCAGCTGTCGACCAGGGACCAACACAGTAGGACATAGTGCAACAGCACCCTCCTGCCCATGTTCCCCAGCAACTGATACTGGAGGCAGCCCATAGCCATCAGTACTAGTAGCCACTGATAGCCTTCTTCTCCACACATTTTTGCAATCCCTTTTAAAGCCATCCAAATTGGTAGCCATCGCTACATCTTGTAGTAGTGAATTCCATAGTTTAACTATATGCTGTGTGAAGAAGTCCTTCCTTTTATCTGCCCTGACTCTCCCATCAATCAACTTTATAGGATGACCCCCAGGTTCTAGTATTATGAGAGAGGGTGGGGGGAAATGTCTCCCTATCCACTTTCTCCACATCATGTATAATTTTGAACACCTCTATCATATCTTCTCTTACCTCTTTTCTCAGCTAAACATTGCTAAGCACAAGCTTTTAGAGACGTGTGTAATCTGAAGGGCAAGTGTATTCTGATTTCATATTAATCTGAGAAGTGTGAATCATTTTGGTTAATCTGATAAAATGGATGTAGAGCAAACATCCCTACTCCTAAATTGTGTGTGAGTTTTACATAAAATTATTGGGCCAGAGGACATGGAGCTGTCTCTTGGAGTGGAGACAGGGTGGGTGGAGAGGGAGCTCCACCAACGTTTTCAGAGAAAAAGCCGAAAGCTGTTTATCCTGAGAGTGATGGCATTATGGCTGGCATTCTGCCATGAAGCGTGGGTTCATTACTTAATGTTTGATTTAAGTGGGTTTCCAAACATTCACAATATAGCTCAAGATACGTGAAGATGCTCTTGATGTTCTTGAGTCAGGGAAGACTCCTTCCCACCAACCCTCCTCCACACAAATATGCATACACAAAGATAAGTGAGATGAAGAACTCTCTCATCAAGCCATGAAACAGTCTTGTTTTGATTCTATGGAAATGCAAGCGATACATTCTCCCTGCAATAAAAATGCTAGCTTGATTAAAAACAGTGATTTCCACCAAGAAACAACTAATTACATTGATAGCATATTAACAGAATATATAACATTAGCAGAGGTGCAACAATAAATCAAGCGAAGTAATTATATAAATTGAAGCATCTTGTCTAAAAGTGGGATAACAAGTTGTCAGGAAAGTGTTATTTATTTCATACCAAGCTAATATTGTAAGAGCAAACATCCAGGCAGGTGAAGTGTATCAAAATATTAATTATATGGGCTCATCTTGCTGCTTATAATAAATGTTCTCTCCCTGCCTTGCTTCAAAGGAATTGCTGAAATAAGTTACTGCAGAAGAGTTTGAATTATTCAGAAGTATCTGACTTGCTGCATGTGGAGCTTTCTGAGAAGGAAGGACTATTTTGACACACAAACAGTGCAAAAAAAGAAAACAAAAACCAGTTATTAACATTATTAATGTTTAAAATGATAATTTTGCATAATTTCATCCATGTTTTGATCATTGTTTTTAATGGTTGGGCTACTGGCCATAGAGTTAGAGTGCAAACTTTCACCACCATGACTGCCATGATATTATGCTTAATGTTATTGCCATATTGGTTTCATTTGGTATGCATGAGTGGGGGGAACCCTGAACAAATTCACTAGCCTTCTAAAACTCTTCTTAGCACCCTGCTGTCCAATTTTTCAGATGTCTTGCCTAAGATGGAACCCACAAGTTTGCTTTAAATTTCAGTGGATGCAAAATATTCATGACAACTCTTAATTGCAAACATTTCAAAAAGTATATTAAGTTGGCATGTAAGCATACTCAAAAAGAAACTTTGTCCATTTTAGACGTAATGATCTCAGACACACACTCGCTCTTCTCTTTCCCTCCCTCGCTTTATCAGTTGCATACAGATTTAAGAGGCAGTCTTATAGTTCCTAGACATTTACTGGGGATTCCCTCAGTTGAGGTCAGAGACAGCGCTCTGACCTCAGAAGGGGGAGTCGGACCTCTGCCTAATGAGTCAGACCTCATTTCACTGGTTGCCCTCCAAGGTAAGAATATTGACCTCTAAGAGGGGGAAAAGGTGGCACTCTGGTGAGTGGTGAAGGGAGATGCCTGGGAAGGGAAGGAAACAAGTTGTCCTAAGCCTATGCCAGCCTTATCAAATCATAGAATAGTAGAGTTGGAAGGGGCCACTAAAGCCATCGAGTCCAACCCCCTGCTCAATGCAGGAATCCACCTTAAAGCATCCCTGACGGATGGCTGTTCAGCTGCATCTTGAAGGCTTCTATTGTGGGAGAGCCCACGACATCCCTAAGTCATTTGTGGTGGGTGGGTGTACATATTTGACAGAAAAAATAGATATTTGATTGCTACTACATAAGGAATTAATGGAAATCATGGTACCATAATATCCTTCTTCTTATGGAATTATAGAATAATAGATTTGGAAGAGGCCTTTAAGGCCATCAATTCCAACCTCCTGCTGAATGCAGGAATCCATCTTAAAGCATCCCTGACAGATGGCTGTTCAGCTGCCTCTTGCAGGCCTCTAGAATGGGAGAGCCCATTTCTTCCATTCTCCTTTGAAGTGTCCCATCTATTGAAATATGGAGAGTGGGGGGGGGGGGCTTCTACTGCTCCTCCTGCTTTGTATTGGACAGTTGGCAGCTGTGAGTTTCAATCCTCAAGGGCACAATCAATAGGATTCCACCCATAGTCACACTTAGAGTAGATCCATTGAAATCAATGTGGCTTAAGTTAATAATGACTAATTAAAGTCCCACTGAGCAAACTCATCCCCCAATCCTACATGTGGAACTGGGGAGTATGTAGCAGTATATTGTAATCCAATATTGCCAGCAAGGTCTAACTAATGTTATGATTTACCGGCTGTATATACTCCGACGGCTGAATTTCAGAAAGACGCTTACAACAGTGGTATGAGTTACTTTTCAGATGATTGGTCCTTATTGTTACATTCCTCAGGGTGTTCTTTGAGCAGCACTAATATTGGTACTAAAGATGGGTTAGGAACTGCAGCACAGATAGATGTTAGTGAAGACTGCAGTTCTGAAAAGAACTGCACTTTTGGAATTGTTTTAACAGTTTGAGATATAGTTTCAAGGTTATCACAGGAAGCTGCCTTATACTGCTTATACTAAGTAAGACCATTGGGTTTCACGCAGGATTCTTTCCTAGGCCTACCTGGAACCTTCTGCATGCCAAGGAGGTGCTGTAACTCTGAGCCACAGCCCCTCCCAGATAGAGGGGTTGATAGATATATGAGAGGGGGGAGAAATCTTCCCCAACCTAGCGCCCTCCAGATGTGTTGTAGTCCAGAATGACAGGTTGGGGAAAGCTGAGAGAGAGAGAGAGAGAGAGAGAGAGAGAGAGAGAGAGAGAGAGAGAGGAAACTATTGATCTGTTTTCTGGCAGCGGATCAGAACTTTTTTCTAAAACTCTCCATCAAGCAATCTGGGAACAACAGAATATCTTCTTATTGATGTAAGGGAAGTATTGTTTCATTGATTGCCTTTTCTTTTAAAATGAACGAATATGGATTGTAAGTAAAACTCGTCAATGTCTAAGTGTCTCCTCTGCCTCTGCCTCTGACCACTCCTCTGCATTGGTAACATTTTTTTTAACAAAATATAAAATTAAGGTTGTTTCTGCAAGTTGATTTATTAAAAATATAGTTATTAATTTTCAATTTAGGGCGGTAGCCATGGTGGGAGTGTTCTGATGGGGTCTGTCCCCTTAGGCTCATTTTTTAGGCTCATTCCCTGATTTTTCCTTTTCCATTTGAAAAGAATTAAGTCTCTAACTCTTGGGCAACATGTGTTTTGTCTTACAACTCCCGTCCTATCTCATTATTGGCTATGCTGGCTAGGCCTGATGGAAATCTTAGACTAAAACCTCTGGAGGGCCACAGGTTGCTCACCCTTGCTCTAAGTCTTCTACTTGGGAAGACATAATTTTTTTTATTTTATGTTATAAATGTATATGTTATAAGGACTGTTTGACCTCCTTAGTTGCTCAGAGGTAATTCTTACCTGCCATTGGTGAAAGGGTGATTGGTAGTATCCAAAGCTGTGCAGCTCACAGCGTCGTTGTCGTCTTCTTCGTCTTCTTCGTCTTCTTCTTCTCCTCCTCCTCCTCCTCCTCCTCCTCCTCCTCCTCCTCCTCCTCCTCCTCCTCCTCCTCCTCTTCTTCTTCTTCTTCTTCTTCTTCTTCTTCTTCTCCTCCTCCTCCTCCTCCTCCTCCTCCTCCTCCTCCTCCTCCTCCTCCTCCTCTTCTTCTTCTTCTTCTTCTTCTTCTTCTTCTTCTTCTTCTTCTTCTTGTGTGATCTCAAGATTATTTTACAATACAGTTTAACATGCAGCGGTTAAACAGAAGGGTGATTTGCTTTAATGTTCCTTTATGGGAGGAGTGCAGAATTATGAAGCAGAAAAATAGAATGTTCTCAGCAGTGTAAATAAAACAGTAATCAGAGGAAGTAAATCATAGTCCTTTTTTTCTCCCTCTCCTTCCTTCCTTCCCCCAATCTGCTTTATGCTTTTGTGCATTGTTGGGTTATTAATCTTGATAATAGAAACGGGAAAGAAACGTTGCACTGAAAAATAGGAGTTGATATAAAACGCTGATGAATGAACAAAACAATTGTGACTTCCTAATACTTATCTTTGCCATATTTTGACACATAATAGTGCTAAATTGAAAGCTACTTGGAAAGTAACAGTTCTATTGTTTAAAGTATTTTATTTTTGCAATTGTGTATACAGAAGCACAACACTGCTAGGTGATCGTAGTAGTGATTAAAGTTTCAGGGCCAGAAAATGAAACGCCTGAAGTATTTGAATAATTTAGTCACATTAATACCATTCTGTGGGATTTACTGATAGGAGAGAAAGGTAGACACACTTGCTTCATTCATTCTTCGTCCGTGAAGTGTTTGGAAGTTCCAGGGTAAATCAACAGGATCAGTTTGCTTAAGAGGAGGAGAATGCCCTGGAGTTTTTTGTTTTTGACTTTAGTGCTTTTGAAAATATAGCTGTCTGTTTACAAATATACAAGCCAAACAGGTGGAAAGGAAGTAGCTATAGAGCACCATCACCAACCCTCCAAATTAACAAGATGTCTTTCCGGTCTTATTTATTTATTTATTTATTTATTTATTTATTTTAGCACTTTTATCCCACTCTTTTGCCAAGGTGACTTACAAAAATAATTCTTAAAACAGTCCCTGCTCACAGGCTTACGATCTATAAAAAACACGACACAAAAGGAAAAGGGATTGGGAGGGAGGAGGAAAAAATTATTTCCAGACTTACTCCTCTTTGTGGTACCCAAATTAGGAGAGTTCAATGTAACTGTGTGTGTGTGTGTGTTTCTTTGTAAAACCTACTACAATATAGGTAGATTGTGAAAAACCAAAACAATTGCTTTGTTTTTACATCAAAATGATGGGGGTGCATATGTTTCATTCCTAATCCAAAGAGTTGTTAGGTTGTATCTGCAATTTAAACATATATTTATTTATTTACAACATTAGTATACTACTCCACATCTAGGCAGATTCCAGAGCAGTGACCAACAAGCAATAAAAAGAATGAAACGTGATATTAAAATTATTCCTTAAAAAACAACAGAGTGCCAATAAAACCAAAACTGGTCAACCAAGGAAGGATCCCTGGAAAAGAGCTTTTTTCAGGAGGTTCCAAAAACAACACAGACTCTTCTCTCATGACCCTCTGATGACCTCAGAGACCAGGCAAGTTGTTAAGGGAGAAGTCACTCTATCAGGTATCCTCCAATAGTACCTGCAGTTGTTATGTCACAACCCACTGCAGTACCTTCTCTAAGAAAAGGGTATTTGCAACTAAAACCATTGGTTCATGAGTGGGCTTCTTCAGGAGTGGTCACACTGCTGCTTTCTTAAGGATAGCAGGGACCACCCCTTCATGCAGAGATGTACCCACTGGGCTATCTTTCATTAGTTAGGAGGGGGCAAGGATCAAGAAGGCACATAATCAAACATTGGAATGAACACCTTGTCCACATCATCAGGCCAAAGCAACTAAAATGGACCATACAAAATTGGGCAGGTGATGGTGTCAGACACCTCAGCTGGAACTGTGCTAAACAATAGCATCAATTTCATTGTGGAGATGAGCAACTTTGTAGTCAAAGCATGATGCAAAAAGGTCACGGTGGGTGCTTGAGGAGACCAGAGTCTGATTTGTTAGGGAGAACATTAACAACCTCCAGACCATCTGACAGAACTCCACCAAGGGCTACTTGAGGTCACAATGAAGGTAGCAAAGTAAGCCTCCTTTGATACCCGCACTGCCATCATCTTCAGCAGTGCACTGTCTGTATAACATTTTAACTGTCATGGCTTCTCTCCCAAGGAATTCTGGGAGATGCAACTAAGTAATAACATTATTTCAGACAATCCTTAGCCTTCCTTTCACGTAAATACAATTGCAGTTCCAGAACTCCCTGGATAGAGGGTATGGTAAGGAAACTATTTTAATGCTTGAATGTAAGGGTGTTCTAAAACTGCTTAGAGATATTCTAAAGTATGTCCAGAAGTATATAAATCTATTAAATAACAACAACAACAACAACAACAACTCTGAACAAACACTTTGAAAAGTATTTAATTGGTTTTCTCTAGTTGTGGAGAGGTTAGGTTGTACATGTGGTTAACAAACTACTCTCAATCCAAAAACAGGCCATGGTTTGTGGGTAATTAGTCAGCCACCACACCAACAACCCAACTTTGCTGGATTTGCAGGACACAATAAGTCCCCACTGTGGCTTGCATATGCAAATGGCAGCCAGCATGTGGCACTGAGTCCCCATGGGTGAGTTAATCCATGGTGGTTTACCATGTTGTGTGAACCAGGTCAGTGAAGTTCATGGCTGAGTGGGGATTTAAACCCAGACCTCTTGGGTCCTACTCAAATATTCTCTCAGCCTAACACACTTCACAGGGTCCTCACCCCCTACATGCTGCTGCACTTCTTGTAGGAATGGTCTGATAAAAACATAGTTGTTGATGGTGATTATTACATAACATAATAACACCATTTACATCTGAGAAGAATCGAACAGTCTGGATGGTTACCAACCTAGATCAACTGCCTCTAGAAGGTTTGTCGTCCCTTGCAGGTGAATGTGCAGACAGAATCCACTGAAAGAGGGGAGAGGTGTTGTGAGGGCCAGTAAGAGGGCCTTAAGGCTTCCATTGGATGTGGGGAGGGGGTACAGGAAAGCATGTTTTCTGGACCCTCCGGAAATTGCACAATTCCCCCAGGCATGCTAATGGCCGCAATCATTAGCATGTCCTGGGAAATTGCACACTTTCCAGGCGCTCTGGAAAACACACTGTCCTGGAGTGGACCGATGCCTGAGCACTTGTAGGCCCAAAGCAGTGCTCGGTCCATGCTTGTGCCAGGCACATCCAACTGGGTCTTGGGGTCCAGACACAATTGGCCTCTTGGATCCAGTCGGGTGCTCACAGCAATGGTACTCATTTGATTCTGTTGGAGATTTCTCGCACATCCCTGACTACAACATGGGCATGCATGCACCATGCCTTTAAATGCTTCCAGTTTCTTGAAATGTTTTGCTACTTTTTGTCATTTAGTGAAGGACTTAAGTATGGATGATGATGATGATGATGATGATAATGATGACGACGACGATGGGCATTTTAGCAGTTGAACTCTTGGGCTTAAGGCATGCTTTATTGAAAAGAAAAGAGTCCTCCAAAATTTAAAAGTTTAAAAGTTCCAGCACTGTGCATGAGGAAGGAATTGGAAATATAATGAAATGTGTTGCAAAACTCTTCAAACATCCTTGTATCTATGGCACATTTAAATACAAACTCTCAGATTTCTGTTATCTCTCTTTTTTTCTTTCATTCCACTCCTCTTTTTTCCCCCCTGTTCGTTTGACCTGCTGCTTCTAAGGATTTCCTTTTAGTACATAGGAAAGCATCTCCTTTTGACAGACAGTGCAAATTAAGAGATATGGGTAAGGCTCAGGAAGTAGGATGCCCGAATATGTCCCCTGGGTTTTCATTTACAGTTAGGGGCTGCTACAGACACAATTACCGCTGACAGAAACTCAGAGGTTAGCTTGAAGAACACGTGGCACTCTCTCAGCTCGTGCCAAGCTGTAATTGGGAAGATTATTTTTAATCAGAAGTTATTCTACAGCCCAAACATTAGAAATCTCTGGTAAGGCAGACAGGAAATTAAACTGACACCAAACAACAACAAAAAACATCCCTCAAAATTGGGGTAATATTCCAAGTTGTCTAATTATAGCCCTGCTCACACGTCTTTCTGTCTTTCTTTCTTTTTTTCTGTACAGAGAAGATAGTATGATTTTCAACTTTTGATAACGTTGTCTAATTGTACTTTTTAACTGGAATTTTAAATGACCTGCAATTGTCTATTTTGGTCTTCTTATAACTTGACTGTTTTTGAAAACGGATGGATTACATGTATGAGGAGCAGAGTGAATTTTCATGCAGTTTTGATGTTTAACTGGTATTCGTCTTCCATGGGCATCACTCTTTTCTTAATTAATACACCAATAGTGTGTGTGTGTGTATGTGTGTTTTAAAGATGTGTCCATTTAGCCATACATAGTATTGAGAGAGGGATTTTTGACTTTTTTGGTACCATGAGCAGTGCTGCCTTCAGGTTTCTCAGGGCCTATGGCCAAGACACTCTTCATGGCCCCCTCCCTCAGTGTGTCTGCCTTCTTAGTTCACTAATATTGTCACCAGCTGCTCTTCCTCCTCACTCTCTTTCTTACCATTGCTCCCACCTAGTTGTTTGACAGGCAGAGAGCCAGTGAGTAAGTAGGTGGTGGCATCTACTGTGCCTTCTCATCACCACCATTGATGAGGCCATTGTGAGCCATAGCTGAGGTGTGGGTGGCATGGTGAAGTCCATCCATATCAACCCTCACTCACCATGAGCCTTGCACACCCCATTTTTCAAACTTCTGACACAATGGGCCTTTTCAGACATCATGCTAAGTCATGGTTAGGCTGCTAGCACTTCTGCAGAAAATGGTTAGTATGTCATCTGAACAGGGTCAAAGACGTCTAGAAAGTTATATCCCATTACCCCCAATGCAGAGATCAATGCACTTCCATCACACACATACACACCCCTATCAATGGAGGAACCACATCATTTGGGACAGGAAATAATAATGCAGGATAGTACAAGGAGAAAACAATGTAACGTCTTCTGCTTTCTGTTTCACTTTTAGGAAACCACACAGAAGCCCCATGTAAGTGGAACCTACAGTTTTCTGGAGCGAAGCATTCATTCTGTAAGTTTGATTGGTTTTGTTGGTTTGAATATGCATAGCTTTCAGTTCTCATTCTAGCAGGATTTGTGTTTTCAGTTGTGTGATATAAAAGTTTACAATGAAAATGGATTTTAATGAAATGGATTGAAATACTTAATGTGTTGTCTGCACATTTACCTGTTTTATTTAGTGGTTTCACCTGTGTGCATTTATCTGTTGAATACAGTAGAAAGACGTGTTTCCTACCCCACAGAAAGATTAACCGATAGCTTCAGTAGTCCAGCTCATCTGGATGAATTCATTTACTGGTATTTTGGATTATATATGGTTTTTTATTGATTACCCTCTTAAAAATAAGTAAAATGGTTAGATGTAACACAATAGGTTTGGATTAAGTTGGTATTTTCTCCTACCTTTCTGAGATGTATCATTTTAGTTTTACTATAGTGTGTTGATGATTAGTGAGCTGTTTTTATTGCTTATATGATTTATCAGAGTGAATTATTATTGTACACCAGTAGTTAACGGTTTTGCATAGATTGCACTAAAGAAAGGCATCATCCTTTAAAGGTTTTCTAAATAAAACTGAAATTTGTTCCTAAAGGTTGCAATTAGTTTGTAACTATGTGCAGTTTCTTAGATAACAAACCTGAAGCAATTCCACAAGTCGTGGGAGCATTGCATTGGCTTAGATGTGGATGGATCATAACTTAGGGATGGACCATAGTTCAGTGGAACTGCTGGTGGCTTTGGTTTCGGTGCAGCTGTGCTTCCATTCTGGGTTTCAGTTTAACACACCTAGGATAGCTCCTTTAGAATTCTGGCTGCTTCTGTCTGAAAGCCAGAATGGAATCACAGCCACACCAAAATCTGAGGGTCCCGTCTCCACTGTCACATGCTTTGTGTGCAAAAGATCTGAGGTTCAGTTGATGGCATCTCCAGATAAGCCTGGAGAACACTCATGTCTGAGGATAGTATCCTGTGTTAGTCCTACGTAGAGTTGACCCATTGAAATGAATGAGACTTATGTTAGCCATGGCTAATCTAAGTCCCATTCATTTCAATGGCTCTACTCTACATAAGACTAACATTGGATACTTCCCTGAAACCCCATACAACTATGGCCAGGCAGAATCGACAAGCCCGACTTGGTAGAAAACAGTTCCCAGTATTTCTATATCCAAAATGCCCTATGTACAAATATGAAGGCATTTCTGCCCATGCATAGATTGGAGACCCTTATTGCACTCTATTCCACATGGTTTTGATCTTCCAAGACTGGTTTTGATGGTGGGCCCACCAGTTTGCAGTGAAAGGGGCAGGGAAGCCCTAGCACAGGCACCCTGGTTCGGATCCATGCTTAGATTCTTAGCTCCCATTAAACATCAGCCATTTAAAGTAGAGATGGGAAACCTTTGGCCCTCAGCCACATTTCATGGATCACTCCGCTAATTACAAAAGCCCTTTATAAGTGATCATTGCACACCCCTTTGGACAATCATCTGTCCTTCCCCAGCAGCCCAGTAGGTGTGAAGGAAGAGGGAGGGGGGGAGAGAAGGGCTTTTTAGAAAGAGGGGGTGGCAGAAAGGGAGAGAGTGAAAGTGGGGGTGACCCTGCTCACTTTGGGCTCTGGCCTCACTCATACCACTAGCGTGCACCCTCAACAGATTAGCCCTGAGGGACTGTGCTCCTTGGCAGAAGAAATGTACCCCACTATTGGCTTAAAGGAAGCATGCTTGATTGATTGATCAATCAATCAATTTAACAATGTCTGTACCACCCTCCACCTATGAAAGTGGGTTTCAGAGTGGTGTACAAATTAAACATGTAATACAATGCTTCAATAAAATAAAACATGTATCCATAAACACGAGAAGGATAAAACAACAACACATCAGCCAGCTTTGACAGTAGATAAACGAAGCATGATGCTCAGGATATGCAGACTTTCTTGCTTCGGACAATGGTCTCCACATCAGTTTGCCCGCTGAGGAAATGTGGCAGATTTCGACAGAGCATCTGGACATTTGGGGAGTGTTCTGTGGTGCACACGTTTCACGTGGCACGTGGACCAAGGCGCTTGGGCCTCTCCATTTCCTTGTGTGAATGGAGAGTGTGTTCTGGAATGCTTCCAATGTCCCCCTATTGCTGCATGTTGAAGGGGGGAATGGGCAAGGGGGACAAACTCCCCTACCATTGCCAAGCTTCTCAGTTGAAGAACCCAATAAGCTCCTGAGTAAACCCCAGGGCTCCCCAGAACGCAGTCTGAAAAGCCATTGATGTGCACAGTTCTCATTCATTAAGGCAAGGTTTTCTGTTTTCAACTCTTCTCTGGGACGTGTGAAAAATCAATTTTACATTTGAAGAAAAGGGGAGAAAGAGAGCTGTTTTGGTTATGCTGCAATGTAGCTGCTATTCATTGCTAGAACGCCTTACAAATCGGTTCCTTTTGTTGCTTAAACGTGCCTGTTACTCTTTAGTTTTTGCACTCTGTCATGAGCATCCCCATCTGTCACAGACCAGCGCTGAGGCAGTTAGCAGTATTTGACACAGTTGACGAGAAGGAAGAAAAATGGCGAGAGAGAGATTCTGTCACCAACCGAGGCGGAGGTGGTGGAAGGGTTTCCAACTTAGGGGAGATAGTGGTCCCTGAGCTAATTAGTAGGACATTGCGAGGAAGCCAACAATTTATCTTTGATTAATATATTTCAATATCTACACATGCAGACTAAGGGAGAAAAAAATGACTGGGCATCTATAGATTTGGATTATGCAAAAGGATGAAGAAACAAGGATGTTGTTTGAGAGAGGTTGAGTGATGCTAACTTTTGTGTGTGTGTGTGTGTGTGTGTGTGTGTGCGCGCTTAATTCTTGCCAATATTTCCCCTTGTGATTGTAACCTGCCTGGCACTGTGGATATCAATCATTTTTCAGGGCTGAGGGGTCATTATTATTTAACTGAGCTGAGGCTGAAGTCCAGCGTGTTGCTTGGTAACAGAATATGCAGATGAGCTGGCTCCTAAGTCCACCATATGGCCAGGCGTTTTGCCCTATTCACCCGTGACATGACCTACACATGTAATACATTAGTGATTTATAGGATGGTTTATCACCGTCTTCTATTTAGAATTGCATTTTAGGCAGTATGTGGGTGGGTAATACGTTCAAAAGATGACAAAAAGGGGAGTTTCTTTGGCATACATGTTGCGATTTAAAAAGTTTATGCATTATTAAGTTAAGTATGACATCAAAGTGGTTTCAAATCTGAGAGTAGGTGCTGAAAAGAAATTCACGTGTTGCTAGCTTCACGGTTAGAAATGTAGAGTTGTGTGGAGTGTGTGTGTGTGTGTGGGTATATTTCACCTTTGTCTTCCTGTAAACATCCATCTGTACTCCAGAAATAAGATGTATTTTATATTTCCCTATTCACTGGTTATGGAGGACAGGAGCTCATAGAACTCAGTGGTACTTAATAAACATGCATAGGTTCAGGCTTCAAATCTGAATATTTTTCTGGGATGGGCAGAAAATACTATGTATTTTTAGTTAACCTTTTCTGAACCATTTGTGTATTGTGCATGAATAAACACATATGCACACCCTTCAGTTAGCATGGTCACATGCCCTGCTTTATAGAGCTCAAAAATGGAGAAAAGTCTCAGGATGCTGTGGACAAATTTATTAAAAGAGCCCAATCCATTTCAGCCTCTTGCTTTTCATTAGGCCTTCTTCAGGGAGCTATGCACAGATGAATGTGATAACAGAGAACTTAAATCATTACAATTGAAAAAAGCACATTGCAAGCACGGCCTGTGCATCCTTATAAACAATAAAACCATATTACATTTAAAGAGTTCATAGGGCACTTTGTAAGTAAGGCCTGTGCATATATTTAATGTAAAGCAGTTGAAATATTAGATACTCACTTGGAACCATCTCTGCAGAAATTATATACAACGGATGTATTTACAGCCCACTGAAGGAGGCCTATCAGAAAGCAAGAGGCCAAAATACATCAGGCTTTTTAAATAATAATTTGTCTACAACATCCTGAAACTTTTCTCCTTTGTTTGTGTTCATCTTGGATGCTCACCTGCCTTGCAGCCCTGCTTTATAGAAGACAGCTTTCTCTTTGAAGAGCTGCCAGAGGAGGGTCCTCCATTTGAAGGTATTCTCTATTGGAAGAATTGTCCAGTCCAGGTCCATTTCAAAGACCCATGAGAAGGGAGAGAAGGAGCCGTTAAAATATGCATGCCCAGAAGCAGTCAGCACCTGGACAGCAGACTGAGCAGACACACAGCTCACCTGTAAATAGGGATGTCCCGGATATCTATGGAGGGGTGTGTGTAGAGTATGATGGTCATCCACCTGCTTGGCCCCCTGGACTGGAGTACATGGACCCCTACACTTGCCTGACTTGGTGCTTGTGGAGTCGGGCAAGTGTGGTCATCCCCACTCCCTTGGTGAGCCACCATTTTGCTCAAAATGGCCGCATTGGTCTTCGTAAAGGGTCTTTTTATGCAAATAGCAGCTGTAAGCTAATTTATGCAAAAATACAGGCATAATTATGGTCTAAATAGAGTTGACTGGCCAGCAGGACTCTGCCAAGTGACACATGACACAGTGTTGGGTGAGTTCGTCCATCCCTACCTGTAAACAGTCTTGCCTTGTATAGTGAGATAATTTGCCTTTCAATCTGAACTTGCATCTATGCATTATGCTATGCAATCTTTGTGCAAATCTATGTCCTCTTTATTCCTCTGTTGGAGTGACACATTCTCTCTCTTTCTCTCTCTCTCTCTCTCGACAATTGTAGATAGATCAGTGACAATGTCAAACCCATATGTGGCTGATGTGAAAGAGGCAAATTCCGTGTCAGGCATAATTAGAATAGGAATTGAAAATAGAACTGTCATTACCGTACTGTCTGTATATAAATCTGGGGTGTGTACAGTCCTGGTTACCATGCATCAAAATGAAGATTGCAATTAGAAAAAGTGCAGAAAATAGGATTAAGTCACCTATGAGGAAAATCTGCAACATCAATATTATGCATGGTGTGGAAGAAAGTGGAGATGTATGGAGACAGGTTAGGTCAGCATGAGAGATAATGGCTGGGCCAGGTCACCCAGCAAGGTTCATAACTGTGAGGGATTTGAACCCAAGTCTTCCCACTCCAAATCGGCCTCGATTCCAAATCTCTTGACCTTCCGTAAAAGAGCTAAGTTGTGCTCACGATATAAATTGGATGCCTTCAAGGCCAGCACACATAACGGTATCTTCCTTTGTCTGCTTGTTGGACTTTCAGCCTGCAACTGACTCTCTTGTCTTCCCACAGACGCTTCCTCCTTGCAGTAGCCGTTATATTACATTTGCATATTTTTGTGGCTCAAGATCTTTCCCCCAAAGTGCATAAACCCTTGTATCTTTTATGGGATCGATGTGCGTTTACAGCTGTCTAATGCAGTCATAAAAAAGATGTCCGTGACCGTGACCTACCTGAATCATTACATGCTAATCATATAAAGCAATTCCAAGCAGATTGATTAAATACCACCACTTTCCCTTGAGAGAATGCAGGACCAAAATCCTCAACATGCCACCCCTTAACAGATGGCATGCTAACGTGTTTTAACGGAGCAGGTGGCCAAGTGCTCTTAGATGAAGGCGATTTCTGAGACCAGCACTCTGTTCGCTGGATCCAGCAGAGGATATACTGCATTCTTTTAGCCCTTGACACATTTCCTTTTTTATTCTGAACACAGAATCGAGAGGCTATTTTTTTCCCCTCCTCACCCGCCTGCTGCTTTCCCTCTCCTTAACTTTCCTCTGTTAAAAGTTGCCACTTTGCTTCACCCAGGCCCCAAAGGATCAAAGCTTTGCAGTGCACATCAGAAGAACAAGAAAAGTCAGTCTGGTAGAAATATTTGATTTTCACCGTATCGCAAGGGTCACCTCACACGGCTAAATGACCTGGTAGAAAATAAAATAAAATAAAATAAAACAAATTGGCTTTGTGCCGTGAAAAAGGATTGCTTTGACATTCTCTTCAAATCATGCTCTGATCAGGAACAAATAGCTGTGAGTTATCGATTTCCAATCCTCATGGTCCACCTGGTCCTGCACAAGCTGATTCCCCTACAGCAGATTAAATAGATGTTGCTGTCCATTCTGCTTAGTGCTGTAGGTCAAATGACTGGGACATAGGTGTGGGTCAGAGAGGTTAGCTTTCCCCTGCTCTGATATAAACTTTGCTGTTTTCTAACATCCCCAGTGGCAGAGTTCTATCAAGTGACCTTACTGCCAACTTTTTATATTTTCTGGTCTCTCGGAGGCATGGATCTGAGGAAGCATGGGCCTGTTTTTACGTAAATATCTACTTTGTTCGTTAGAAAACATTCGGCTTGTTTTAACTGTCTTGTCTCCCATGATACAAAAGATACTTGTAAATAATCAAGGCATGCTCACTGACTTTGCAATGGAAGGGAGGTATTGGATTGTTGTTTTTTAAAGGGTTTTCTTGAGCACTCTAAACACTGAAAATGCTTCTGATTTACCTGATGCCATGGGGATTAAATTTGGTTAGAATTGCATGTGTTTTAAGATATCTTGTATAATGATGGCTCCAGGATTTTTTTTTAAAAAAACCTTTGGGACAAGTAGGAAATGGCCTTTTTTCTAATTAATTATAGTTTTGTTTATTTTAGTGTAAGGCATCTCACACTTCCTACAACATCTCCAAAAAATCCCAGCAACAACAACCCTGCAGTGAGGTTTCTCAGCACACACATGTATTTAAATTAAATTCAATGAAGGTTGCTCAGCTTGTGGTGGGGTTGTGGTAGAAACATATTTCACATGGAGAATTTCCCAGGTTTAATCTCTGGCATCTCCATATAGGTCTCAGATTGGGAAAGGCTCCTGTCTGAAATATAAATGGATGAATCTCTCAATTCTGAATTATCTCAGTTTCTCTCTCTCTTTTTTGCCTCAATCTTGAATTCTTTGAGAATTAAAATAAAAGTTTATGTGAAAATTTGCATGCTTGTTTAATATACACATTTTTCAAGCAGTATTACAAACAGAAAGCATTACAATGTTATTTTCACTGACATACATACCTGTGTATACATTTCCCCTTAAGATGTACATTTTGAATGTATTTTTATTGGAGAATTCCATTTGCCAGTGTGCAAGTAAGCCATAGCATTTGCACTTCAGCTTTCTCTCCGCAATTGATAGGCAAGGACAAGAAACAGGTGAACAAGCTGTAGTGCAATAGTGAAAAGGAGGAACAATTCCAGTGAGCTATTGTGTCCAACAATGCCTGACCCTGGTTTTAGATTCCCCCCCACTAGAGATGTCAAATTTCCGGAAATTTTGAAGTCATGGAAAAAAAAACATTTTCCCCCGTTTTTTTCAGAAAAATGGAAATTTTCAGAAAAATTGAAATAATGCAATATTAGCACTTTTTACAGATTGAAAGTCATTTTGTTACTTTAGGAACATAAAATGTAATTATGTCCAAGTTGGTTTGGCATAAAATTATTACATTTGGTATAGTAAAACTAGTGTATTCAGACAATTATTACAAATTTAATTTACTTGTTTTACTTTTTTTGGGTAACAAATGGAGCTACAAGCTCCTGAACTGTTAGGAACACCTGAACTGTAAGGAACCTCTTTGGTTCTGCCAGTTTATGAGGAGCAGGCAAAAAACAATATATAAAAAAACAACAACTGAAAAAACCACGCACATTAGTAACAAAGAAAATTACTTATGTCTCCGCTAGTCCTCCAGTGTCAAGACATAAAGCCTCCATTCCTATAAAAAGAACTGAGAAAAAGTGGAGGGAGGAACCAAGATTCAATGAATATGCATGAAATTTAATCAGATTCATTTTCTGACCTATAGCTATCAGTATTAGTTTCAGTCTCTGCTTCCATGGCAGTGCCCCCTAGAGGCAGAAATGCATCTTGCTCTTGCATTTGAGAGTTGTAGTCTCAGTTTGCAACCTAGGACTTGCTTGTCCTTGGTGCACAGACATTGCAATAATCTGATACTGTACAGTTTTTAGAAATCATTTGGAGAAGTAAATATCTGAACACCTTGTCTTAAACATTTTATTCATCATGCTAAAATAAAACATCCCGTAATCCGTTTTTTCTTCATTTTCTTCAATTTTTCAGAAAAAAAAACAAAAAAGGCTTCGGAAAAAAATGGAAAAAACCCGTTCCCCCCCCCCCCAAATTTTTCATGTTTTTTTCCGGGCCTTTACATCTCTACCCCCCCCAACATTCTAAAGCAACAAGAGTTATATTTGTTTGTTCTGTCTTTGAATTATCCTTTACGTGTGTGTGTGTGTGTGTTCCTTTGTACTGTGTATTAAAACACAGCAGGAAGTAATGTCTTGAGGCACAGATAAAGCACAGGGAATATCGACCCCAAATATGAATCCTTAACAGAATGTGTAACCAGCACTATTTCTGGCATAGAGGAGACTTTTTAAAGTGAATAAATAGATAAATAAAACTGCTGCTTTTCATTAGGCATGGTGAAATTATATGGTAGATTTGCAAGGCCATTAATATGTTTGACAAGAGTTCTTAGGTTTCAGGTTTGCACTTTCAAAAGTGCAAAGTAGGTTCTGTGTTCAGCAGATTTCTCTACCCAAACTTTGCTACACATCCTTAGACTCTTTGTTTATGAATTTAGTACTTTTCAAAGCTCAGCTCGCGGAAATATAGTTGATTAAATATAGATAAGTAGAAAATTAGGAAAGCTAGTGATCTAATTCAACATCATTAATATTCAGAGGCTTTAGTAATTATTTTTCTTCTTTTTGTATGTTGAAATAAATGAGCGTTTATTCATCTCCTGGTGGTTCCTAAAATATCAGAGGTCCGGTTTGTGGTGGCTCAGAATTGAGCCTGTATTATCATAGTGACCACTTTGTGGACTTCACTAGCAGTACAAACCAACACTTCTGGATTTTTGGTGCCTCCTAGAAACATTCTTGTTTCAACCAGCATTTCTAGAAATGCATTCCTGTTCTCAGATATCTGGGAATACTTTGTGGAGCATCGTATTTATTTATTATATGTACATACTTTGAATGTGCTCGATTTTAGGAGATGTGGACATCAATCTCTTGCACACACAAATGCAGATGCTCCCCATTGGCTTAGAGACCTGCACTCCCATGACCTCATCCCTCCGCTTTGCACAAACATGTGCAAGACAAGAGGTTGTATATCCAGCCACCAACATTTTCCTCCTCCCCCTGAGAGAACGTAAATCTGAAAGAACTGGGCAGAGAGATGCATTTGTGGCAGTGGAACTACAATTCATTTTGGAAATTGAACAAGATGAATGAGCACTATATCCCAACACACAGGTCTCTGCTTCTGGAAGAAGTGGTAGATGAGAAAGCAGGATGGTTAGCAGGATGCAAAGGGTGTGTATATGATTGTTAGCGGGTTGTAAATGACATGTATATAGATTTTATAAGTTCCTTAGGTTTTGCCTGTAGAAATCATTACAATTGTAGTGCTGATCAAAAATATATAAATAAAATAGCCTATTTTTTAATGCAAACACTTCTCCGCTCTTGCTGTATCCTTCAAAGAAGTTTGAAATAACACTAAAATATCATAAAGCAAAACAAGCAAACGTAGTGTTACCCTACAGTGTAGGTGGAAACCTTGGGATGAATGGTCACCCTTGACTTAGAAAACTATATGAAAATTTTACCATTTGCAAATGAAGCCTCTTAACTATATTGAGCTTCACAAGAAGATTGAATCACTCTATCAGGAGAAGAATGATTTATACAAATGTGGATAGATGTCTTTAAAAAATGTATGATTTATTTGATTAATATTTATTTATTTATTGCATTTTTGTAATGTTCAATTGCTGAGGCACTCTGGGCAGAGCACAACCACAATAGAAATGCTCTCACCATTTCATAGGACTCAATACTTAATTGATGCATGAATTTTTTGGATGTGTGTTATATTTCAAATCTTCTAAACCTGGGAACAGCAATTTTCAAGCTTGCCTAAATTCTCTGAAAATTTCTCTGATGCCTCCTTTTGGCTCAATCCCATTTTTGTTTCCCACCTGTTTCCCCCCCCCCCTCATTTGAATATGTGAATGGGAAAGGTGCACATATCTGTGCATATATATTTTTTCAAAATTGCACCCCCCCCCAATTGATTGAAACATGAAAATACATGTATTTCAACAAGAATGCTACTACTCACATTCAGGATTGCAAATGGAACATATCCACATGTTTTGCGGACATAAATTAAATCTTGTTCATCTCTTCTATGAAGGTAGAAATTTTCAGATACCTGAAAGAAAAACATAGAGACAGAGCTTGAAAAAGGATATTTTCCCTATAGAACATCACGTTAAAGCATGAGGCATGCCCAGGAGTTCATGTGCCATTATCCCTTGATTCAAAGGTGATTGAGTAAAATTTGATAGCAGCAACATTCTCTCTCTCTCTTTCTCTCTACACGACTGCTGTTTTGAGTGCCTGTGTGTAAATGTATGAACAGGCTTAGCCCTTTCAGTTAGGGATGAACACATCCCTCTCTAGTCCTTCAGATTTGCATATGTTCATTCATAATTGATGCATGTATTTATTTTAAAAGATATTTAGGCAGCCTTTAAGGATGAAACCTTCTCAGGGTGGCAAGTCTGTTATGAACCCTCACCCATTCATAAGTCTGTTCCATCCTGTTTCCTCATCCCTCCCTCTCTCTCTTTCATACTGGAATGCTGTGGATGTCATATATCTTGACTTCTGCAAAGCTTTTGACAAAGTGCCTCATGATATTCTGATTAACAAACTAGCTAAAAGTGGGCTAGATGGAACAACTATTAGGTGGATTCACAGTTGGCTACAGAATCGGACTCAAAGAGTACTTATCAATGGAACCTTCTCAAACTGGGGAGAGGCAACGAGTGGGGTACCGCAGGGCTCAGTCCTGGTCCCAGGGCTCTTCAACATTTTTATTAATGATTTGGACGAGGAGGTGCAGGGAACGCTGATCAAATTTGCAGATGACACCAAATTGGGTGGGATAGCTAATACCCTGGAAGATAGAAACAAACTTCAAAGTGATCTTGATAGGCTGGAGTGCTGGGCTGAAAACAACAGGATGAAATTTAGTAGGGATAAATGCCAAGTTCTACATTTAGGAAATAGAAACCAAATGCACAGTTACAAGATGGGGGATACTTGGCTCAGCAATACTACAAACGAGAAGGATCTTGGAATTGTTGTAGATCGCAAGCTGAATATGAGCCAACAGTGTGATATGGCTGCAAGAAAGGCAAATGCTATTTTGGGCTGCATTAATAGAAGTATAGCTTCCAAATCACGTGAGGTACTGGTTGCTCTCTATTCGGCCCTGGTTAGGCCTCATCTAGAGTATTGCGTCCAGTTCTGGGCTCCACAATTCAAGAAGGACGCAGACAAGCTGGACCATGTTCAGAGGAGGGCAACCAGGATGATCAGGGGTCTGGAAACAAAGCCCTATGAAGAGAGACTGAAAGAACTGGGCCTGTTTAGCCTGGAGAAGAGAAGATTGAGGGGAGACATGATAGCACTCTTCAAATACTTAAAAGGTTGTCACACAGAGGAGGGCCAGGATCTCTTCTCGATCCTCCCAGAGTGCAGGACACGGAATAACGGGCTCAAGTTAAAGGAAGCCAGATTCCAGCTGGACATCAGGAAAGACTTCCTGACTGTTAGAGCAGTACGACAATGGAATCAGTTGCCTGGTGAGGTTGTGGGCTCTCCCACACTAGAGGCATTCAAGAGGCAGCTGGACAACCATCTGTCAGGGATGCTTTAGGGTGGATTCCTGCATTGAGCAGGTGGTTGGACTCGATGCCCTTAGAGGCCCCTTCCAACTCTACTATTCTATGATTCTATGATTCTATGATTCTGTTTTGTATGTTTTAATTAAACACAGACACACACAAACACACACACGAAAATTCACATTTAAAAACTTGGTTGACTACACATTTTAGTATGCATAATAGTTAGGGCTCTGCCCAAGGCACCCCGAGGTGAAGCAGATCAGGGCCGAGGTGCCTCAGGGTGCCTTCGACCAATTCGGGGGGGTGTGTGACAATCTTTCTGCCCACTTACACAGGAAAATGGCACGAAGCTGACAGGGAGTCTTCTGGCCTCCTCTCCTTCTCTTCCCCTTCCCTGCTCACCCCCTGAAAGCAGTCTCCGCCCCCCAGCTCACAGGAGTTACCTTTACTCGGGAACCTGAAAGCGGCTTCAGGGGGTCCGAACCGCGCTTCAGATTCAGTTCCAAACCATGCTTTGCATCCCATTCTGAAGCAATGCAGCCCAGCCAAGAAGCACCCGGGGTCAACCCGGGGTCATTTTGGAGGCTCCAAAATGGCCTCCAAGGAGAGTCAGGGGGCGCTGTCCACGGCCCTAATAATTGTATACTAGAATACACACTTTGGTATGTTTTTTGAGCCAAGAACTGTTTCACAAAATTTGGAGAAGTGTATAATTCAAAGGTTAATTGAGTTCTTATCTATGAATTAGTCTGAGAAGTACAAATCAAATCAGTTTGCATTAAAAAATGGACTAAACTAAATCCTCAAGCATCCCTAATTCCAGTAAAGCAATCAAAGCTTAAAAGAAAACATCAGTTCAGCTGTGACCAACTGCCATTAGGCTATTATGTAACTTCATTATTTAACACTTTTGAAAGTAGGAATTGATGGGCCAGTAATATATGGATATTTGAGTGCATTTCCCCATATTGTATGCATTTGTTTATTTTTGGTGTGCAAACATGATCAAAAACTTTGGGAAAGGGTGGATATCAATCTTTATTTGCAGTCACATTTTTGGGTTTTATTAAAAAAGTATAGATTCCAAATCACACTATTCGGCCCTGGTTAGGCCTCATCTTGAGTATTGTGTCCATTTCTGGAAACCACACTTCAGGAAGGATGCAGACAAGTTGGAGGATGTTCAGAGGACAGCAACAAGGATTATCAGGGGTCTGGAAACAAAGCCCTATGAGGAGAGACTGAAAAAACTGGGCATGTTCAGCCTGGAGAGAAGACTGAAGGGAGAAATGATAGCACTCTTCCAGTCCTTGAAAGGTTGTCACCCAGAGGAGGGCCAGGATCTCTTCTCAGTCATCCCAGAGTGCAGGACATGGAATAACGGACTTAAGTTCCAGGAATCCAGCTTCTAGCTGGACCCCAGGAAAAAACTTCCTGACTGTTAGAGCAGTACGACAATGGAACCCATGACCTAGGGAGGTTGTGGGCTCTTCCACACTAGGGGCATTCAAGAGGCAGCTGGACAGCCATCTGTCTGAGATGCTTTAAGGTGGATTCCTGCATTGAACAGGGGGTTGGAATCGATGGCTTAATAGCCATCGATTCTAGTATCAACTCTAGTATTCTATTATACTATGAATTTGGTTTGTTTTAATAAAAATGCATACTAAACTGATTTCTCCCCCATCCCTAACTGAAGGAGTTGACACCTAAATTAAATTGTTTTTCATTTTGTTCTCCCTTCTGTTTCCCCACTGTTTTTCCAACCAATTCTTCTAGGTTGCAAACCATTATTCTGAGGTTTAAAATGTCCTGAGTGCTTTAGCACACACACACACACACACACACACCAAAAAAACCAAACACACAAATAATGATAGTTTGTGGTAGTGTGTCCACAATAGTGTGAACATACTTTTGTCATTAACATTTTATTTTTAAAAATATGTATCTATTTTGATTTTAGACAGATGTAACATTTCTCAGCATAATCCCCAACATCTCCTTCTGCCTCCCCTGTGAATTGTAGCAAATGGAAAATCAATTATACAAAGTTAAAAGGGAATGATATAATACAAACAATATAAAATAGTAACACAAACTGGACTTTCCCATGAAACCCCTCCTGTATTTACCCCCCCCCCCAAATACATTCTCCCCTAGGTCCTTACTTAGATCCCACAGAATGGGAGGGAGGCTTTAATACACTGTTGAAGGTTATTATGGTAGCTAGCTTAGCTTAAAAATCAAGGTCAAAACACATCCACCTTCCATCATGACAGGTAGTTTCATCGATGCCAGCCACCAGATTTTAAAGAACTACAGAGTGGCCCAAAAGTAGGTATACAGTATAGTTTATTTGCATTTTATTACATTGTTTATTACATTTACATTTATTTAACACTATTTAATCTCGTAAGTGCTCAAAATGTATTCCATCAACGTTGCAACATTCCTCGAACCTTTCCAGAACACTGTGTGACGCACAGTACGACACAAATTCCGGTCCACATCAGTCCGTAAATGCTTCTGAGATGAACTCTTTTAATTCGCTCACTGTCTGGGAATTCCTCTCAAAAACCTTATTCTTTACTACGTCCCCAAAAAGAAGTCCATTGGTGTTAAGTCGGGTTATCGTGGCGGCCATTCAATGCTGCCACGCCATCTGATCCAATGGTGTGGGAAGATGTTGTCAAGACAGTCCCTTACTGCAAAAGCATAATGAAGAGGTGCCCCATCTTGTTGGAAGAGCAGTTTGGTGAAGTTAGCCCTGGTTCTGAGTTGTGGCACTACCACGTCGCATAACATGTTTAGGTAATTGTTACTATCCACAGTTGTATCGAAGAAAACCAGTCCTACAACACCTTTGCTGGACAGTGCACCCCACACTGTGACGCTTGGCTGGTTCAGTTGAGATGTGAGAGTCAAATGAGGATTTTCATCTGCCCAATACACACAGTTATGCCTCTTCACATGGCCTGACAACTTGAAAGAAGCCTCATCTGACCAGATGATCTCATCAAGAAGGTCTGGTTTGTTAGAGATTTGGTTACGCATCACCTCACAGAATTGCAACCGGCGGTCTGGGTCGTCCTCCAGAAGACCATGTAACAGTCTTGGACGGTACGGCTTCTATTTCAATTTACGCATTAAGCGTTGCAGGGACGTTCTAGGTATGGATAGCTGCTTAGATGCACGTTGTGTGGACTTTTTCGGACTGTTCACAAATGTCAGAGCGACTCTCATCTCATTTTCCTCTGTCATAGACATCCTAGGACGTCCAGATTTCGGTGCATTAGCCACTGCACCTGTTGCTTCAAATTTATCTCTAAGACGATAAATAGTCAGACGTGTTGGTGGAGGAATGTCAGATGCTTCTTGCCATGTCTAGGCATTTTCAGTCTTCCAGTACTGCTTTAGAATCCACTTTCTTTGTTCTTGACTGAAGTTTGCTGCCATCATTCACAATATCAATCAATCAATAAATAAATAAACAACTGTATTCCTACTTTGGGGCCTCACTCCTCTAACTCTCCACACCTGTCACCGCCTGTCACTCTTCCCAACTGTCATTCTGACTCCACCCACACATCTTCTACTCACACATTCTCTCCCCCTCCCACTAACTGCATTCTAAACAACTATATATCAACTTTTGGGCCACCTGTATTATTATTATTTATTTATTTATTTATTTATTTATTTATATAGCACCATCAGTGTACATGGTGCTGTACAGAGTAAAACAGTAAATAGCAAGACCCTGCCGCATAGGCTTACAATCTGGTATACATAAACTTCAACTAAAGAAGACCAAATATCAAAATACATACAAAATACAAAATACATTCGCAGGTGGCATTTCATACACATACAAAGACACACACACACACACACACACACACACACAGAGAGATTGTGATAGTCAAATCTGTACAGTCAAAAACATTTCTTTCTTTTGTTAAAATTTAATAATATGTTTGTTTGTTTGTTTTAAAAAGAAATCTATGCAAGCCACCATTGAAATGAATTGGAACTAAGCAAGAGCACCATGCTATTTATGTTCCCATAGATATAAGCTTTTGGTTTCTGTTGGAAATGGCCTTTCTGGACTGTTGCTCAGAATGAGAACAAAACATGTAGACAAAAATGGCAGAAGTGCAAATGGCAATGGAGAAATAGACGCAGTAAGCTAGTTGCTATAAAGGCATATAATAATGTCATTTAATCATCGACAGGAGAATTTCCACGTTTGTGTTAAGCCAGAGAGATCAGGGCAGGATCGACACTCCTGCTTTAAAACAGTTTATAACAGTAGTGACAACTGCTGAGGCCCAGGATACACTCCCTATACAGTCTTCAAAATGTTTTCAAAGTGTTATATCCTGTTTGGTATAGATCTGCCCCTGCACTTTTTTTGGGGGGGGGGGAAGGAACGGTGTTTGTTTTACTTCTTTAGAAGATAATCTCATTGGTCCAACTAACTAAAACTAGTTGACTACATTATTGTTTGTGTGTGTTTGTGTGTGTGGGTGTATGTGTGCTTTTGACGTTTTACATTTGTGTTTAGTGGTGCCATTCATTGTTCTGTTGAATATTATGAATTGAAGATAATTATTTTAAAGCAATGGATCAAGGATTGAGCCTAAATTTCTTTTCTTGTTTTGGTTCTTCTCCAGTGTAAGTAGTAATAGATGATGATGACCATCATCATCATCATCATCATCATCATTGTTTTCCAGAAAGGACTTGTTGAAGGTTGACAGCTGCAATTCACAAAACATGACTAATTAAGCCTTCCATACTATGGGTATTATTCTCCTGTTGTGTCCAGCCTTAATAAATAGAGTGAAAAGCCCACTTGCTATATGCACTAGTCCCTTTTCATTATGCTGAAATAGAAATCTTTCAGAGACAGGCGGGCTGCTTAGGCAGTCAACCATACCTGTAAACTTTTCAGTGCTGTAATTTTAAGGGATGGCTATTTCTTAGTAGCTGAAAATCCTCTATGCATTGCATAGCTGCTCATTAGAACTTGTCAGTCATCGCTGCCAGTGTTTCAATGGCAGGCTGGGCAGGGCAGCATTTTGGAACTGTCCAAATGGATTTGCTGTTGATGATGGCTATGGAAGGTGGTTTCGTAAACTTATCTGAACTCCATGACTTTTTCTTTCTTTCTTTCTTTTTCGCATTTGCAGGCTATAAGTTAGGTTAATTGATCATTCTGATGTAATCAGTAGGTCTAAACAGAAGAAGTGAGGTGCTTCTTATCAGGGTTGTGAGTATCTACGCAATCTGTCAAGTCTGGACCTCAACAGCCCTACTAAACTTTACCCTCGGTGCAGTCAAATAAAATACACATTTTTGTGTTTAATTTATTTATTTATTTATTTATTCATGAGAAATACGTAATGGGGATTTGTGTATGCTCCATATTAATGATATTGTAATGCTGTGTTATATGGGTAGAAACGCAAAGAACTGTTACCAATCCACATCTGGAGAAGACCAGTAAGATCGGCAACAAAATGTTGCAGTGTAGAACGCTGCTCTTAATGGTTCCAGCCACTCCCCTTCCTTTTGGTTTTCTTCCCCTAGCAATAATCAGCCAGCATTTCATGGCCACTGATCATGTTCTGTCTTGAATTGAGCTGTTTTTGGTTTTGGTGTTTTGGCTACATAAGTAAATACCACTCATTGCTAGTCTGAACATCAGAATAAGAGGAAACATTTTTTATGAAACAATCCACAATCCCTATCTGTATTTGAATGTATATCTTCATTTCATCTCTGAGCATACAAGCTCCATATATGTGAGGGTCTTGCTGCTGGGTCATGCCAACTATAATATAAATTTGGGGTGTGGATTTGATACTAAAAAGAAAACAAATACACTCCATTTGTTTCTAATTTATTTGTATGCTGAATCATAGAATAGTAGAGCTGGAAGGGGCCTATAAAGCCATCGAGTCCAACCCTCTGCTCAATGCAGGAATCCACCTTAAAGCATCCCTGACAGATGGCTGTCCAGCTGCCTCTTGAAGGCCTCTAGTGTAGGAGAGCCCACCACCTCCCTAGGTAATTGGTTCCATTGTCGTACTGCTCTAACAGTCAGGACATTTTTCCTGATGTCCAGCTGGAATCTGGCTTCTTGTAACTTGAGCCCATTATTCCGTGTCCTGCACTCTGGGATGACGGAGAAGAGATCCTGGCCCTCCTCTCTGTGGCAATCTTTCAAGTATTTGAAGAGTGCTATCATGTCTCCCTTCAGTCTTCTCTTCTCAAAGCTAAACATGCCCAGTTCTTTCAGTCCCTTTTCATAGGGCTTTGTTTTCAGGCCCTGATCATCCTCGTTGCCCTTCTCTGAACCCCTGCAGCTTGTCTGCATTTAGAGTATTGCACCCAGAACTGGACACAGTACTCAAGATGAGGCCTAACCAGTGCTGAATAGAGGGAAACCAGTACCTTGCACGAATTGGAAGCTATACTTCTATTAATGCATCCCAAATAGCATTTTTTTTTTTTTTGCAGCTACATCACACTGTTGGCTCATATTCAGCTTGTGATTCCAAGTTCCTTCTCACTTGCAGAATTGCTGAGCCAAGTATCCCTCATCTTGTAACTGTGCATTTGGTTTCTTTCTCCTAGGTGTAGAACTTGGCATTTATCCCTATTAAATTTCATTCTGTTGTTTTCAGATGAAAATATGGAAACACATAATAGAAATGAATGAAAATCCTTTCCCCGGAAGGGATTCCTGAAACAGAAAAGAGGCATTGAATTGCATTGCTTAGCAAACTGATATGTGCAGAGTACTTTCTGTAGGCGGCGGGATCTTGGAGAATTCTGAGAGTGACAAGACGTGAGCCCTGCCCAGGTGTTCCAAGTCTCCATGTGATTAAAATCACAAATGGGAGAACCAGGATTATTATTGCACTAGCACCTCCTCCTCTGTTTCTGTTCTGTCCCCATTGCCCTCATGACAGTGATGGTGATGGAGGGGAAGAAACAAGGTCACCGGTCCATGCTCCCTTTTACATGATTTTCTTATTGTGTTGGGGATTAGGATACCTGGTGGTTATGCATGGACATCTGGCCCAGTTGGAGAAGAGCCTTTAGCGTGGTGGCCCCTTCTCTTGGGAACTTCCTACCCCTGGAGATCAAGCAGATGCCAACAGTGTGCTGCTTCTGGTGCTTCCTGAAAACAACTCTATTCCAGGAAGCCTTCCTCTGCTGACCAGCCACTGTTTTTATTGGTATTCTGTTGTGGATGGAGAGCGAGAAATAACGAGACGAGACGTATAGCTGGGTTAAACAAGGGCCACATTTATTAAAGATCTGCAAAAGAGGGTGAAGGCTTAAGCGGGCATCCTGTTTGACCTATCCACAGGCCATTCCTGGATCGGGCGAACCATTCACAATCAGAGAAGTGGTGCCTAGTGCTTCGCCACCCCACTGACTCACCCCTCATGGTGTAGGGAGGCCTTCCGGTGTCACAGCCCCCCTGCCGAGGAGCATTGGCCTCAAAGGTAACCCTTATCCCATCAGCTGGCGCCACAATGCTCCCAGTTGTGGGGATAAGAGAATACCCATCACCTGAACGGTGCCTGTGAATGTTCACCAATAGAAGCCCCACTCGGGATGCCTGCACTTACCAGCTCAGAACAAATGTGACCAAATTAGATGAGCCAAATTAACCTAATTAATTCACCCCTGCTGTCTTACACTGTGAAATAGGCGAAAAAACTCATAACCAAGTTAGGATATGAGCAAAAAATTCCTACTTGGCCCCCGAAAAGGGTAATCGACAAGCCCATACTGTCTACAGGGAAGGGAGGGAGGGAGCCGTGAAAGAGGAGCTGGGAGGAGCGAGTAGGGCATAAAAGGCCCCTTAGTCTCCTCTCTCCTCAGTGGCACCATATGGAGGCCGCCAATGGCGAGCCTCCACATCCCGTCTCTCTCGCTCCCACCCGCAACTGGCCACCCCTGCTCAGGGAGCCGAGCATGGGAGGGGGCATTTTTAAATAGAACAAAATTAATTTGCTGTTTTCATCTTTTTACTGTTTTATTCCTATATTCACCACTCTGGAATCTATTTTAGATATGGAATGGAATATAAATATTGTAAACAAAATAAATAAATAAGGGTGTGAAAAACATGCAATCTGAAGCATAAAGCAATGGGGAACCTAGAGGGCTCCCCCCCAATACATACATACACACACACACACACACACACACACACATTATATGCTTATATCCAAGTGGTCCCTTTCTTCAATCTGTAGGAAACTGGGCAGATCTTTTTATACTCTATTTTGCATTTGTATTTTCTATTGCTTTTTATACTCTATTTTGTATTTGTGCTTTTAACCTGTTGGTTGTTTTATTATGGTTTTAATTTTTGCGAACCGCCCAGAGAGCTTCGGCTATTGGGTGGTATAAAAATGCAATAAATAAATAAATAAAGCCCTACATGGCTTGGGACCACAATACCTGACGGAACGCCTCTCCCGACATGAACCTACCCGTACACTGCGCTCAACATCTAAGGTCGTCCTCCGTGTGCCTACTCCGAGGGAAGCTCGGAGGATGGCAACAAGGGAGAGGGCCTTCTCGGTGGTTGCCCCCCGACTATGGAATGATCTTCCCGATGAGGCTCGCCTGGCTCCAACGCTGTTATCTTTTCGGCGCCAGGTCAAGACTTTTCTTTTCTCTGAGGCATTTTAACTGCATTTAACAACGTTAAGTTTTTTTTTAATGGACCCCAGAATTGTTGTTTTTAAATGGATACTGTTGTTTTTATACTGTTTTTATGTTTTTTTAATTTTTGTATACTTTTAATTAGGGGTGTGCACGGACCCCCGCTCCGCCGTGCGGGGCGATCCGAAAATTTCGGATCGGCTCGCTCCGCTCCGCGCCGCTCCACCCATACTCCTCTCCTCTTCGCCGCGGAGCTCCGGCTCCGAATCGGAGCTCCGCAGTGAAGGGGAGTGGCGCCAGGTAAGGCCGGGAGAGGAGGGCGGGAGGTTTACCAGGCCCTGCTGCCATCGCCGCCCGTGCGGTGACAGCGGCAGAGCCCGGTAAGGGACCAAGGGGGAGGGGGGGCCTTACCTGCCTCTGTCCGCGGTCCGTCAGCGTCTTCAATTGAGCCCGCAGCCCAGATTTCCTGGTTGAACCGTGGGCTCAATTGAAGACGCCGACGGACTGTGGACGGAGGCAGGTAAGGGAGAGGAGGGCGGGGGGGTTACCGGGCCCCATGCGGCGACAGCGAGAGCGGCAGGGCCCGGTAAACCCCACTTACCTTTCCGGCGGAGCTCCGGATCGAGGCGAAGGATCTGCCTTCACCTCGATCCTCTTCGCCACGCTCCGCCGGCCCCCCAATCCTCTTCGCCTCCGCCTTAAGGGCTGGCGAAGCCCCCCGCTCCACTTCTAATTCGCCGGTCCGATTAGAAGCTGAGCACATCCCTACTTTAAATGTTTACAATTTTTAATTGTTGTAAACCATCCAGAGAGCTTCGGCTGTGAGGCGATATATAAATGTAAATAAATAAATAAATAAATATTACTTAGGGATGTGGTATGCAATACCACTTGGATGGAATACACAGAAGCTGCAGGCATCAGAGAAAGGCTTGGGTCTCTATTGTAACAAAAACAAATGAAAAATTAAAGTGAATAAAAGAGAAACAAACCAGATCCATGAGCTACTGCCACTTCCAGCAGCCACAGAAAGAAAGAAAGAAAGAAAGAAAGAAAGAAAGAAAGAAAGAAAGAAAGTGAAAGGAAAGGAGGAAAAAAATACTTTTTTTCTTCAAATGCATATCCCTAAATTGTAAACCCTTACCATGTGTGAAGAGATTGGATTGCTTTAGTCCTCTGGACCAGTATTTGGAAAAATAGAATCGCCCACACCCAAATACAGGCATTGACCATCTACCTATGCTATAAGCATTGTACCTTTAACTCATTTCTAAATACCTTCTTGTACAAGCAGTTGAATTCAGGCTTTTTAAAATCCCTTACAAATCAAAGGATTGATATCCATGGCTTCTCCTGTAAGCTTCTTCTGCAAGAAATGTGCTATTTTGAGCACATTCTGTACAGTGTTTTCTTAATGAGTTTCATTAAAAGGAACCCATACTGTATCAATGCTCACCGATGCAATATTGCCACCACAGTATTGTGAAAATGCTACTTCTGCCTCCTTCATTACAAAGCTCATTTAATCATTGTATTAAGCAGGGCTGATACGTGCCTTCTCGGCTCTCCCATTTATCACTTCTGCAAACTTGGTATGTGTGTCAAATACCTGAGTCCCCCCCCCCCCCAACCCACCCTGATCATTTCCCCATTTATAGCAACTCTCTCTGTACTGGCTTTGTGTTTTTTGCCAAGAGTATCCTAAGTACATTAAAACGAACAAACACGTATAGCAAATCTGTTACTTCACCAGCCATACTGATATGTCACTTTATATGTCATTGGTGTCGTCATCGTCATCATCATCATCATCATCATCATCATCATCATTTTGTTCATGGAATGTGCAATTATGGCAATAGTAGGCAAAGAATTCCCTTAGCATAAACCAAGGTAGTTGAAATAGAAAGCTGCCTGCCAGTGCTAATGCTATTATTATTATTATTATTATTATTATTATTAATATTAATATTATTAATTTCCCTATACTAGAAGATCAAAGGGCAATTTAATGTCACTTTCCTTCTCTGGGGATGTCACCTGCTTATTATGTTGCTTCTGTCTTCTAATTATTTACGTAAAGTATTTTTCTCTCCACCTTTGGTACTAATTCTTTTAGTACCAAATTCTTTTGGTACTAATTCTCAACCCCCAAGTCTCTTTCTTTTATCTTTCTAATTGTCATGTGTGAATTCAAGCTGATTGTACAAAAGTGTCATCGTGTACATTACGCACATGTATTTCTAACCATTTATATAGCACTCCCAAGTGCCTTAAACTAACGCCCAGCAAAGCTTGGGCGTGGTAGGGCTGTTGCGGGTGGGGGTGGCTGAGAGGTGTGGAGAACATCAATTGGATGGACTCGAGTGGTGCCACTAGAGTGAGGTGAGGGGGAGCCTATATAAGAGTGCTCGCCCCCTCCCTCAACCTTCTTCGAAAAGCGGCTCCCTCCCTCCCTTCCCTGTGGGATATCTGGTCGTCCTTAGGAGACCAAGTAGGAATTGTTTACTCATGACCTACGGTTAAGGTAGTGAGTTTTTTCGCCTATTTCACACTGCAAGACAGGCAGGCAGTATTAAATAAGTTGATTGGTTATTTCAATTTAATTATAGAATTCAGTCACATTTGTGGGCAGGGAAGCGGACATCTTCACATCACGAGGATTGGTGAGCATTCCAAGGCACCTAAACGCCTGAGGCTCACCAGCTGCGAACCTAGCGGCCCAGCTGGCGAGATAAGGGTTACCCTTGAGGCCGACCTTTCTCACTCACCCGGAGGCTAGCATCACGGGGAAGAGTGACACTGGAAGGTCCCTCACCCCAAAAGGGTATGCCAGGGGGTGGGGACACGACTGCCGCCACCCTAAGGGCCAGGAATCACTCGCCCTAGCAGTTAGCGGCTGTTGGCCGCTGAAGTTCTGATGTCCGCTTAGGTTATCCCTCTGCAGATATATAATAAAATGTGGCCCAGTTTTAAACCCAGCTATTTTGTGTCGCCTCGTTATTTCAATACTCCACATTCTGCAATTCTGAAGTGCTTCTTGTTGTTAATTGTTTATGCTTCCCCAGCCACGACCCTGTGAAGCTGAGTTGGACTGCTTCCATTTCATAGATGAGGCCGAAAGGTATTGACCAAGGTGATACTGATCAAGGATGTTCAGGGAAGTGATGGGCTTGGATATCTGCCCGTTTTGGTTAAGGGCCAAACTAGATGCTATGCTAAATGTGACCCTGATTCAGGGCTTCAGAAAATGGCCTGCTTTTGCTTGGAATGATTCAGAGCTGGTCTGCTTTGAGTTCATACAGAACCCAAGTCAAGGTTTGGAAAACTGTGGCATTGCGCTTGCCACTGGTTATAATGAGAAATAAAAAAAAATGGCTGTAATTTTCATAGAATCATAGAATAGTAGAGCTGGAAGGGGCCTATAAGGCCATCAAGTCCAACCCCCCTGCTCAATGCAGGAAATTGAGATGATAGCTGCAAAAGCCGTAAGCCCTTAGGAAGGAGTTCTTTATGCTACCTCTCTCTCTCTCTCTCTCTCTCTCTCTCTCTCTCTCTCTCTCTCTCTTATCTATCAATCAATTGATTGATCAAACTGGAACTACCAATAACTTTTTTAAAAAAAATCTTGGCACAATTAGATGAAGATTACCAGGATACGTGATACTTAGTGGTTCAAGCCTACCAAATGTTTTGTGTGTTGTGGGGAGGGTGATGGGAGTCAAAATACACAAGAAGCAGGCAGGGAGGGAGGTAACCAAGATGAAGATAAGAAACACAATTACTATTGCCTGTCCCTTACCAATTTTTTTTTTTTGGGGGGGGGAACTGATCTCTCCACTCTTCAACACCCAAATCCCCTTTGTTTTTGGCCTTTTTCGGACTTTCCCTCTTTTTTGAATTTTCCTCTCCAACTGCTTCCAATGGGAGGGCAATAAACTATGGGGCGGATAAGAGAGCTATAGATACTTCATATCCAAAGGCTTCAGTTCAAACATCTGATTTATGCCTTCTGTATTTTTGGAGATCTGATTGCAAAGGAGCAATGGTAGGGGGAAAGGAGATTCAATTAGAATCATAGAATCATAGAATAATAGAGTTGGAAGGGGCCTATAAGGCCATTGAGTCCAACCCCCTGCTCAATGCAGGAATCCACCCTAAAGCATCCCTGACAGATGGTTGTCCAGCTTGTCCAACCTCCCTAGGAAACTGGTTCCATTGTCATACTGCTCTAACAGGAAGTTTTTCCTGATGTCCAGCTGGAATCTGGCTTCCTGTAACTTGAGACCATTATTCCATGTCCTGCACTCTGGGATGATCGAGAAGAGTTCCTGGCCCTCCTCTGTATGACAACCTTTTAAGAACTTGAAGAGTGCTCTTGTGTCTCCCCTCAATCTTCTCTTCTCCAGGCTAACCATGCCCAGTTGTTTCAGTTTCTCTTCATAGGGCTTTGTTTCCAGACATCCTTTCAGGGACAATAGGTTTGTAGCATAAACAATATCAAAAGTAGCCAAGTCTCCAAATTAGAGAGCAGGCAAAATTTAGCAAGAGTTGATCAAATTTCTGTAATTCTTATAGGAAGTTAGTGGAGTACTTCTTACAGTATGTTTTACACTGCTAAAAATGAAAAGCTTGAGAAAAAAATCCCAACAGCTCAAACTTAGCCAAGGTGTCCTATGGGAGTTCCTATTTAAACTTTTCGTTCGGAAAACCTTAGCTCAGCAGAATAAACCCAAAAGGACAAATACTACAGATCTGTAGATGATAATGAACTTCAAGGAACAGGAAAGTAGATCATGATTTAAGCAAAACGTCCTTCTTAACAAAAAGTAACTTTTCAGGACAAAACTAGAAAGAACAATTGAAATTTTAACAGCAAGACACAAAACCAGAACCAAAACTGGTACTTGAAGTATTTATCAGTGATAGAATCATAGCATCATAGAATAGTTGAGCTAGAAAGGGCCTCTAAGGCCATCGAGTCCAACGCCCTGCTCATTGCAGGAATTCACCTTAAAGCATGCCTGACAGATGGCTCTCCAGCTGCCTCTTGAATGCCTCTAGGGTGGGAGAGCCCATAATCATTGATTCCGTACTGCTCTAACAGTCAGGAAGTTTTTCCTGATGTCTAACTGGAATCTGGCTTCCTGTAATTTGAGTCCATTATTTCATGTCCTGCACTCTGGGATGATCGAGAAATGATCCTGGCCTTCCTCTGTAGGACAACCTTTCAAATACTTGAAGAGTGCTATCCTGTCTCCCTCTGTCTTCTCTTCTCAAGGCTAAACATGTCCATTTCTTTCAGCCTCCCCTCATAGGGCTTTGTTTGCAGACCCATGGTCATCCTCGTTGCCCTCCTCTGAACCCCCTCCAACTTGTCTGCATCCTTCTTGAAGTGTGGCACCCAGAAATGGATGCAGTACTCAAGTTGAGGCCTAAGCAGCAATAACAGTACAACTAATAGTTTTAGTGTCATGATTATCATGAATGGACCTATTGTTACATTTGTTCCTGACCAACCTGATCAGGGTTATCTGGGACTTAACAAGAAGAATGTGGTGGTCTTTAATGACTTGCATTATCTTTCTAGTCACTGGGATATCACTCATCAGTGCTTGAAGGATGGACAGGGAGACTGATGGAAACAGTGTGCAATTACTTTGAATTGGGTGAAAGTGAGCTAGGCATGTGAGTTCACCTAGACTTAAAATAGCCCTGGCTGCTAAAGGGGTCCACACTGTTATTTCCAGAATCTACAGCAGGAACAGAAATTGTGCTGCCTGCTATACTAGAATATTTCCTTCCACTTATGCTCTATTTTTTAAAAAAGATATTCAATTATTACTGGGATACCATTGATCTCCATTGCTCCAAAACTAGGAATCTAGTATTATCCCTCAAATTTCTCATTGTTTTGGGAAGAGAACCTAACAACAGAATATTTGCTGTGTTTTGCATTTGTGTTGTACCCCGCCTCGATCGAGAGGGAGAGGGTGGGTAACAAATATTTATTATTATTATTATTATTATTATTATTATTATTATTAGAACTTTAGCTTTGTTTTGTGGAGGGACATTCATAATAGTTTTTGTTATGGGAAAACAGATTTAATGTTGTATATACATTGACCAATATTGCACAGAGATTTATGTGTGTAAAAATAAAATAAAAATGTAATAGAGGTCTTAAAACCATGGCTAGCTGCTGAGATTTCTCAGAGGCAATGATAGAAAAGTGGTTACATTCTAATTAATATGAACCACTTCAGAGGGACTGCCTTTGCAAGAGACATGTTATTCCACCAATTATCGCCCAGGGCACCTTAAAAGTGTTCTGAGGATTGAACTCCATCAAATGTAGTCTGTGCTTGGACAGGTTTGGTCCAACATCATCTTCATTATCATCATTAAAATCATTAAACCATTCTTACCATACTAGATGGAATTGATAAAAAAAAAATCCTATCCATCATATTTCTCTCACACACGATTGGAACAGTGTGTACCACCATCTTTTTTGTCCCAAAAATACCCTTTGAACAACGCTTTGTCATAATCCAGCATAATTCAGAAAGGGCTTTGCTGGAGAAAGGGAAGGACAGCTGAGTGGGTAGAGCATCTCGTTTGCATGCCAAAAAGGTCCTAGGTCCCATCCCTAATGTCTCCAGTTAGAATCCAGACAGAATCGTGCCTGAGATTTTGGGGAGCTGCTGCCAGTCAGTGTTGACAATACTGGGCTAGATTGACCCAATGTTCTGACTCAAAATATGCTCCTGTGAACAGGGTGGTGGCACATAGGAGCACCATTTGCAATGGCAGCAAAAAGAAGGGGAAAATACCACAACTATCAGCCTCTGATCCTCAAAAGGTATTGAACATTTTACACCTATGAAATGGCCAGTGGTTCCCCACCCCCACAATTTCAGAGAGAGAGAGAGAGAAATCCTCCAAACAAACTTAATATCAGGACTAGTTTAAATATCTCTTTGGAAGAAGTATGTCTTTCAAGTATGACATTTGAATTATTTTTGCTGTAATTTTCAGTCTCTCTTGCCTCTGATACCTTCCAAGCTAGTGATAGCTGTGATGGTATAGCTTCTTATACATTACAAGTGAGAGTAGAAATGATTTGTAATCAGTGTATTTTCCTTCTTAGTCAAATAATATTGGTGCTGTGAGGGAAAATCCTCATGGTCATCAACATCATCTGGTTTTGTAACACAGTGTCAACAAAACTTGTGCAAAAAGGGAAAATATGGTAGAATGCAGGGGATTTTTTTGGGAAAATGGCAAATGACTAAATGTAAAAAGAGAAAAAAATCATTTTTGTTTTCTAACTTAAGAAAAACTGGGCGTGCCATCTAATGTCTTTTTTTGTTGAAAAAAGACATTAGATCACTGCCTTGCTGAAGCCACAGAGCTCTGAGGTGTCATCAAATGAAGTTGTGCTTATTTAGCACCCTGTCTAAAGGTTGAAGAAAGTTGCTGATCAATACCAAAGCGTGTTCATTTCCTGTTTCTCATCCTGTGAATCTCAAAATCCTTTCAAGTTATGGACTGCCAAGACAGCCTTTACCCTTACATGGAGCAGGCTCTTGTTTGAGGAGAGAAATCACTTGTCCCAAATAGTCAATTGCATCTCTATGTGCCAAGATGTCCCAATCTCAAGGTTAAACGCTTCCTGAATGCAGACGTGCCTGAAGCAGACTGTAAGAGCAGTACGACAATGGTACCAACTACCTAGGGAGGTTGTGGGCTCTCCCACACTAGAGGCATTCAAGAGGCAGCTGGACAAGCATCTGTCAGGGATGCTTTAGGGTGGATTCCTGCATTGAGCAGGGGGGTTGACTCAATGGCCTTATAGGCCCCTTCCAACTCTACTATTCTATGAAAACTACATATAACAGTGTCTTTACAAGCAAAGGTATCTTTCATAACAATGCATGGTTTTGTCCTGTTCAAACTATCTAGAGGCCTGAAATGGGGTTATAATGGTGAATTTAAATGTTCATCTTTCACAAATAATAATAATAATAATAATAATAATAATAATAATAATAAGGAGGAGGAGGAGGAGGAGAAGGAGGAGGAGGATCCACTTCATTATATGTGCTACAGCTACTTCTTTCAACATATTTGATGGTAGTTGTGCCAGGAAGCAAAGTCAAGCTAGAGGTCACTCTGTGGGAAGCAACGTGCCCTCTTTCATTCCTTGGAATATTGAATGCTGCAGAAGCAGCACCTCAGGCACCAGGAACCCTGGGAAGGATATCCCCACCACCACCACTGTTTACCTGAGTTAGTGTGGACATCAGATTTCAGATCTCCGTGTTTCTAATGTCTTGGACACTGCTGTTGTATCATTCAAGATGCAAGGAAGTGAGACACTGGTGGAATGGAAGGGGAAGCGTGTTAAGGCTTGGGAGCTCATAAGCCTTTGGACCCAATCACAGTCCGTCATATCATTGGAAGGAGAGTGGGCTGCAAGTTTCCAAACTGGGCTTGGAAACATGTGGCATTAATGTTGTTGTTTCATTGCAATTCATTTGATGTCAATTCAAGGTGAGTTTGCCTATCTTTTGTTCAACCGTCGGGCTGAATTTACAGAGGAAAATCCATGCAGAGATGACTAATGAGTTGATGGCTAACTCAGTAGAAGTAGGCAATTGCTGGAGGTTAAATGGGTCAAGGAAGATACTGGTCAAGCCACAGGAGAAGACAGGAGGGCATAAGGAGCTGTCTGGTCCCAAACTCAGGAGACGTGTCCTGGAGAATAGGCTTCTTTGGAACTGGAGAACAAGGCAGGTACAATTATGATGCTCTGACTGAGACCGAGTCCTTTTTATGGCTGGTTGCAAGAGACCTCCATAAAGCTACCATTTCCTGGGAAACTTTGTGGCCTTAATTCCTCAGGTAATTAGGCTACCTTCTGCTGGAGTTTTGCTCCTTGGAGGGTTTCCAAGCGGACAAGTGTGGACTGTATCTCCTGGTCATTGCCTTGGCTCATGAACCCTCTGTCTTTGCCATAGCTGACATTGAAGATATGAATCTTGGGTGCATTGAAGATATTAATATGGGGTACAGTTCTCTGTACTGTTGATAGCCAGGTAACAGAGGTGGGATGGCTAGAATCTGAAACTTTTTCAACATTATCTTGCATGTATAGACTCATTTGCGGTGTCCAGGATGTGTCCGTTGTTTTCATTCAAGCGCAGCCTGGATTCAGAATCCTGGGGAGGATGGTTTCTTAACACAGTTTATAGGAGGGGAAGATAGGCCACTTGATAAATTTATTCACATTACTAGGAGCTATCACTTTGTACCCTCTGTCCTCAGATCCACAACCTCCTGACCTTGACCGTTATTATTTTCATAGCCACACTGAATCCAAAATAAGGGTTGCCAACTTGTATGCTTTGTGCAGCACCAGTGCTGACACACTTCCCAATACAGTGTATGTGTGTGTGTGTGTGTGTGTGTGTGTGTGAATTGTAATCATTGTAAGCAAACCTGAAAGCCTCTTAGACAGAAAGGGAGGTATATTTTTATTTATTTATTTATTAAAATTCTTAATATTCCTGTTTTGACAGGTCACATAACTTTGCTTTCCTTAGTAGATAATTATATTTATTATATTTTAGCACAGCCATGACCATTATCTTGGGTGAGGAAAGATATGCCAAGGACTATTTGTGGAGATGTGAATAGTTTTTTCTTCTTCACAGTTGTGCTGCTGATATTGAAGAATCTTTTTCCCCTTCTAAATATAGAATGTATAGATCATATAAATGTGTCATTGTGAAGGATAAGAGGATACTTTTAAAAGAGCAGACTGTGTAGCATTTTTCCTCAAACCTGGTAACCTCCAGTGGTGTCGGACTGCAAAGCCCATCATCCTGAGCCAACACTGCCATTTGCTGGGGTTGATGGGAGTTGTATTCCAACATATTTGTAGGGCACCAGGAGGTGGAGGGATAGTGTAGATATTATTTTTGACTTTTGATCACAGGTTCTCTTGGAATCTATGGTCTTCATTTTCCTCCTCCCTCCCCCCAAAATGGAGGAATTGGATAAAGCTGCCACATTTATTGACAAGCACTTCAAAGAGATTAAATATCAAGAGGCAGCAAGCAAGCATTGGAAAACAAGTATTGATGCTTAAGAGTTACTGCCAGCAATTAAAATGGGAAAGTGTGAGAGCAGGAATAAAAATTAACATTGGTGAGACAAAGGCGGGTGGGCCAATCACAAGCAGGCTTGTAAAATCAATTATTATCCCGTTGGGGGGTTGGCTCCTCATGTGTGGTCTAAGTAGTTCAGAGGAGACAGTCATATTTACATGGATAATGCATGTTGTACTCACTGGGTGTATTTGGATGACACAATACTCAAATGTGTTAATAGTGTAATTTGTAGCCTGGCCCTGAAATTGAAGGTATATTCAAAATCAGCGGGTAATATAGAGTCTACTGGTGGGCAACACATTAGGAAAAAACTGTTGTAAGGAATTATTTAAAAACACACACACACACAAAAACAGTAGCTTCCAGTGGCCAAGTTCTCTGGTTTCTGGGTGTTTCCCAGCTCTCTGGGCAATTTTGAACATAGTTTGAGACAGAATAAAGGCTGATTTATCCTAGAGAGTTGCCAAGGGAATCATTAGGGGAGAGAGAGGTTTATTACTAGGTTATCGCATTGTTGTTTTGGATGATGCTGATGATGCCTATGGAATTTATTGTGGAATTCACTACCACAAGATGTAGTGATAGCCACCAATATGGATGGTTTTTAAAGGGGGTTGGATCAATTCCTAAAGGAGAAGGTTCTCAGTGGCTGCTTGCCATGATGGCTAAGTGCTGGGAAAGTGGTGGGAGGGTGCTGTTGCACCATGTCCTGCTTTGTTGGTCTCTGGTTGACAGCTGGTTGGCCACTGTATGAACAGAGTGCTGAACTAGATGGACTCTTGGTCTGATCCAGCAGGGCTCTTCTTATGTTCTTTTGCCTTTATATTCTATCTATACATTATTCTCCTCCTCCTCCTCCTCCTCCTCCTCCTCCTCCTTCTTTTTGGTGAGGAGGGATGGCAATTTGAGGCTCTCCCCTTAATTGTATATTGCCCACTATTGTGAATAGGGGGTATATCCATCCCTGGATATGTGAATGGGGGGTATATCCAAATTTCAAACAAATTTGAAAAATAGAAGACTGGAAGACAGTTCTGGTCCTAATTATGAACACTGTACCCAATGGACAGAAATTAAATTTCTGTATAAACTATAAAAACTTTGATTTAATTGACTGCTTTGCTTAATACTTTACATCAGCAATTTAGACTTCTTCACTTTTCATTCTGTGTGTCTTTCTAATGGGACATTATAGTGATATTAAATTATATGGCATGGATTTTATGATCTGTCCAGCAATCTTCTATAGGCAATGAGATGTGTCTGCTTCACATAATGTGCTCCCATGTAAGAATATACTAGAATGCTCTGTGTGTGTGTGTGTGTGTGTGTGTGAGAGAGAGAGAGAGAGAGAGAGGTGATGTTTTTTACTTTGTTCTTGTGACTTGAATATTTTTAGTTTGAAAGCTAGATTCTATTTTTATGAAGTGTCAAATCTCTCAGTGCTGCCTGCTTTTCTGGTCAAAGGCTGATACTTCCAAAGCTAAAGGGGGAAGAGAGAGAGAGAGAGAGAGAGAGAGAGAGAGAGAGAGAGAGAGAAGCTTTACCAAAAAAATAAAAATAAAAAATAAAAAAATAAAAAATGCATTGCTGGAAATTGGTTTCAGGCTGTAATTAAAGATTTATAAAATCCAAGCTGCAGAAGTTAATGGGCACAAATGTTAAACAGTTATCTTTCATATATCAAAAATAGGGGCGTGAATTGTGGGGCGAGACAAATTGAATGCATTTAGTACCTGGTCAGTACAGAGAAACTTACTGGGGGTGGGGGGTGGAGAAGTGGGACAAAATAAATATATTAGAAAAGAATACACCCCAGTGAGTGTATGTCCTTCACTCATTGTCAGAGTTCTTTTGGCAAAGTAAAACAAAAGCAAGAATATATATTAATTTCTGAACCTTAATTATTATGCTTCCAATATCCAATATAAGATTTCCACTCCTCCATCAATTTCAGTTTCTTCTGCTTACTATCTCTCAGTCTAATTACCTCACTAATTTTCAATAATTGTGTGATTTGCATTCTTTACATGTAATGGTTTTGTATTTTTCCAGTTCTTCGAAATAAGCAGTGGAGAGAGAGAGAGAGAGAGAGAGAGACTTCATTTCTTTCATCTTTTCTGGTTAAGGTGCAACTACAAACTCCTTATCTTCAGGCCAAAGAAAAGTATATAGGGTGTTTCTGAGAGGCATCATCCATCCCATCTCATCCAAGCTATTGACCAAGCATAATCAATTACCTGAAACATTAACTATCCATTGATTGTCCATTACCAAGCAATCAGGTTAAACAAAAGATGCTAATCTCGTCACTTGACATCAGAGTAGAGCATTTTCATTGCAATTGAAAAGTTTAAGGTAGCCCTGCTAAGTGCCCACAAAAAAAAAGGGATTTTGCAAAGGAGGGAATGGGAGAAATAAATGGTGTCCTTTTTCCCTCCAGTGTTAATTCTGATTATGTCTGCTAAAGATGTGAAAAGGGCAGCAGAGGTAAACATATTCTTCCTAATGTCTGAAGAGTCTGCCAGATGCCACACAGATCTGAACATGTGCAACAAACCCAGAAGGGCATAGGAGGGGAAATAAACCTTTCATGTCACACACATACTTAGCTTGATCTGGCTTGATCTGCCCCATTTCCCCCCTCAGAGTTGAACTGATTCGTTCTGGTCTTTAAAGAAATGCTAGTATAGATAATTATATGAAACTCAAACAAGGAAGTGACTTGTAATGCCTTTAAATTAACAAGTTTATTGTAGCATAGGTTTTCATGGTCTAGACTCCACTTCTGATGCAAGTTATCCTCAGTTGACAGGTAGGAATAAACATTGGGTATACAGTAGGGAAGGTTTAAAAGATGGGGTTACTGGAAATGAAATGCACAATTTAAAACCTGTGACAATTCAGTTTGTTCTGAATTCTATGAAAAATAAGTTCAGTGACCATTTGCAACAATTACCACGAGTAATTGGTTATAACATAATCATCTTTAGCATGAAACATATATATATATATATATATATATATATATATATATATATATATCTCAACCGGCAAAAAAAGTCATTAGCTTTAGAAAGCACTTCTTCACACAGTGCATAGTTAAACTACGGAATTCACTACCACAGATGTAGCGATGGCTACCATTTTGGATGGCTTTAAAAGGGGGTTGGATAAATTCCTGGAGGAAAAAGCTATCAATGGCTACTAGTCCTGTGCTACCTCCAGTATCAGACACAGTAACCCTATATACACCAATTGCTGGGGAACATGGGTGGGAGGGTTCTGTTGCACATGTGTCCTGCTTGTGGGTTCCTGGCTGACAGCTGTTTGGCCACTGTGTGAATAGAGTGCTGGACTAGATGGACCTTTGGTCTGACCCAGCAAGGCACTTCTTATATCCTTAAGTCCAATTACAACACAGAATTGTAGTTATGACTCTTTCTGGAATAATGAGGCAATCGTCATAGAGACAATTAAGGTAGTGAGTTAATTCCTTTTTCTTTTCTTTTTTAAATAAGTACTCTAAATTATTGTGTTGCTGGTGTCACAGTAGTAGCTGACCCAATTAGTTGCTCTTTGCTGTTCATCCACCTTTGCTGAACACAAGGTACCATGTTAGTCTTTAGGGCAGGAAGGAGAGAGAGAATACAGAAAATAACCCCTTTTGCTCTGCAGCCTTCCCTTGCTGTGCTAATCACCAATGTCTGAAAATATATCTTCAGAATTGTTTTATTGTGACAGGTCAGCAGATAAAAGTAGGATACCAGGGGGTAAATCGTACCTTATTAGCTGGCATTCTCTCTCCAGCCTAAGCGATATCCCACTGGAGTGTTGGATCATCACTAGTGTCAAGCTTGAAAATATTACCGGACAATTAAGTCCTGTTCTTTGCAGCAGTAGGCGAGGTGATCGCCTTATATCCCCATTTTATGCCCCTTCTCCTCCTTCTCTGTCTCCACTAATTTATGTGATAATTACCACTGCAGTTGAGTGACCAAAATCTTTAATGATAAACTTCTAGGCACCAAAGCACTGTGGTGAAGCCAGGCTATTAGTGTCTCTGTGTGTCTATAAAAGATGGAGAGAACACTTTACCCCCTAGAATCTCATTTTCGTCTTTGTCACCCCTGCAGATACACAGCATAAAAGTGCACGAAACACACATCTTGCAGCCGAAGTAGCAAACTTGAGCATGAGTGTACTGTTTTGGAACAGGCAGCCTAGCTCATCTGGATACTTTACTTTTTATGCATCTCCACCTTCAAGGAACTTAGGGTGACGTGCGTATAGATGGCCCATTTTATTCTTGCAGCAACCCTGTGAGGTCAGGCTGGCTCAATATTAGAATCATAGAATAATAGAATAGTAGAGTTGGAAGGGGCCTATAAGGCCATCAAGTCCAACCTCCTGATCAATGCAGGAATCTACCTTGAAGCATCCCTAAGAGGTTGTTGTCCAGCTGCCTCTTGAAGGCCTCTAGTGTGGGAGAGCTTACAACCTCCCTAAGTAACTGGTTCCATTGTCGTTCTGCTCTAACAGTCAGGAAGTTTTTCCTGATGTCCAGCCAGAATCTTGCTTCTTGTAACTTGAGCCCATTATTCCGTGTCCTGCACTCTGGGATGATCAAGAAGAGATCCTGGCCCTCCTCTGTGTGACCTGGAGAGCTTCATGACTGGGCAGGGACTGGAGACCAGATCCCCAAAGTACAAGACCATTTTCTTTCCCCCAACACACACATACACACTCACACGTAATTCAGTAGCTAGTACTTTAATAACTATACAGCTCAGGTCCAGGTTATCTGAAAGACTGTATTCTCCCTTCTGAGCCTGCCCGTCCTCTGAGATCTTCTGGGGAGGCCCTTCTCTCAGTCCCACCACCATTATAGGCCTGCCTGGTGCAAATGCAGGAAAGTGCCTTCTTAGTGGCTGCCCCAGGGCTCTGGAACTCCCTTCCCAGGGAAGCTAGACTGGCTCCATCCCTGGTGTGTTTCCAGAGGCAGGCTAAAACTTTTTTGTTCTGGCTAGCTTTTGGAGGGTAGTCTGGACCTCTGTTTATATGCTGTTTAACTATTCAATTTATTTAAAAAATCATATTTTAAATATCTTTAAAGGTTTTAAAGGTTTTAATATTGTAGCTTGTTTAATTTTTTTTTTTTTACTTTTTTGTATATCTCTGTCTGTTTTTAACTGTACATGGTTTAACAACTGCAGGGGAGGGGACAGTCTAGGGGCTGAATTCCAGTTTGGGGAACGTCTCAGAGAGTGCCTTCTAGCAGTGTTCAGGGGCCAAGGGCATGGGGGTGTAGGCCTAAAGAGAGAGAAAGCAAACATGCAGGGCCAGACGTAATTCTTACCCTTTGGACCTTTTCCCATCCAGCATACAAAGATCAGTTCAGTTCAAAGCAACTCTACTGAAGAGTTGAGCAGGGGGTTGGACTCGATGGCCTTGTAGGTCTCTTCCAACTCTGCTATTCTATGATTCTATGATTCGACTCATGAGCCAGCCCCAGGGCCACTGCCCTCACACCTGCAAAATGCACACCTCCATGGAACAGCTGTCTTAGTGGCAAAATGAACACCTCTGTTTTGTTTCTTTTCTTTCCTCCTTCCTGACAGCTCTCATGCCTGCAAAGCATGGCTCAATCCTTTGCAGGATATTGAAAGGTTAATTTAATTCATTAAATGGAAAGGTTAATTTAATTTATTAATTTAAAGGTGTTCATGAATGTTTGGCCAGTAGTGGCAAATCTTGGAATGGATAGCCTCGCCTTTTGCCAACAGAGAACGTACCTGCCGGTGAGTATGAGTCCTTCCCCTGTGTGTAGAGGACACTGTGCTTTATGCAAGGGATCGAGAGAGATAAAGAGTGCTACAGGTCGTACATGACACATATGGCAAAGCAGGTGGGAAGACAGATGGGAGATAATTGCAGCAGTTACACTTTGCCAAAAGTATTCTCCTTGCCTTGCTTACCTGTGCAGGATGCTGTGATCTGGCTCACCCGATTGTTGGTGGGTGGTTTTTGTGTGTGCATTGACTGCATTTGGAGGTCCCTAGGCAAGTTTCCTGTTAGGGTTCAAATCAGAGAAGCGCTCAGGGCTTCCATGTCTGTAGTGAAGCCAGGATGTTTTGTGCACAGCAGTCTCTTTCAGTGGAAATAAGTGCCCTTTCCCCATACTTTCCCATCAACCCAAAGCCCCTAAGTGTGCTCAATCTGAGTACAGAGAGATATAGCTACTTATCTTATCACCTAAGTCATAAGTCTCCCTACGTGGGGTTTGTATACTGGTGGTGGAGTGATGCATTTAAGTACTAAGTACAGGGGGGGGAAACATGAGGGAAAGGCACTTAATTATTTATTTTATTTATTAAAACATTTGTATCCCATCCTATATCACTAGGATCTCAGGGCAGCATCCAGATAAAATTATACAACTATATAAAACAATAAATATACACAGCTAAAAACAAATTAAACCATTAATCATGCTAAAACCAGTACAGAATTTAAAAGCAGTAAAAACAATTAAATCACTGTGCCAGCTTGGTGAATGTAACCATTAAAGGCTTTATTCCGGTGCCAAGTAAAGACATGGCTTTTTATTTATTTTATTTATTTATGTATTTATTTATTACATTTTTATACCGCCCAATAGCCAAAGCTCTCTGGGCGGTTCACAAAAATTAAAACCATAATAAAACAACCAACAGGTTAAAAGCACAAATACAAAATACAGTATAAAAAGCACAACCGGGATAAAGCCACGCAACAAAATTGATATAAAATTAAAATACAGAGTTAAAACAGTAAAATTTAAATTTAAGTTAAAATTAAGTGTTAAAATACTGAGAGAATAAAAAGGTCTTCAGCTGGTGACGAAAGGAGTACAGTGTAGGCGCCAGGTGGACCTCTCTGGGGGGCTCATTCCACAACCAGGGTGCCACAGCGGAGAAAGCCCTCTCCCTTGTCCCACCGTAGTGTATGTCTTGTGTTGGTGAGATGCGGAGGAGGGCTCCTCCAACAGAGCTCACGTCTCGGGCAGACAAATATAGGTAGGGGCGCTCTCTCAAGTATCGAGGTCCCAAGCAGTGTAGGGCTTTAAACAGGATTACCAGCACCTTGAATTCTGACCAGAAACATATAGGCAGCCATTGCAATTCTTTTAAGCCTGGTGTTATAATGCTCTTTGTGAGATGTACCAGAGACATGTCTGCCTCATCCTCATAAATTAACTCATAGAAAAGAAGAAGAAGAAGCCTTAAAAGTTGGGAGGATTTGTTTTGTTTTGTTCTATATCTACCAAGCATGGTTTAATTTACTTAATTCTCTTGCATAGTCACAAAATACCGTTTGCTCGTTCTTCTTTTGTCCTTTCCTCTGCTTCCTGCATCCTCCACCTTAACACACCCACGTTTTCAGGCTAAATCTGAAATGCTGTTTAATTCTGCTTCAGACATTTCTCCCAGGAGAGTGGTGCTGAGAATTTAGACCATTAGCAGGAAAACATATTGCAAGCACTTCTCAGCTATGTCTACAGAATTATAATCTGTATCATTCCAGTGATATTTCTGTGTTCCTGTGTGTGCGCACGTGCATGTGTGTGTGAATACATGGATACATATATTAATACATATAAACATATGCATGCAATATTATATATATGTTCCAAATAAATGTTTTGCATAGTCAGAATGTAAACAGTAGTAAGTGCCCACCACAGACTGGATGAGTGGAATTCAACCTGCCTAAGCAACTGCACACCTAGATTTGGAAGAGACTGAAAGAACTGGGCATGTTTAGCCTGGAGAAGAGAAGATTGAGGGGAGACATGATAGCACTCTTCAAATACTTGAAAGGTTGTCACACAGAGGAGGGCCAGGATCTCTTCTTGATCTTCCCAGAGTGCAGGACACGGGATAACGGGCTCAAGTTAAAGGAAGCCAGATTCCAGCTGGACATCAGGAAAAACTTCCTGACTGTTAGAGCAGTACGACAATGGAATCAGTTACCTAGGGAGGTTGTGGGCTCTCCCACACTAGAGGCCTTCAAGAGGCAGCTGGACAACCCTCTGTCAGGGATGCTTGAGGGTGGATTCCTGCATTGAGCAGGGGGTTGGACTCGATGGCCTTGTAGGCCCCTTCCAACTTTGCTATTCTATGATTCTATGAAAGCAGGTATTTTATTTATTTATTTATTTATTTATTTATTTATTTATTTATTACATTTCTATACCACCCAATAGCCGGAGCTATAGAAGGACATGTAGAGATGGGAAGAATCACCAGGGCTGTCGCTGGTTGAGGTTATCCAAAATCCCCTTCAAAGCTCAATCAGCCTTGTTCCCATTCCTGATTCCAGTCTCTCCAGCACCCACCTGTTGGATCAGGAGAAGTACGCATTTGGGTGCACACTTATAAAGTGAGTAACCAAATGCATACTTTCTTCCCATTGTCTAGTGTGTGAATGTGCTCATTTCCCCCCAAATGCATTCTTCTAAAGTACACAATTCATGTATGAGCATCACAAATTCAGGAATCTAAAAGCTTTGCTCAGAGCTAGTGTGGTGCAGTGGCTAGAGTATTGGACTGGGAGTCAGGAAATCCAGGTTCTTGTCTCCACGTGACCATGGAATCTCACTGGATGACTTCGGGCTAGTTGCAGACTCTATTATTATTATTATTATTTATTTATTTATTTAGCACCATCAATGTACATGGTGCTGTACAGATTATACACAGTAAATAGCAAGACCCTGCCGCATAGGCTTACAATCTAATAAAATCATAATAAAACAATAAGGAGGGGAAGAGAATGCAAACAGGTACAGGGTAGGGTAAACAGGCACTGGGTAGGGTAAAATTTGAGAGAGAGAGAGAGAGAAACCAGCTCTCAGCTCAACCTATCTCACAGGGTGGTTGTTGTGAGATAAAATGGAGAGGAGAAGGATTATGGGAGATACTTGGCTCAGGATGTTAGAATTGTTGGACATCACAAGCTGAATATGAGCCAATAGTGGGATGTAGTTGCAAAAAAACCCAAATGCTATTTTGGGATGCATTAGTATAGCTTCCAAATCACGTGAGGTCCTGGTTCCCCTCTATTCAGCACTGGTTAGGCCTCATCTCAAGTATTGAGTCCAGCTCTGGGCACCGCATTTCAAGAAGGATGCAGACATGCTGGAGCGTGTTCAGAGGAGGGCAACAACGATGATTAGGGGTCAGGAAACAAAGGCCTATGAAGAAAGACTGAAAGAACTGGGCATGTTTAGCCTGGAGAAGATAAGATTGAGGGGAGACATGATAGCCCTCTTCAAAAATTTGAAAGGTTGTCACACAGAGGAGAGCCAGGATCTCTCCTCAATCATCCCAGAGTGCAGGACACAGAATAAAAGGCTCACGTTACAGGAAGTCAGATTCTGGCTGGATATCAGGAAAAACTTCCTGACTGTTAGAGTAGTATGACAGTGGAACCAATGACCTAGGGAGGTTGTGGCCTCTCCCTAGGTCAAGAGGCAGCTGGACAGCCATCTGTCAGGTATGCTTTAAGGTGGATTCCTACATGGAGCAGAGGGTTGGACTTGATAGCCTTATAGGCCCCTTCCAACTCAACTATTCTATGAGTCTATGATTTTATGTATGCTGCCTTCTGATGGACTTGAGTCAGAAAAAGCTTTGAGATGGAATACAGAGAACCTTTGTTGATTTTGCCCCCCACACCCCTAAACAGTTTTTTTTTCAGTAATGCATTGCTGAAAGGCATTGATTTAATTTATGGTATTTTAATAGAAGAAAATACATGACTTTCTGCCTGTTTGTTATGCATCACATACAGGCATGGGGCAAGTGATATTTGAAGTTAAAAGCAGAGAAAAACCTACAGATTAGCTTCAAAGAGACTCATTTGATTGACGGATGTCCTTCCTAAGTCCTCAGTGTTGTCCTCATTTTCTCTGTCTTTCCCAACATTTCCCCCTCTCTACCCCTCCTCTTGATTAACTGCTTTTGAGAAGAGAAGAAAAGAGAAGATTGGATGACAGAAAGAAGATATTGTTTGGCATGTCCACTGATGTAGATATGAAAAACAATGCATTTAAATTCAAGGGAGGCAGACTTTGAGCACAACTGTATGCAAGTCTACTCAGAAGTAAGTCCTATTGAGATTGCTGTGGTTTGCTTTCTGCTAAGGGGGTATAAAATTGCCTACTTTGGCTGAAGTCCTGCGCACAATTACCTGGATGTAAGCCCCATTGAATACAGTGGGCCTAGGTTCTGAGTAAAAATGCACAGGATAATTGCCCTGCTTGGGTTCTAGGGTAACCATATGAAAAGGAGGACAGGGCTTCTGTATCTTTAACAGTTACATAGAAAAGGGAATTTCAGCAGGTGTCATTGTTATGCATGCAGGACCTGGTGAAAGTCCCTCTGTATCACAACAGTTAAAGCTGCAGGAGCTATACTAGAGTTACCAGATACAAAAAAAAGGGCAAGTCTCCTGCAGCTTTAACTGAAGAGGGAATTTTACCAGGTGCTGCATGCATACAAATGACACCTGCTGAAATTCCCTTTTCTATGCAAGTGTTAATATACAGGAGCCCTGTCCTCCTCTTGATATGGTCACCCTATAAGTTAAGACTATGAAGGCTAAGTTTCCATATTTTAAAAGTAGTTCTGCAGTGTAAGGAGCAAGATTCCTTAGGAAGAAGCTGAATCCCCTCTCTTGGAGTATTTTAAGAAAAGTCTCCACAGGCACCTGTCAGGAATGATTTAGCTAAAGGATATACAGCCTGAGGGTGGAAAGTTGTACTAAATGACCTGGGAGGGCATCTGCAGGTTTGATTTCATGAGGCTATGATTCTTGCAGCCTGGGCTGGAAAATAATGCAACACCAGAGATAGAGTGTTCCAAGTCCAAGGACAGAAGTATGGAATATGAAAATGCAGTTATGACACACAGCAGTTATGCAGTGATGGTCCATATACGGAAGTGCTCCATAGGGACTGGAGGTTTTCTGTTTACTCTACCCATGTTTGTTTGACTTGATCCATCCTCCATTACACATCTCCTGAAGTCTGTTTGGGCTAGAGGAAATCTAAAATTAATTCTGGAATCGGAGCATGCAAAGCTTGCAAAAGGTGTTCAGTCCCTTCACACCCCCTCCTCCTGCTGCCTCTGTGCTGTTGCGCGCACACACACAGACACAGAGAGAGAGAAAGAGAGAGAATGGCAGCTAAAATAATTAAGAGGCTATGGGTGAAGATTACAACAGCTGGGATTGTTTAACTTGGGGTGGGGGGAAAGGAGGCTAACGGGAGACATGGTAGAGGAGTACAAAATTATGCATAGTGTGGAGAGGGAGACATTTTTCTCCATCTCTCATAATACTAGAACCTAGAATCAGCCCATGAACTGATTGGTGGGAGATTCAGGACAGATAAAATGAAGTATTTCTTCACACAGCACAGAGTTAAACTCTGGAATTCACCAGCACAAGATGTAGTGATGGCTACCACTTTGGATGGCTTTCAAAGGGGGTTGGATAAATTCCAGGAGGAGACAGCTATCAGTGGCTACTAGTCCTGTACTTGAGGCAACAAGCCTGTGTGCACCAGTTGCTGGGGAACATGGGTGGGAAGGACCCGTTGCACTCTGTCCTGCTTGTGGGTCCCTGGTTGACAGCTGTTTGGAGACTGAGTGAACAGATGGACCCTTGGTATGATCCAGCAGGGCTTTTTACGTTCTTTTGTGCATGGATAAAACACCATAATCTTGATGTGATTGCGTTTATGAGCTCCATCAGATGAGCATTTTATTGTACACTCGTTACTGGGCACTCAAGGATTTTTGCGGGTCCGTCTCATGATGTTGTCTACCTCCCACACACCTCCCGCCCGTTCCAGCCTTCTTTGCACCACCCAAAAAAAACACCCCAGTAAGTCTGATTTATTTTAAAGATGGAAGTTGCAGCTATTTCCTGCTGTGTGCAGGAAAAGCAGTGAGATCAAAATGGTCCACTGAATGGGCTACGTGCATGTTGTTTACTTCCTCTTTCAAAAGAGGAAATAATGAGGGACAAACACGTGGAGAAGCAACGGAAAGTAAACATAACTATCCTCATCTGATGGAGCTCTATGATTGCAATGAGATACTTTTTGTGGGGAATAATAATAATAATAATAATAATAATAATAATAATAATAATAATATATTTCTTGCCCGCCTCTCCATTTTGATCGAGGCAGGGAACAACAATAAATGATAAAATACATAAAACTCAATTAAAACATAGTATACATTGTTAAAAACACCCTAAAAAACTAGGATAAAACCCTTGGTGTAAACTCACCCAGTTTGCTTTTCACAGTGTTAGCTGTGCAGACAAATGGATATCACACATCAGTAAAAACACTAAACAAAAAGAATATTGATGCAATAATGCACACAGGCACATTAAGATTGCTTTTAATATTAATTTTAATTAATACAGAGTGGTGTGTGTTTTTCTTGAGCATGACTCAGCCTTTTTATTTTATTTTTCAATTTTACTTTTAAACTCTTTATTTATCAAATTTCTGGACAATGATTTAGATGTGGCAAATTTATTCTTTAAACACAGCCAGGAGGTCTGATGGGTTTTAGCTCTCTTTGGAGCATTCAGTCGGTGGAAACTCCAGGTTTGCTTCTCTGCAAATGTGTCATGATTCCATCCCTGCTGAGATGTGAGACAATAGAGAGGTCTGTCTGCCATGCAACCCACAAGGCTTTGTTCATTGAATAGGCACCTCTTCACACCTGAAGGGAGCATGAATGCCAGGAGCTATCCTCTGAGCTTAATTAGCCTAACAAAGCAAGGGAGTTGCCAGTCAACTAAATGGACAGTTTTCAACTGTGCCTGACAGGCTTTTACTAGTCTCCACCTTCAGTAAGGATCTTCAAGCTGTAATCTTTAGTGAGTGGCTAGCTTAGTAGACCACTTCCTCTTAACTCTGCCCGCTTGACCCTGCTGCAGACTCTGGGATCTATCAATTCTGATGCTCCCTCTACCTCTGACAAAGACTGAGTTGCTAGGGTGTGGGGAGGATAAACTCTCAGCCTGGGCACTCTGTTAGAGAAGCTCCTGGAAAGATTCCTCCTCGACTCCTAGAGATCCTTGGAGAATTTATTTCCCCACTTTCTGTCTTGGCTGGTCTACTACTACTTCTGGCTCCAAGTCTGATTCAGGATCCAGAGTAGGGAGAATGGACATGAGCAAATGTATGTTAGAATAAGTGGTGTATTCAATAAAATACTATTTTTCTCACCCCCTTACCCCAAAGTGGATTCTCTCCCCTTTCAACAATTTTTTGGGGAATTCCTTGTTTAAATTATTTTTAAATTTTCACCCTTTAAATTTTTAGTTTTTGCTAAACACAGTTTGTTTTATAAAGATCTCAGCTTTTCTCTTCTTTTTTTAAAAAAGGTTCCATTAGAGCAGCGGTTCTCAACCTGTGGGTCGGGACCCCTTTGGGGGTCGAATGACCCTTTCACAGGGGTCGCCTAAGACCATTGGAAAACACAAATTTCCAATGGTCTTAGGCAACTGTATTGACTGAACTATGTCATGTATCATCTTTTGTATTATTAAAGCTATTGTTATGTATTATTTTCATTAGCAAACCATCCCATGACAATGGATTGTGTAGAGAAGAACGAAAATAATTTTATGGTTGGGGGTCACCACAACATGAGCAACTGTATTAAAGGGTCGCGGCATTAGGAAGGTTGAGAACCACTGCATTAGAGTCTTGCCACAATATCTGGAACTTCTAATGCTGAACTAAGAATTAATTTTGCAACTACCACCGCCACCAACTCCTGAAAAATAAACCTCCTGTGCCTCTTTGCTTAACTTGCATTCTGTGATAGTCTAATAATTTCATAGTCTGAGCTCTCTGTAATATAACCTCTACAGAAGAAGGCATAAATCAATACTGTGCAGGTATTAAGTCACAGGGCTTTCTATATCCTTCTCACAATTATCTTCAAATCCAGCAGTGGATTTTTCATAAGCACCTATTTGCCGTCTCTTGCCAGAGGGTTTCAAGCAGTTTGTCAGATGCATTTCATTAAATCCCACGTAATTAAGCCTCAATTAAGCCTTTCTGAGGTGGCTGCTGTAATTATGCTTATCAGGCCCCGATGAAAGGACACGAGGCCTCTAGGCTGATCCATATTCTAAGGCCTTACTTGTTTCTGCCCCATAAACGCGATTTTCTGTGCTGCGATAATTCATGTAAAAAAGGTGGAAGCATGTCTTTCCTAATACCCAACAACTTCATTGCAGGCTGTCCCTGAAAAGCCCGGCAGGAAGGTGTTGTGCTTTTCATACTGACCTGGCTACCAACCCAGCTGCTGACTTCCCAGCTTTCAGTGGGAAACCCCATTCCCACTCAAAACGGTATTGTTGCACCTGAAAGGTTAATGAGGTACTCAGGCAAGAGCTCTCACAGGCAAGAGCCTGCTTCTTCAAGCATGTTTATGTAATTCATAATAAGGTTAGTATTTACTGCACCAGAGGATGCTTCAGAATTTTTGTTGCGAAGGACTAAGACATGGCTACTTTTTTGAATCATCTCCTTTGGGATTCTTCCCTTCTGATTTGGGTGACCATATGACAAGGAGGACAGGGCTCCTGTACCTTTAACAGTTGGATAGAAAAGGGAATTTCTGCAAGTGTCATTGGTATGCATGCAGCATAACCTGGTGGAATTCCCTCTTCATCACAACTGTTGAAGCTGCAGGAGCTCTGCCCTCTTTTGTATCTGGTTACTCTAGAGCCCTGTTCTCCTTTTCATATGGACACCCTACTTCTGATGCAAATAGTAGGTTTGTGTGTAGGTGTGTGCATAGAGGTGCGCAGCACATTTCATTAGGTGGTTCAGCCAGGATTTATTTTAAGGTAAACATTGATGGAATATACAGTAATAAAGGACTTTTTTTCATTCATCAAACAAACAGAAAAAAACAAAAACTGAAGTAAACTGTATTTTTTAATTAACAAATAATCTTTACTGCACTGTTGTAATTATTTGATTGGGACTGAAGTAGAGGAGCACTAATTTCACTGTACTTATTGTCTATAAATATGGTTAAATATCCCACAGTTACCTTGCTATTCTATTTCTACAATTCTTTTTCTCCTGTCTTTTCTTTTCATCCTCTCTTCGTTTTCAGGCTGCATCCTATGCAGAGTAAGTTTGACTGATCTCAGTGGGGCTTACTTCTGAGTAGACGTACATAGTATTGTGCTGCAGCTCTGTTTTAAAGTGACACAAGATACACACATACCATGTTTACCAAAAGAACGGCTTGGAAAAGGGGGTTGGACACCCTAAAATGAGCAAGGGCAGATAGGAATTGTTTTAGTAAGCATTCTGAAAAAGGTGCTGCTGAATGAACCCTCCTTAGCCAGGAGGTCCTGGGGGGCATTGCAGTTCTCCCCCCTTCCCCCTTTCTTTTCTCTTGCTGGAGTCCAGACTGGGGTGGGCGGTGGGGCAGCGATGAGGAGAGAAGGCACGTAAACATACCGCTTCTCTCTCTCTCTCTCTTTCTCCCAAACATTGCAGTACCTGCAGGGCTGATGATGAGAGGAGGGCAGCAGCTCCGAAGGGGGGAGGGCAATCTTACTACTTACAGAAACAGTAGCCTCCTGGGCTCCATCACGTGCTGCTTCCTGGCCCCAGCGTGGCTGCTGCTCCCACCTTGTTCAGCAACTGTGCGAGAGGTCAGGCAGAGCAGCTGGGAGCAGGGAGCGGCTGAGTGAGTGAAAGAGCGAGCGAGCTGTGGGTGGGCAGTGGATGCACTGGTGAAAAAAGCCTTCCGGAGGAAGAGCAGGGTGGGGAGCAGCTGAATTTGTCACTCTTTCCTACGGCTAGCACCAGCCCTGCTACTGCAATGTGGCGGCAGATTAGGGTGTTCAACTGAACCCTTTGAACCTGTTGTCCGCACGCCAATGGGTGTGTGATTTATAGAGGTGGGGAAAGGGTTAAATCCCCCCTTCCTACTTGCAGCTGCTCCAATCCTGATCTGGCTCACCATGACAGCTATAATTGTTTCCGTAAGTAGTCATGTTAAATGCAATAACTAGGAATGTGGATATCAGCAAACGTCGAGCTAATTGAGGTTTTCTGACTTCCAGCTGAAAGCTCAGCCCAATTCATATCCATAACAGATTGCAAACTTTTAAAAATTAGTTCACAAAGAAAGCACAAAGTACCGGGGTGCATGCTTGAGCATATACTTGGGTGCATATTCAAAAGTCTACCATCTTCCATTGTTTAAAGCATGTTTGTGCACACTTTAAAAAGAAGGGAACATATTATCATACACACACACTAATGCACACAGGTGTTTTCAGGTTGTACTGTTGTTTTTATACTTTTGTTTTTATGTTTTTAAGTTTTGTATACTTTTTTAGTGTTTACTGTTTTTAACTTTTGTAAACCTCCCAGGGAGCTTTGGCTATGGGGCGGCATATAAATGTAATAAATAAATACTCACATTTGGATTTGGGAAGTGCGAATAGGGTAAACGCTGCTGATAAACTAAATTGAAAGAAATGTCTCATATGTCTTGAGCAATAACATTTGCGAACAGAGAAGGAAGTACCAGAAATAAAGCACAGAACACAGACACCAGAGTATGAGTTTAAAATAGGGCCTTTTTATTTTACTTATGGAGATTCAACCCTCCATGGATCTGTGTGGGAACGTGCGGGAATTCATCTTATTTCCCTTCAGGCATCTAGCCTATCCCCAGGGAGATCTACTCCACTGGAACAGGGGTCTGGTGACCCATCCCCCTTCCCAACCACACTTTCGTGTTTGGGGAGACCGACTTGTGTCATCTCCACTCAGGCTGCAGAGCCGAGTAGATGAGACAAGAAGGTCCCGTAAGACAAACCATATCCTGGCACGAAGGCGTCAAAGCTCCGAGGAGTAGGACCTCCGGACTGCCAATCACCATAAAGGTGCCAGAGTGGTCACCATCCCTATCCTGATTTTCCCCAATTCCCACACAACCCTGCCATTAGATAAACCTATTAATTCTCCCGATCTAAAGATTGGATCCAGTATAGAGTAGGCAAAAACCTGCTCACTTCTAAATGGCAGGGAAAACGCCTACTCAGCCTCCTCTCCAGAGGATGACTAGTTAATCGTATACTGGTTTGTAGGGTGGGAGGGTGGGGGCGAAAGAGGCCAAATGCCTCATTGGGGTGAGCCTTTATGCCCTATAATAGTGTGATGTGCAGGTGGGAGCGTGGCATGGGTTCTAGCAGTTCAGAGTTGAGTGCCAGAATTACGTTCTATGCCAGGAGGGGACAACTTTTACCTGTAAGGTTTTAGGAATGAGTTTAGTGATCCTGTCCTCTTCTTTTCCCCTTTCCTAATGGAAGTGTTGCATTATTGTCCAAATGCACAGACCCAGCTGCATAAGGTTCCTTCTGTGCTCATCCGTGAACTAGGAGGTTGGTGCCAGATGGAAGGGGCAGAAAACACAATAGGTTTAAAAGTGGGAGCAGGCTCAGAAGCTTTCGGCAACAGTAGAGTAATTAGAAGAGATATTTCAAAACACCACAGATTGTCTGCATTTGTATGTCACAATAAACCATGGTTTAGCATGACAGGCATGAGCAGAAATGAATCTTAGCAAGCCTCAGTCTCACCTCCCCCTGCACCTTTCCCCATGTGGCTGGGGACAATGTTTGCTTGTTTTCCCTTCTGGAGTGACTAATTGCAGATAATGCTAACTATGGTTAATTTATAACCATAAGTTATAAATCCAGCTTTTTTTTTTTTTAAGAAACTATAGTTAACAATAACTTGGTCTTAGTAACACAACCAACTGTGGTTAACTTAAATTGGAACTGAAAGCTTCCAAACTGTTCCTTAGGGATAGCTGAATCTGTCAATGTCAGTTTGTATCCACTTTTCATTTCCCCCCACCTCACCCCACAATCCTCAGTTTGTTCTGACCTGTTTCCACATCAGCTTGTGACATTTCTCTTGTAAAAAAAAAAAAGGCCTTTAAAAATGAAAATGTATGCATTTTTGTGTGGAGTATATACACATTTCTGCATGCATGTTCACCTAATATACATAGATTTTTGCAAGCACTTCTCCATTATGTAACTTTTTTGCCCATTTGTTGGGTGAATTTTTGTGCACACTTTCCTCAAATATGGATAGTTTGGTATGCATTCTTAGTTCATAGAGCTATGTTGCAACTTTCTGAGCAATGCAAGTACTAAAGGATAATTGCATTTTGGATTGTGTGTTGATTTGGGAAGTGCATATTTGGAAAGTTCATATCAAAAAGAAAATGGACAAAATTCTCCCCCGTGACTACTTCTCCTCTTGACTACACAGGAGGAGGAGACGGGGTGAAGGAGCACGTGAGCCCAAGGCCTGAGAGAGAGACAGCCTATCCAGACAAACTGATAAAGGTCACAGCATGGAAATGTGTCAGAACTTGAGCCTCATCTACCCCAATTATTAGTATTATTATTTATTTATATAATAAATAAGATATTATTAATTATTATTATTATTAATAATTTTTATTAATTATTAATTGTAGTGGTATGAAAGTGGTAGATGGTTGGTGTCAATGGGCCCCAACAGTAGTCAGTGCACTTCAATAGCGCTATAAAGCAGTAGTGTGGTTCCTGCCTTTTATATACTGCTTTCACAGTGCAATATCTTGCTTATTATTATTAATAAGCAATTAATAATTGCTTATTGCTTATTATTACTTATTACTTATTAATTAATTGATTATTAATTATTAATTAATTAATAAATAATTATTATTAATAATAAGCAATAAGCAATTATTAATTGCTTATTAATAATAATAAGCAAGATATTGCACTGTGAAAGCAGTATATAAAAGGCAGGAGCCACACTACTGCGTTAGTTTATAGCGCTATTGAAGTGCACTGACTACTGTTGGGGCCCATTGACACCGACCATCTACCACTTTCATACCACTACAGTGGTGGCCAAAATTGTGGACACTTTTTCATATTTTCATGTTTTGCAACTTTGCATGCTTATAGAAAATGTTCTGTTTCACAAAATTCAAATGTTTATATATCAATTGAAAGACCTGACTCACGTAATACAACAATCCTGCTTCCTTTCCTGGGTGTCCAATCAACTCTTTTCTTTGGTGCCATGGCTGTATTTATGAGGTACGTACATACACTTCTAATTGGGGAAATACTTCAAATATCCACACAGTCTCCAGTTGTGCTTCAGTTACAGAACAAAAAGCAAAACTGACTTCCCTCAACTTGAAACATGATGTATCGCAGCTACTGCCACGTGATTGGTCCCCAAAACAAGGACTGTGATTGGTCAGTAGGGTTTGCAATTCCAATCCGCTTCTTCACTCAATCACACCTGTTGTCTGCTATGGATTATTTGTTTGTTTTTAGACTAAAGTAAGCATAACTTTTTTTGTGCTGCAGATATTTGCATTCTGTTTTTTGTATTGAATTCAGCATTAAATTATCATTCTATTGGTATATAAACATTGGAATTTTTTGAAACAGAACGTTTTCTATAAGCATGCAAAGTTGCAAACCATGAACATTTCAAAAAGTGTCCACAATTTTGGCCACCACTGTATATCCTGCTTGGTGTGGCTCCTGCCTGTCATATACCGGTTTCATACCACTTCCATAGTGCAATATCCTGCTTGGTGTAGGTTAGGTTCAAGTCTCACAGCTGCTTGTGAATGTCACACTAACCCATAGCTTAGTGTGATAAAGGTATGCAGCCATTATGAGTTTGAGAGACACACACAGACACACACCATAAATGATTCCTAGTAGTGTCCATACAATGATTGATGGTACGTTTCTTTATCGAGCTATTCGAAAGAGACTTCCCACCTTGAGTTCCTATTTTGTGCTGATTTTGACTTTTTATTTGTCTCTGATTTATGTTCCCCTCTCATCTGTTACTTAACCAGCCCCTCTCCGCTCTTACTGTGTGCTGCTGAGTATTTAATATGTCTATTTAAATGCAAATTTTGACTTTTGGTCTGTAATCGTATGAAATGTTTGGCACTAAAAATTTTAATCAGAAATGTAATTTTTATATCGAAGTGGTAATGGAGTGTTAGGCCACAGATAATAGAAAGATCCATCGGTGACCTGATTTTTCAATGAAGGAACACATCACAGCAAATATCTGCTGGAACACCAGAATCACTTCTTGGATACCAGAAGCCTCGTGTAATGAATTGCGATGCTAATGGTTGGGCTGGATCACATGTCCACTTCTTAATGAGGTGCCACATGACTATAATCTTCTCTTTGGTCATACCAGTCTCCAGAGGAGGGCAGGGAGTTCTCTCCACCTAATGTCTATCATGTCACCCCCGCCAAGCTCCTAGCAAAGAGCGATGTATGTGACAGTTCCATCCTTGTGCATCACCCAGATGTTTTTAAAATGTTTTTAGGATGCTTTTAACAATGTATATTATGTTTTAATTGAGTGTTATGTATTTTATCGTTTATTATTGTTCCCTGCCTCGATCAAAATGGAGAGGCGGGCAAGAAATAAAATAATAATTAATAATAATAATATTTAGCACCTTACAATAATATTTAATATTTAATATTTAATAATATTTAATAATATTTAGCACCTTACATTAGCAAGAGAAAGTGTGCTTTCAGAAACGAGGCAACCAATTGTACATTGTACATTCCATGTACATTGATGGTGCTATATAAATAAATAAATAATAATAATAATAATAATAATAATAATAACAACAACAACAACAATGCAATAAGACACTTTTGCAGAAATATGCTTATTGTTTTGATGTTTTGTCTGGCCTTATCTGAAAACTGAAATTTCTGTGAAAGATAAAATGGGAGCTATAAGGGAGATAGGCACTGCTAACTCATTTCCAAAATCTCCATTTTAGTAAGTTGGGGCCCTTCCACACGTCGTTCTCGGAGCGCATGTATTCGACCCCAGTGCACCCCGAGAACGAGCGTGTAACTTGCCTGTCAAAGAAACGACGAAGAGACGCCGACGCTGACGCCCAGCTTCCTGCTCCTCCGCCCGGGACAGAGAGCTGTTTTTGAAGAAGGCTGGGGGAGAGAGCTTCTTCTGCTCTCTCCCACGAGAGAAAGAGAGAGAGAAGTGAGGGCGAGAAGGGGAGCATTGGATGAGGGTGGGGGGGAGTTGGCAGCGGCGCCCTGGGGCAGCGCAGTAGGGTTGACCACGCGGGATAACCGTGGGGGGGGGCACGGCGAGGTGAGCCCAGGCGAAAGGCTCTTTGCGAGGCAAGCGCTGCTCACGTCCCGCGGCTGCCGGTAGCAATCTCTCTCCCTGCCTCCCTCCCCTCTCTCTCTCCACCCCCCCCACTTCCCCAAACGTCGAGGGAGAGACGACACATGTTAATCGCCTTTGCAAACAGGCTCAGGCAGGCGCTGCTGCCGCCGCCGCCGCCGCCGCCGCCGCCCTCCCCCCTCTCGCCTCAAGCTGCGTGGAAATGATTCATCCCCCCTGCAACTGACAGGGACTTTGATGTTGTGAGTGTGCCCGAGGGCAAGAGAAGGCACCCCCCCTGCAACTTGGCTTCACTTTCGGAGGTGCCTCGCAAAGCAGAGGGAGGAAGACGTTCTTTCGCGTCTCTTCCTCGTTTCTTTTACAGGCAAGTTAGACTATCGTTTTCAGGGTGCCCTGGGGTCGCATAAATGCGCTCTGGGGACGACGTGTGGAAGAGCCCTAAAACAGTGCAACTGGGTGACTGTGTTTGTTGTACTGCTGTGACAATATAAACTTTGGTGTACTCCTCTCTGCCTGGATGTATATGCTTGCACAAGTGCCATTCTGCCATGCCTGGCATAGCCTGGACGTGGGGGGGGGGGCTTTGTGGGCGTGGGAGAGGATAAGACGTGCCTGCTTGCCATTGGCTGGGCACCTCAGGGCCACGAGACTGGGAGGGGACTAAGAAGTCTTAAAAGAAAGACTCACCCCTCTCAGCTTGCTCTTTGCTGCACGGCTCTCTTCCTCCCTGTAGACAGTGTGGGCTTGCTGGTTGCTGGTTGCTGTTTGGGGCCGAGTAGGATTTTTTTACTCATGTACTGATTTGTGCATAAGTTTTTTTTGCCTACTCCACACTGTAAGACAGCTTGGGAGTAATAAATAGGTTAATTTGATCCAATTTGGTCACATTTTATTTGGCACTAGATACGGGCATCCAGAGGGATTGCAAATTGGTGAGCCTTCATAGGCTCTGTTCAAGGTGACTGGTAAGATCTGAGGCTCCCAGCTTTGAGCCCCGCGGCCTGCCTGGGAGATAAGGCTTACCTTTGGGGCCAACCCTACTCACCCACTCTGAGCCGGGTGGCCTGAGTTAGGGTGTGACAAAGGAAGGTCTCCCTACCCCACAAGGGGCAGGCCCGTGGGGGGGTGAATGGTCCAGCGCCTGCCCACGGCCTACGAATAGCTCGCCTGACCTAAAGGGCCTGCAAGCAGGCCATACTGGATGCCCGATAGGATTTCCACCTCTTTGCTGATCCTTAAATAAATGTGGCCCTGTTTAAACCCAGCTATTGTTGTCTGTATCATTAATTCTTGACTTACGCGCCACACTGGATATGCAGGTAATGCCAGAACCATTTCTTAAAATGGTGACAACTCTAATAATAATAATAATAATAATAATAATAATAATAATAATAATAATAGACAAGGGGTGGGGATTTAGTTTTCCCTGCCCAAATACAAACTGGATGAAGAGTTGGGAAAATTCAGTCTCCTGTATAAGGATTCAACCAGTGGGAAGACAGTGTACATGGGGGGTGTATGGGGGGTGTGTGTGTGATAAGAGGCTGTATTTGACACCCTGCCCTGTTCTCTTCCTAACTTATTAGGACAATAATCCAAGTATGACCCTTTAGAAGAGAGTTGCATTAAAAGTGACAAAATCTAATTCCTCCCCCATCAGACAGGTACCTTAGCTTGTCTCTTTAACTATACCTATTTAGCTGATGTCGTCTTACCCAAGACACACTTTCGTTTTAGTAATGACAGTAATGTTTTGTCAGGGACTTTCATGGCCAGTGGTTGGCCCTGCCAGTAGCAAGCGAGCTCCATCTGCTACAGGCAGGGTCACAGCTGTCAGAATTGCTTTTCTGTCTTCTTGATCTGATTGATTAGAGTCGTGTTTGGTGGCTAGGGGTCTTGTTGAAACAGCACCCAGAGCGACAGATGTATCAGCCATCGTCCAGGTGCAGTATTATGGGAATGAACCACAGCTATTGATGCATATGGTATCGGCAAGAGCATATGATACATTTAAACTCTTCAACGTGACCAATTTTTCCTTTGCTGGCACTGTGAATTGCTCGAGCAGTTGTGCAGTAAGAAAAGGGACCATGCCATGATTGCAATACCTAATTATCCATAGCCGCAGTAACCAAAAGTCATAGGAGACATCCGTGCATTCTACGGTTTGCAGAGAGGTTGAAAATCGGCATTTTTGCTAAGGGCCAGTTCCAAAGTAATATATAATACAGTGATTTTCTCTTGGTCCAGATCTGAGATCCACCTCAAACTCCCAACCTACAACATGGGATCCACTTTCACAATTTTCTCCATGCCCAGCATTATGGCAACCGCTTTGCCGTGACCGATCTGGACTGCTCTTATGATCCACTTTTGGGTCGTGACCCACCAGTTGAAGACCACTGATCTAAGAGACAAAGTGAGTCTTAGAAGTGACCCTCATCAGCTGCATACATATGAAAATTAGTTGCAGAAATAGCTATCTACAGTTCTGTAGGTGTTGTGGGAACCTGATACACAGTTGATTGTGCAAAGGTCAGCAACTGTTGATTGTCTTAGTATGATTTTAATTTTTGTGAACCGCCCAGAGAGCTTCAGCTATTGGGTGGTATAGAAATGTAATAAATAAATAAATAAACTGGATTGCCATTGGTCTGAATGTGGCCTTCTTTGAGCCAACTTCCTAAGTTTCCCAATTGTCAATTTAGAAATGCTACCTCAATTGCAGGCAATGTTTATATCTGCAAGGAAGAGAGAGGTTGCTTGTGCCCCTGCCCCCAAGCTCTGGAATGCCCTTTCCAGGGAGTTGCACCTGGGTACCAACTGTTAAAGATACAGGAGCCCTGTCCTCCTTTTCATAGGGTCACCCTAGGCAACATGGGCTGCAGTGCATGGTGAAGGCAGAAGAAGTGCAGGCAGCAGACAGTTTTTGAAAATCAAAGGTGGTATGATTTTTTTTTTACTGTGTGGACACACTAATTTCTTTTGTCCCACCATTAACTTTGTTTAGGGTGACCCTATGAAAATGAGGACAGGGCTCCTGTATCTTTAACAGTTGCATAGAAAAGGTAATTTCAGCAGGTGTCATTGGTATATATGGAGAAAGGAAAAGGAAAGGAACCTCTAGCGCAAGCACTGAGTCATTACTGACTCTTGGAGGGACACCAGCTTTCGCTGATGTTTTCTTGGCAGGCCTTATATAGCGGGGTGGTTTGCCATTGCCTTCCCCGGCCGTTATTACCTTTCCCCCAGCTAGCTGGGTACTCATTTTACCACCCTCGGAAGGATGGAAGGCTGAGTCGACCCGAGCCGGCTGCCTGAAACCAGCTTCCGCTGGGATCGAACTCAGGCCATGGGGAGAGTTTCAGCTGCAGAAACTGCTGCTTTACTGCTCTGTGCCACACGAGGCTCTTATATATATGGAGAACCTGGTGAAATTCCCTCTTCATCACAACAGTTAAAGGTGCAGGAGCTATACTAGAGTGACCAGATTTAAAAGAGGGCAGGGCACCTGCAGCTGTAACTGTTGTGATGAAGATGCAGTTCCACCAGGTTCCCCATATATACAAATGGCACCTGCGGAAAAAAAATCCTTTCCAATACAACTGTTAAAGATACAGGAGCCCTGTCCTCCTTTTCATAGGGTCACCCTAGCTTTCTTCAAACATGGTTCTATGTTTTCAAAGCACCTAGTAAATCTATGAATGTGCACAAGTAGGATGAACAAACACAGCATAAAATGTGATGCCTCTGACACTCGACTCTCACCTTTTGGCCATATCCCTTTGTAGTAGAGCACCTGCTTTGCATTCCCCAGCATCTCCAGGTAGGGCTAGGAAAGAATCCTGCCTGAAATCCTGTGGCGCTGCTGCCAGTCAGTGCTGACAACATTGGGCTAAATGGACCAATAAGGCAGCTTCCTAGGTTTCTAACAATGGCGACACATGTTGTCTGTCTTGACTGTCCCCAGAGGTGGTATGTGGACCACAGAATCTCCAAACACACACTTTATGGTTGCTTTATGTAGTCCTAGAATGTTTTTAGCATCTCTGTTCTTTCTGCAGCGCTGAGCGATGGAAGTGAGCAGAAATTTGTGGAGAGTGACAGGGAGTGTTCGCTGAAGAATAGGATTCATATTTGGATCTAGTTACTCGATGTAGTTGCACACACAAACATGGACAGATGCAGTCATACATATTCTTATCAAGGAGAGTTGCCAGAAAAAAGTTACAACTTTGAAACTGTCCAATTTGACTATGTTATTAATTGGTTTTATGAAACAACTCAATCAGTTCTGTAGAATAAGATGGTTTGAGTTCTTTGTGGTCTTCACAGTACTGATTCATGGCACCTGTTTCCTCTTGACTGCTTTCTTTTCTGTTCTGACAAAATGTTACTAAAGTTTGCTTACTGAGTTTTGTTTATTCATTGAAACTCAGGTTGAGGTTTTTGCTGGATCATTAATCTGACTATTCAAGGTTAACCAACCTGTTATGTTTAAATTGCTTTTTATGAAACTGGTTTCAGGGGTTTGCAAATGTTGGGCATTACCTCATTTTTGACATTTCAGCTGTGAATCCTTTATAAAATGTGAATTGAATCTAATCATCTTACTGGAATGAGATGAAGTGGTTTGCACTTACATATTAACAGTAAAATTGCACCACTTTTTCTCCATTCCCATATGTGAATTTTCTGTAATGATGTGCAATGATACCAAAAAAGGAGGATTTTTTTTTACAGTAAATTTGTTTAGGCTAGCTTCAAAACTTTTGATTGAAAGGGTATAATACATATGTTTTGGGTTTTTTTTTTCTTTTGTCTTTGTATTGTGAATATTATTTTACTTTGACAGAAATTATAAATGAAGAAATAGATACTGTAGATAGATAGATAGGCAAGCAGGAAGACAGACCGAGAGACAGACAGAATTTAATTAAAATTAGTCTATATACCATTTACAGAAGACAGGAAAAGGAGAGGGAAGAAAATAATATATATATATATATATATATTCTTGTGAGAATATAGACACAACAAATGCACATAATCAGACCAAAGATGCTTGAAAAAAATGGAATGAAAATGTTCAAAATTTAGTTCTATCATACCACAACATAACAATAACGCTTTGGTGCTGGTTCAGCTATGTTCTCTCAAATATTTCATCCTAATCTGTACAGAGCATTTTTATATAGGATCCATACCATTTAATTCATGAGGTTTGTATTTCTTCTATGTGGTATATGAGTCTTGGTAAATTTTAACTACAGATGTTCAGTAACCACAAGACATGACTTAAATCTCAATTCGACACTGGCCTGATTCTCCTCAGATTGGTTTGGAGAACGTCTGCTTCAAATCAGGTACCAAACCAAGTTGAGATTTGGTAATCTCAGGCTTCATGCCTTCCATTGACTATCATTGAAATTATTATTATTATTATTATTATTATTATTATTATTATTAAAAACTTCATTAATCCTTTTTTGTGGTAAGAATTGGATAAAATTTGCAGACATAGTATCTCTTTAAATGTGTATTCATCCATCATAAAGCAGTAGTGTAGATCCTGCCTTAATTAGATACAGAACAAACCAAATTATTTCCTGATTTTGGGGGTGGGTGGTCAGTTTTACTGAGTCCAATTGAATTGTGAAATTAGTGGAGGTGGTTTGTCCATCACCTATTTTAAGTACCATGGTTTTATCCAAATAATTCTGGAAATTATAATATGGTGAATCTTTTCGGAGATCCATACCTATTTTTCACAAAACTACTATATTCTTTTTTCCTTTTCCTTTTCTTTCTTTCTTTCTTCATTGCATTTTTATCCCGCCTTTTTTCCTCCAAGGAACCAAGGTGGCATACATAATCCTCCTCTTCTCCATTTTTCTCCTCACAACTCTGTGAGGTAGGTTGGGCTGAGAGTCTGTGACTGGCCCAAAGTCGCTCAGTTCAGAGAACACATTTCTCAATGGTAGTTTTAGAACTCCACAGTGGAGTTTTTACACCATCGTTGAGAAATGTGTTGTTTGGCGGGAAAACTCCACACAACAGTGGGGATTTTTAAAGAAAACACTCCATGCTGAATATCCACACTGTGCAGAGGAGGGTTCCTGCACAAGTGTGTTTTGTGGCGGGCTCCATGGAGTTTTTTTGTTGCATTGAGTTGACTTTTTTGAATGGCTACAGAGTTCCTTGGCAAGAGAGGCGAAAGGAGTGAGTGCCGCTCTAGGAGAGCCACCAGGATTTTTTTTCCAGCAATGGCTGATGAGATACCATTGGCAGGACTGGGGGAGGAGAGAGGGCAGAGGAGCTGTCAATCAAACTTCACAATGGATTTTACTCAACTCCATGGTAGCCTAGTCACACAATGGTGGAGTTAGAACATGTTGTGTGGGGAGTACCTCCTAAAAAATCAAAAGTTGGGTGGAGTTTTCACACTGCATTAAATAATGTGTTGTCTGAACTGAGCCAGTGAGTTTTTTTGGCTGAATGGGGACTAGAATGCGTGCCTCAAAACCTTATGCATGCCCCAAAACCAAATGTGGTCCCTACAAGAATTCAATTTGAATGCTCAGCCCCTTTAAGGTTTGGAATAACGCTTCAAAGAGCCAACTCTCTCTGCTGCCTACTACTCTGTCTCTATTCTCAACAGTGGTGTAGTGGAACTGGGGAAAAATCAGTCCATTGCAGAATCTGGAGGTTGGATTTGGGCTGCATTAATAGAAGTATAGCTTCCAAATCACATGAGGTACTGGTTCACATCTATTTGGCCCTGGTTAGGCCTCATCTTGAGTATTACGTAGAGGTATTACGTACCCTCCAATTCAAGGAGGATGCAGACAAGCTGGAGGGGGTTCAGAGGAGGGCAACGAGGATGATAAGGGGTCTGGAAATAAAGCCCTATGAGAAGAGACTGAAAGAACGGGGCATGTTTAGCCTTGAGAGGAGAAGGCTGAGAGGAGACATGGTAGCACTCTTCAGATACTTTAAATGTGGTCTCACAGATGCGGGCCACGATCTCTTCTCGATCATCCCAGAGTGCAGGATATGGAATAATGGTCTCAAGTTACAGAAAGCCAGGTTCCAGCTGGACATCAGGAAAAACTTCCTAACTATTAGAGCAGTATGACAATGGAACCAATGACTTAGGGAGATCATGGGCTCTCCCACACTAGAAGCCTTCAAGAGGCAGCTGTACAGCCATCTGTCAGGTAGGCTTTAAGGTAGATTTCTGCATTGAGCAGGGGGTTGGACTCAATGGCCTCGTAGGCCCCTTCCAACTCAACTATTCTATGATTCTATGAGTCTAGAACCCAGATCTTCTGACTCCTAGTCCAACACTCTAACCGCTACACTAACACTGGCTCTTACACTGCTGTGCTATACATGAATGCTCAGAACTAAAACCAATTGCATTCAACCAGTTTAAGTCTGTATTATGAATAAGCTGATTATCAATGCAAGCTTACAATGAGGCGAGCACCAGGAAAATGTTTTTTATGACACTTGGCTATTCACTGTGGTCACAGTTAAGCTTTTAAGAAGTTTTTTGGTAAATGTCGACGGGAGCTCATTTAACTATAAAAATGCTTATGATTAATTTAGCAGAAAGTTTCATTGCTGAATAAAAGGAGTGCATTCACAGGATGATGGGGGTCCTTTTCTTAATTAGCAATATTAATGTGTTGCATAATTTTCGCAAATTAGGAAAACTAATTTGTGGCTTAATGGCATTAAATTCTAAAGTGTTAGGCTGAAGGTGTTTTAAGTGGAAGTTAACTGTAAATTATCACATTATTATTTGGATTTTGGAAGGATTAATTTAATTTCCAAATGAATTTCATTATGAATTCTTTTAGACTTTTTTTTTTAACTTAATAGCTGGTTATAGTGATGAGGAATGAGGAATGCCATTTCAGGTTTTTGCAGGTGGGAGGTAAGTAAATAGGATGGATTTCAATTGGGGTTGGTGTTGGCGGACATTTCTGGCATCATATTGCTGGATATGTTCAGGATTAAACATTTCCCCAAAGAAATGTGCATTACAAACATTTGTCAGGGTTCCTTTTTAAAACATAATAACAAGTGGAAGAGGGAGCCTTTATAAATACTCACATGTGGTCTGAAACGTGGAGTATAGTGGAAGTGTGTGTGTGTGTGTGTGTGTGAGAGAGAGAGAGAGAGAGGGGTTGTGTGTGTGTGTTAGACATTGAATCCCTGTATCCTTCCTAAACAGCATTCCTGACAACAAGAAGAAAGAAGACCTTCCAGTGATCTGGTGGTACTTTTCTATTTTAAGTTAGCCTAGCTACAGTTATCCATGCTCTGATATCCTCTTGTTTGGATTACTGCAATGACATGGGGCTGCCTTTGAAAAAGCTCCAGAAACTTCAACTGGTACAAAACAGGGCAGCCTGTTTACCAACAGGGACTGGCCAGTGAGACCACATCATGCTAGTCCTTTTACAACTTCATTGGCTGCCAATTCAGGTCCGGGCTCAATTCAAAGTGCTGGTACTAACATTCAAAGCCCTAAATGGCTTGGGGCCAGGTTATTTGATGAAACGCCTCCTCCCAGATGTACCTGCCCGGACCCTGTCATCCTCAGGGGTCCTTCTCTGTGTGCCCCTGCCAAAGGAAGTGAGGCAGGGGGCTATTAGGAGCAGGGCTTTCTCTGCTGTGGCACCCCGGCTGTGGAATGAGCTGCCCAGAGAGGTTCGCTTGGCGCCTACACTGTACTCCTTTTGTCACCAGCTGAAGACTTTTTTATTTTCTCAGTATTTTAACACTTAATTTAACTTAAATTTAAACTTTGCTGTTTTAATTACATATTTTTAATCTATATCAATTTCTGCTGCGTGGTTTTATCCTGGTTGTACTTTTTATACTGTATTTTGTATTTGTGTTTTTAGACTGTTGTTTGTTTTATTATTCTTTTCATGGTTTTAATTTTTGTGAACTGCCCAGAGAGCTTCAGCTATTGGGCGGTATAAAAATGAAATAAATATATAAATAAATAAATAAAATTGTTATAGGTAAATCCAGTTTGCTCATAAATAATGTCAGTAGTTCAGTGATAGAGCAGAAGGCCTCAGGCTCAGTCCCCAGCATCTGTAACTTTGGAGGGACTCAGCCTGTGTCGACAATACTGAGTAAGATGAATAAAGGTTCTGACTAGGAATTATGCATTTGTTCATTGCATGCTTATTTGTAGAAGAGGTAGTGGAATGTATGAGACAGCTATCAATTAAATCCCCTAGTTGTCATAGATGATGATGATGATGATGATGATGATGTACATTTATATACAAAGATTAAAAGACTGAACATTAAAAATCAATATACAAAAATTAAAACCATAAAACCAGCTAACATTTAAAAGAATTTTTAAACACTCAGCCAGGCCAAAGCTAGTTCTGGAGACAGTTAAAACTCAACATATGCTGTTAAATGTCTGGGAGAAAAGAAAAGTCTTGACCTAGTGCTGAAAAGATAACAGTGTTGGCATCAGGTGGGCTTCATTGGGGAGATCATTCCGTAATTGGAGGGCACCAGAAAAGGCCCTCTCCCTTGTCGCCACCCTCTGAACAGGCACCCAGAGGAGGACCTTAGATGTTGAGCATAGTGTTTGGGTAGGTTCATTCATTTATTTATTTATTTATTACATTTTTATACCGCCCAATAGCCGAAGCTATTCATGTCGGAAAAGGCATTCCGTCAGGTATTTTGGTCCCAAGCTGTGTAAGGCTTTATAGGTTAAAACCAGCACCCTGAATCGGGTTCTAAACCATACAGGCAGCCAATGCAAGTGGACCAGAGCCATTCTTATATGTTCGAACCTCCTGGCCCCTGTTTTCAATCTGGCCACTGCATTTTGTAAAAGTTGCAGCTTCTGAATCATCTTCAAAGGCAGCCCATGTAGAGTGCATTGCAGTAATCTAACTTGGAGGTTACAAGGCACTGGGTGGAGCAAGGTGTGTTGGCCTCACAGGTAGCCCTTATCCCCCCATGGGGCCACAAAAGCCCTCAGCGGTAGGCCTCAGGCATCATCTGTCACCACTTAATGGTGCCACAGAATGATCACCGCCCCTGTCCTCTAAACATGCCTGCCCCTAACAGCCTAGGCCAAATGTGACCAATTACTAGTACCCACAGAATTCAAGACACTCTCTACAGAATTACAGTGTGAAGTAGGTGAAAAAAACCACATAGACCCAGCCAATCAGGCTATGTGAAAAAATTCCTACTCAGCCCTCAAAAGCCCACACTGCATATTGGGAGGAGCCCACCCACAGCCGGTGTTACCACACAGCCTCCAACAATAGGGAGGAGGCACATCTCTCTCCCCCTCCCGCCAGCAATAGTGTCCCCATGGCCACATGTAGGGGACACGGGGGAAGGGCACTTTCAAAAATCCAGGTAGTGAAAGGCCCCTATGTATTTTCAACTCTAAGGAATCACAACTTAGTGGTGGGATAAAGGACCAGTAATGAGTTTGAAGCACATATTGTAGAGTTCTAAAGAATTCAAGCTTTGGTTAAGATCCAAATAGAATTGGGCATCCAAATAAGGGCACAGAAGATTTTCCATAGGTTAAGGTCCGCAAAGTCTTGGGTCATAAGAAACTTTGGCATGGTGGCCCCTCTCAGATGTATTACTGCATTTGGTTTAATCCGTAAGAAAGCAAACACTGCGAAGCACATGCAATTATGTGCTGTGGAGGCCCAACTTTTCTCAGCTCTTTCAAAGTTGAGCAATAACACAGTCTATTTAGACCAGAATTCCCCTAAATCAGTGATTCTCAACCTTCCTAATGCCATGACCCTTTAATACAGTTCCTCATGTTGTGGTGGCCCCCAACCATAAAATTATTTTCGTTCTTCTCTACATGATCCATTGTCATGGGATGGTTTGCTAATGAAAACAATAGCTTTAATAATTCAAAAGATGATACATGACATAGTTCAGTCAATACAGTTTCCTAAGACCATCGGAAAAATGTGTTTTCCGATGGTCTTAGGCGACCCCTGTGAAAGGGTCATTCGACCCCCAAAGGGGTCCCGACCCACAGGTTGAGAACCGCTGCCCTAAATGATCTTTAGGTCCTTAGATATGTTGCACTGACCAGTAAACATCAATGACCTATTGAAGCTGAACTGGAAATTGAGAACTGAGAATCAACTTTGCAACTGTCTTTGCTCTATCCTCTGTCCGACCTTCAGTGTTCTTGAAACGGTTTCTGTACATTTATTTTTCTCCCTGTATTACTGAAGGGGGAAAAAACACCTATATTTCTTTTCCTTATAACCTGGCATTTATTTATGTTAAAGCCATATATGTGCATAGAAGCATTTGTTATAACTCTTGCAGCAAGAAACAAGCTGTTACAGGGTTCATGTCCTTAATCTGAAATTGAAAAATAATAGCATACAATAGCAATATTTTTTTGCTTTTAAAATAAGTGGTGTTTATCCCACTGCAATTTATGCCCTTGTTGGCACAAGTTGAGTGGTTACGATCATCATTAAACTTTTCGCTACTACCAGCTGGCTGTGGATTGGTCGAAGGCCGGTTTTGCTTACTATGGAAACATCCATCTTAGATATCAGAAAATCTGATTAACGGAGCAATAAATTTTAAAAAAGCATGAAGCTATTAGCACTTACTTTAGCAGTAAGCCTAATAAGAGACATCAGTCTGTGTGCACTGCAGTACTTTAGAATATATTTCTAGAATATAGAAATTGTTCACAGTGGTATCCTACCAAGAGGTACCCCCAAATCAGCAGTTAATAAAGAATTTTTGTTAGCTATTGCAATAAATAATAAAATAAAACTAGAACAACGACTACAACAAAACTTAAAAGTTTGAAAAACAATTATATTGTCCCCTTGGGTGGTCCAAAACTATTGTGAAGAAAAGAGGCTTCTATTAATTTATTTTAAAATGTCTCCATATTTACAGTTTTGAGCTTCTGAACAATTAATTTGAAAAGCCAGGCTTTATTTTTAGTTGAATGCAGTAGATAGATAATGGATGAAATAGAATAAGAGGGGGGAATGAACAAGGAGAGGATGGGGAAAAGTTTTATGTGTCAGCCATAGGCAAGGGGACATAAAGAGAACCCAAAATGAGAAGTTAAGAGTCCAGCTAGATGTAAAATGTAAAAAAACAAAATGAAAACTAGGCACCAAGAAGATGAATGGTGAATCTGTGAATCAATTCACTGGCGATCAATATGCATTGATTTCCGCAAAAGCCCTTCTGTTCAAGTGATGTTCAAAGTTAATATGAGTAGGAATTTTATTTTGGGTGCTCATTTAGAAACTACTGATGTATGTTATGAATTGTTCAGCATATAAATACTTAATATCTTTAAGTTATTGTGGGTTTTTTGTTTTTGTTTTGTTTAAGTTTATTGTTATAAATATATATATATATCAGAATTGCAATCCATACTTCCATCATTAAAACAGTATATCATTCCGAATAGCACTATGGCCATGGGGGGGGGGGGAGAATAAATATTGGAGTAATGTCATTACAACAGGCATTTTCACACCAAATGCTCTATGTCACTGGCTGCTCTTGGCAGGGGCAAGGAAGGGCATTCTTCCAAGATCATGACACAAATGGCGTTGAATAATGTGACTTGAGAGACAGTTTGGGTTAAGGATGTTGCAGTGCTTGTCCCCTCCTTTATGGGTTTTCCAGCACCGCACTTCATGTCATGTTGTCCTGTCTTCAGATGTCTGGGGGAAGGGAGGGGGTGGAATATGAGATAAGCTTTGGTAGTCACTCCTAAGCTGAGGAACCACAACCTAGGCCAGATCTACACCAAGCAGAATGTGGAATGTGTCCTGGGCCCTTACAATTGTCACTACTGTTATAAACCGTTTTAAAGCAGTTTTGAGGATCATGCCCTAGAGAGACCCTGTTGGTCTCTCTAGGGCATGATCCTAGAAAGACCCATGAGTGGGGGGCGGGGCAGGGGTCAAATGGTAAAACATTTTTATATTATTATATTTATATTAAACCTCTCTTTGCTGTTGAAAAGTTCTTTCGGCTATTTATAGGTGGATGAGTGAATCAGCATAGGACTAACTTTGTGCTTACTGGTTCCATTTTGTTTCAGCTTGCAATTAGATAACTGTATCCCAGGGTACCTTGGATTCCTGGAGGCAAAGGCTGTGAAAGGCTACTAGCCCTGAGAGTTGTGTGCTATCTCCAGTATTTGAAGCAGTAAGCCTGTGTGCACCAGTTGCTGGGGAACATGGGCAGGAGGGGGTACCCTGTCCTGCTTGTTCATCCCTGGCTGATGGCTGTTTGGCCACTGTGTGAAGAGACTGCTGGACTAGGTGGACCCTTGGTCTGATCCAGCATGGCTCTTCTTATGTTCTTACCTTGCAATGTTGCACAGGTTGCTGGGTGCAACTCTAGGATCCAGTGGTGCAGCAATGGCTGGACCTTTGGGCTGAAGTCCAGGGCCCCGCAGCCAAGGTAGTTCCAAAATAACTTAGAGAATGGCAGATCATGGGACAGTGGCAAACATGCCCAACATCAGCACCTGAGTCACCACAGGTAGGCTAGAGACAAAAATGCTGTAACGTAAGAAGAGCCATGCTGGATCAGTCCATCTAGTCTAGCACTCTATTCACACAGTGGCCAACTAGCTGCCAACCAGGAACCCACAAACAGAACACGGGTGCAACAACATCCTTCCGCCCATGTTCCTCAGCAACTTGTGCACCTAGGCTTACTACCTCTGATACTGGAGGTAGCTCATAGCCATTGGGATTATTAGCCATTGATATCCTTCTCCTCCAGGAATTTATCCAACCCCGTTTTAAAGCCATCAAAATTGGTGGCGATCACTACATCTTGTGGTAGAGAATTCCATAGTTTAACTATGTGCTGTGTGAAGAAAACACTTCTTTCTTTCTTTAAATGCAGTTGTCTAAAGCCCCCTTCCTACTCTAGACAATTAAGTCCAGGACCTCAAATGTCTTGGCTATACCTCTGCTAATGTCTTATCTACACATTCTGAGTTTGTGCAATTGACAATGCCACTTCTGGTCTGTACTTGTGGGCTCATGTTTTGTAATGCTCCCCTAGTTGACACTCCATGGAAGTAGAAAATATGATACAATGAGCTGGGGTAGAATCTTTTTTCCTTTGTGATGTGATTTCCTATCTGGAAGAATTACACAAACTAACAAATACCTGGTGAGTGTTCAGAAATGATATCACCCACTAGCCAGTAGGAGAATTTCTGCTTTGCTTGTTTCTAGGTTGTCCTTCTAGGTTCCTGTAGAGACCTAGTTACTTACTTAGTCAGAACATGACATCCATAGACTATAGCTGAGTGGCAATATCTTATTGATATAGGGCGGGATATAAATGTTTTAAATAAATAAATAAAATAAATAAAACACCTACTTTGCATTCAGATCCATCTCTAGTCAAACGAGCTCAATATATAACAGGTGTTAAGTTGACAACGCTGAGCTACATACACAAATGTTCTGACCTGGTATAAGGTATCTTCATATCTTCTGTGTAGCGGAGACTTGAATATTCCACTGAGCTTGTGAATCACATATTATAACACTAAAGTTCACTCCTGAAGTAATTGTGGCATTATCCCACAATTTATTATATTGTATATGTCTGGTTAAGTATATCTGGTAAGTAGGGAATGTTAGAACTAAGTGGGTGTGGTTGTAATAGGTAGGGGAGAAGAAGAGTCTATAAGGAGTGTTTTAGGTTTTGTTTTCTTGTGGTTTTTATTTGTAAACTAAGAAGAGTTCAGATTCTAGGGACTTAGAATTGGTGTAAAGAGAGACAGGTGGTTGGTGTGTGGGGAGTTTAGATTACGCAGGATTGAAAGTATTATATTTTTATATTAAGTCTTTAAATAACAATAAACATTATTATTTTGTTAGCTACTAAATACCATGTGTCAGCTTGGCATTATTTACCTGCCTCACAGTTATTAAACACCCACCCCATATTATACCCACAGTATATTTAGAGCAGATCCTATATTAAACCTGTTTCCCTCATAGCTAGGGGAAAGGTTTTAATTAACCCTCCTTCGGTTTTTCGAGTGGTGGCGCTTGGCTTGAGAAGGGTTTATGCGATGGGCTTAGTGTAAGGGTCTGTTCCGTCGCAGTAATCCCTCCAAAACCCCTCCAAAAGATGCACATATTATTACACATTGCTGAACCGACTTCTCTCCCACAAACGTTGCATTAATTTACTCTGCAATTGCTCAGACTTCACTAACAACTGAATCAGGGTGTGTTAGTAAACAGACCAAAAGAGTTTTCATTTTTTATTATTATATTCCATATAAAATAGTTGCAACTCAAACACACTTAGGCATACTTGCAAAATAAAGGAAAAGCAAATCTCCCAAAGACAAAATAGGGGCTTTTACTGATAAGGAGGGACAGTCTGAGCATATGGTTTTGACAATAAGTATTATTTAATGTGAAGACTCAGATGGTTCAGATCAGGATTTATCATGAAGGGATAAACCACCCTGGAAATAAACCATACTGGACACATGCACTCCCCTTTTCCTCTCCACCTCTGATGCAGTTGCAAGAAGAGATTTTTAATTCTATTTTTGATTAACTATTGCCTGTTACTTTGACCAGACATCTGATGAACTCTATTTAACCTTAACGATTATTTATTTCATTTCATTTCATTCCTGTACTGCCCAACACCCCAAGCTCTCTGGGTAGTTTACAACAATTTACAGGACAATAAAATACAGCATTAAAAATGCAGCATAAAATACAACATAAAAAGAAACATCCAAAAATTAAAATAATTTAGACAGCTAAAAACAGTCTTAAACAAGTCAACTTCAAATGATGGGCTATGGAGCTGTTAAGTTTTGACAAACCATAGTTAAGATTAACTGCAGTTTACAGTTTGGATGTAACAGTAAACTGGAATTAATAAGAAAGGGTAGCTGAAGCCGCTGATTTCTTCACAGATGTACCTGAGGAGGAAAGTCAGTGGGGGAACACACAAGTCCAGGTCTCACTGACGCTCATTCTTATCATGATAAACACTGATTTATCATGGTGTCTAAAATGCCACGGAGTTGCTTTTGACAATCAGCGATGCTGCTCATTTTATTATGGACAATATACATTTATTGTTTCAGTTTAAGTCGTGAGTGCAGTATGCAATAGTACCAATCATTGCTACTGGTGTGAAATGCTTGCCAATATAATGTAAAGTAGTTATGCATAGTAAGCATGCATTTTATTATCCTTTTATCATGCAACTATTGGATAGTGAAGTACACAAAGCAGATTGTACACATATAGAATTTCTGAATTTAAATGAAAACATGGCATTGTGATTAATCATTTACCTACTATGGAATTATAATGTGTTGTCCTAGTGCCAATTAGTGATTTTTCCTGTGTTTATAATAAACCTACACTTCATAAATATTAACATATTATTATCTACATAAATTCTGGTTTTCCCTGAATACAAAAATTTGTGAAATTGTCACCAGGGCCTTTAATTAAATATGAGCTGGATAAATAATTTATCGGGGAACTCTCACTAAAGTATTTCCCCTATTTTATACTTTTAAAATGGGGGAGGGGTGCGTACATCATAATATTAATGAATTAGGGCATGATATCCTTTAATTATCACGCAGTCTCCACTTGACTCATGCCTGTTCTCTCCTTGTGATTTGCATTACGTGGGTTAATGGAGTAGGGTGGCAGTGAGTTTTGCAAAATTGTGCCTTGTGTATTTTGCTTGATCAACCCCTTTAATCCATTCTAAATGCATGAATCTGTGTCTCTGTATTTGTGTACCAAAAGATCTGGGACACCCTGTAATCATTCCTCCTTGGTAGTGTTTAAAACCTTACCATTCTGTTTATCATAGAATCATAGAATAGCAGAGTTGGAAGGGGCCTACAAGGCCATCGAGTCCAACCCCCTCGGGTTTAGAATATGTGTGCCAACTCTCACTCAGTTTTGAATTGAAGGTGAGCAACATCATGGAGATGTTCAGAATCATGCATGGTGTGGAGAAAGTGGAGAGGGAGACATCTTCCTCCTTCTCTCATAATACTAGAACCCAAAGGGGTCATCCCATGAAGATGATTGGTGGGAGATTCAGGACAGCAAAAAGGAAGTACTTCTTCGCACAGTACATAGTTAAATGATATAATTCACTTCCACTAGATGCAGTGGTGGCCACCATTTTGGATAGGTTTAAAAGGGGTTTAGGCAAATTCATGGAGCAGAAGGCTAACAATGGCTATGAGTCATGACAGCTATATGCCACCTCCAGTATCTCAGGCAGCATGCCTAGTTACACTAGTTGCTGGGGAACATGGGTACATGAGTGTTATTGTATTCACGTCCTACTTGTGGTTTCCTGTGGGCAGCTGGTTGGGCTCTATGTGAACAGAATACTGAACTAGACATTAGTCTGATCCAACATGGCTCTTCTTATGAATTATAATGCCCACCACTAAGAGGCAAATTCTTGTAGACTTTAAGGGTTGTTGTATTTGCATGTATTGTGCCATAATACTAAGCACATGTTAATGATGCACATAATCATGCAACCTCTTGGCCATAGTCAGATGGAAGATAGTGAAGGAGGTTTTTTTGTTTGTTTGTAGGCCTTGCAATTTTACTGAATATGTGTAAGTAGAGGGGGGGCGGTTTATAAGGCCTTGTTAGACTTATAAGCTTTCTTTAATAAAATACATTTAATTTAAAGTTTGAGTAGGTGTTTTAAGTTTTACTCTGGGAGAATGCAAACATTCTGTCTTGAATCCTCGAACACACCTGCACTTACAACACTTGGGACAAACCAAGGCTCTTTGAGATAGGTGTGCCTGAGTATCTAACACACCAGGGACCCTGCAATTTTAGTCTTTCAGTTTCCCCCCTTACATGATGGTGAAGTTAGAAGAAGATGGTGAATTCTCTATTAGAATTCATAAATGGAATTGTTCCCTAAAGTTTAAGCATGAGTGATTGAAGAAGTAATGAGAGAGTTCAGACAAGTACATTTCTCACTTATCAAAGTGCATCATTACTGACTGGCTTTTTCTGTTAACACTTTATTATGCTCGTTCACAACATTGTTATTATGCCCTTTAGATAATTGCAAAATTATACTTGTTCTTCTTTCGTAAAGGCCCTGTCCAGTTCCTTCCCACTGACCCACACTTGAGTCTTTTGGTTCATTGCTTGAGGGCCTGTTATTGTTTCCCTGTTGCTTTTAAATATTTCTCATGGAAACTTCTTTTCCATCAACTAAATAAATTCTTTCTTTCTTTCTTTTTTACCTATTTAAAAAAATGAAGAGAGGGAATCTATGTAGCTGTTGCTGCTTCTGAATACTAAGTAGTGTAATGAACACAAAGTGGACAAATTGCAAGTATTGCTGGTGGAAAACAGACTGGAAACCTATGGGCATGAGAAGGAGCAGATTAGAGCCAGATTAACTATTAGGGAAAGATTGTCATAGAATAAGACCCTGGCTAAATTGTTAGTCTTTGGCATCATTGTGAAATTAATTGATAGTAACTAGTGTGGAAAGGACACTTATGTTTATTTACATATTTATTTAAAAGATTTGAAGCCTATCTTCTAAGGTATGGCCTCTTCTATCTCATCTCCCCTTTCAAGGCATTATATAGAATAATGCCATAAAATCACAAGGAACAATTCTTCAGTGATTTTTATGGAGCAGTTTCTGTTGCTTATTACCCTACGCTTTGAGAAAACCTTTGCTGGCCAGAACAAAAATGGCTGTTAGTATATGTAAGATGAAATTGTTCATAGAATCATAGAATAGTAGAGCTGGAAGGGGCCTAAAAGGCCATCGAGTCCAACCCCCTTCTCAATGCAGGAATCCACCCTAAAGCATCCCTGACAGATGGTTGTCCAGCTAACTCGTGGGAGAGCCCACAACCTCCCTAGGTAACTGGTTCCATTGTCGTACTGCTCTAACAGCCAGGAAGTTTTTCTTGATGTCCAGCCGGAATCTGACTTCAATATCTTACCATTTTGCATATTGTTGTTAAACTAGGCCCCAAGCCAGCTGCAGGGTGAATCCATGATAGGAATGTGTATTCCTCATCTGCATTGAAAGGCATAGTAGTATGGAACACATGCTCAGAACTGGGCATGTTTAGCCTTGAGAAGGGAAGACTGATAGCACTCTTCATGGACTTGAAAGGTTGTCACCACGGGGAGGGCCAGGCTTTCTTCTCGATCTTCCCAGAGTGCAGGACATGGAATAAATGGGCTCAAGTTACAGGAAGTCAGATTGCAGATGGACATCAAGAAAAAACTTCTTAACTGTTAGAGCAGTATGACAATGGAACCCATGACTTAGGGAGGTTGTGGGCAATCCTGCACTAGAAGCATTCAAGATGCAGCTGGACAGCCATCTGTCAGGAATACTTCAAAGAGGATTTCTGCATTAAGCAGGAGGTTGGACTCGATGGCCTTCTAGGCCCCTGTTCTATGATTTTCTATGACACTTCCATCACTGTATATTTAATGAATGCCTGCAAGGGCTAGTCCTGTCTAGAACCACATACCACCTTTCCTGACAAACGCCCAATAGAGCGGCCCAGTTCACATGTTCACAGTGTGTTGTGGCACATGCCAGGAGCCAGTTTGAATATTGAAGTTATGGCGGGAAGACACCATGGCTAAGTGTGACATCCCAACCCAGTAAGGGGTCACACCACTGTGGTCTGCAATGATCCTGTGAACTGGGCCAAAGAGTTCTCTGTGCTGGCACATGTGTGCATATGGATGCACGGCCTTACCTCCATCCATGTTCACTGCCACTGCCCGCTTGCTGTGCGAGCTGCTGGATGGCCTGGCAAATGCCCAGGGAGTTCTGCAGGCCAGCCCATTCCCTTAGTGAACCACCATTTTGCATAAAAATGGCAGCTTCTGTTTTCCAGAAATCTAGTGTTATGAAAATGGTGGCCTTAATGGGGTCATTGACACAACATTACAGACATAAATGTTACATTTACACCTCTAATGTTGCATAAAGTGTCACTTTCAGGCCGCCCTTTATGTAATGTTAGATTCCCAGAAAACACGAGCCACTATTTTTATGCAAAGTAGCAACTCACTAAGGGGTCTGTGGGAGTGGCCAGCAAATAGGTTCAGTGGCAGGTGTCAGCAGCTTGGCAATCTGGGTCTTGCTGGTGGAATGGGGAGGGGGGAGTCCATCAGACACTCACCATCACCACCCTGGACTCCTGTGACATCCAAGGAGGCACCATGATTGGTCAGAGTACCTACTTGAGGAGAGCAGCTCTCCACACATACATCTGTATGCATGGAGAACGGCGGTGGCATGGAATTCTAGAAGTGCATGTGGTTAGCTCAGTGTAGGCTGGTGGATCTGATGTCCGTGGGGTTGCGAATATACTCTGGGTTTCAGTCTGAATTCTAAAGGAAGCACCTTGGAGTTCTGACTGGTTCAGAGGGAGGAATGCTGGGAGTTGGATGACATTTTCCTTTCTAAACATGCACAGCATTGCTCCCTAAAGCAGTCTTTGGACCATATCCAAAGTGCTATCCAAAGTGCTGAACCTTTTTGGGAGGTAGGTTTCAGTACCTTGGATAGATCCTGTAAAGCTACAGTTCATCTACTAGGTTAGCATTCATAGCCCAGTAAGAACTGCTCTGTGCATTCATGGAGTGCATGGAGGAGTTTGTGTGAACCACCTTATTGAGGCAGTTCAATGGGTCCAGGTTGGGCATTGTGATAGGGATATTCTTCCATACCATCCATCTGTGAGGAAAAATGCTTCCTCGTGCAGATCTCCCTTGCTGGATGGGAAGAATTAAAACAAAAGAATCAGCATGTGTCATTTTTGTCCAATTTCTGTATTCTCCCCACCCCCACCCCGACTTATCATGGTGACATTGCAATAAGAAATGTGCTGTTTATTATGTTCTGGTTTGATGTTTATTAATGTGGTACATTTCCATCCTTGGGGGTTGGGGCAGTTCTGTTTAAATATGTATTTTCATGAAATTTGGTTAGCTCCTCTCAGGGCAAATGGTAGCCAGTAGTGTGGAGGATACTTTTTTTCCTTTTTCTTTTTTAAAAAGTTAAAGTTTGCATTGGGAAAATGAGTAGAACTGAAAGTCATTAAATGGGTAGACATGGGGAAGTGAGAATGCTTGCCCTGCCCACTCGCACACGCTCAGTGAAGCTTTTAAAAACATTAAGGCTCTGCATACCTTTGCACTTCCATACATAACAGTCTTGTTCTGCTCCCCTCCCCACTCCTGTGCTCAGTGGATATTTAAAGGATCAGGCAGGGATTGATGCAGGGTTGAAACAGCCATCTTTTGAATCAGCAGACCTGATTCCCATAATACATATTCCCATAATGCCACATACAGCCCTTCCCTTCCTCAATTCAGTGCCACTTCCACCAGCCAGCGCTGAAGACAGCTGAGGTCCCATGGACTTCTAAACAGCCCTGAAGCCACTGTGACTGGAAAACCTGCCACAAATTGAGTTTAGAGCAAGAAACACATTATCTGTGGGGACATTATCTGTGGGGATTGGCTTGTATCATCTGACATAGTCAAGAGTAGAACTAGAGTCAAAAGCCCAGTGTAACTGAGCCCCAGCTCTTCGTCCAAGGAGTTTTGAAAAGCAAACAACCCTGCAGTACCTTCATCAGGGAGAGATGACATTTGATCCAGGGAAACATCTCTGCTGAGATTCAGGGCTGACTAGGATTTCTCAGGTGGAAACAATCAGCGGTGTATAGCTACTGCAGCACTTCAAATATCCAGATAACCTGGATTGGAACTCACAGATTTCAGTTTGCTTTCAAAACATTTGCATTCATCCCTTCAAAGGACAGAGCACTGTGGGAAAGGCAGTCTAAGCACATCATCCCAAATCATCCTATTTGCCTGCCTCTTCTCAGGAGATATTGAAATCTCAGTCCAAATTATAAATACCATTTATTAGGAGAATATTCTGGGTTGTTGTTTTGCTCCGGATCTGGTTGGGCTGGTGGCTGTTATGGAGGCGAGAGGTGCCTGGCAGATGACATCCTATTCCTCCTGCAATGGTATGGTGTGGGGCAAAAGCCCCAATTAGACCATACATAAGTTGACCCTGCATTTTAAAGCTGTCCCTCCTGAGTGAAATGCAAATAGCAGCCACAACCGTCCTTCCAAGCACTACTACAATTCCTTCACCTCTTGTACTTTCAAGTGTTTGAAACTCCACCTGGAACCATTTTAAAAGCATTGCCTTTTCTGGTTTCCAAGGTAACCTTCAGGCACACATAAACCTCGGGTGGGGACTTGATAGGAAATGGAAATGTTGGCCATTTATAATAAGAACTTGGTAAAGATGTGGAAATCATGAATAGCCAATGTGTCACAGAACAACAATGCCCTGTTCTGTGAGCTGGAACAAAACAGGTAAAATAATTTCTCCCCATTCCTTTCTTTTCTTCTCTTCCTTTGCTACCAGGTGGAAATATTTTTCCCCGTCTGGCTTCCTCCTTCAATCCTGCCTTAAAACTCTCTGGGTCTCAAGTATCTACTTTAATTAATGTGAGGATTGGCAGTTAGACATGGGTTGGGTAACCCCCCACCTCCACCCCCCCAAAAAGAGGTTGCAAAGTTTCCGTTAAGAAAGTTTAAACTTTTACTGAACAAGAATATTAACAGGAAGATGCTTTCACACACACAGATACACAGCATGAAAATATACATATGAACAATAAAGCAATCGAGAATAAACACATCCAGCTAACCTAACTATACTGTGTCCTTCTTTTATCCTGGTCCCTTTTCCAAGCAATATCTTACTATTATTATTATTATTATTATTATTATTATTATTATTATTATTATTATTATTTACTTATATAGCACCATCAATGTACATGGTGCTGTACAGAGTAAAACAGTAAATAGCAAGACCCTGCCGCATAGGCTTACATTCTAATAAAATCATAGTAAAGCAATAAGGAGGGGAAGATAATGCAAACAGGCACTGGGTAGGGTAAACAGGCACAGGGTAGGGTAAAACTAACAGTATAGAGTCCAAACAACATCAGGTTTTAAAAGATTTAGGAAAAAGAAAAGTTTTTAGCTGAGCTTTAAAAGCTGCGATTGAACTTGTGGATCTCAGATGTTCTGGAAGAGCGTTCCAGGCGTAAGGGGCAGCAGAAGAAAATGGACGAAGCCGAGCAAGGGAAGTAGAGACCCTTGGGTAGGTGAGAAACATGGCATCAGAGGAACGAAGAGCATGAGCGGGGCAATAGTGTGAGATGAGAGAGGAGAGATAGGAAGGAGCTAGACCGTGAAACGCTTTGAAGGTCAACAGAAGAAGTTTATATTGGATTCTGAAGTGAATTGGAAGCCAATGAAGAGATTTCAGAAGTGGAGTAACATGATCAGAGCGGCGAGCCAAGAAGATGATCTTAGCGGCAGAGTGGTGGACCGAGACCAGCGGACTGAAGTGAGAAGAAGGAAGGCCAGTGAGAAGAAGGTTGCAGTAGTCCAACCAAGAAATAACCAGTGCATGAACAAGCGTCTTGGCAGAAGAGACAGACAGAAATGATCGAATCCTGGCAATATTATACAGGAAAAAACGGCAGGATTTAGCTACTGCCTCAATATGAGGAATAAAGGAGAGCGAGGAATCAAATATAAAGCCAAGACTACGAGCTTCCTTGACCGGAGTAAGCGTAACATCATTGACAGTAAGAGAGAATGAGAGATGAGGGGAAGGTTTAGGAGGAAAAACAAGCAATTCAGTCTTTGCCATGTTAAGTTTCAAACGACGATGAAGCAGCCAAGCTGAGATATCTGAAAGACATGCCGAGATACGATCGTGAACATCAGGAGAAAGTTCTGGAGATGAGAGATATAATCGGTCGAGCTCCCTGAAACAGTTCTCCATCTCCAGCAGCTTTGATTCTTTCTTTACTCTAGACCTCTGAGCTTCCTTCCTTCTCCCTCTCCCTCTCTCTCTCTCTCTCTCTCTGTGTGTGTGTGTGTGTGTGTGTGTTGTCCTTCTCTATGCTTTTCTGCTACCTCTGCCTTTCTGCCTAGATGATGATGATGATGATGATGATGATGATTCTCCCCAAGTCCAGCTAATAAGGAGGGTAACTTCTTGTTCATTTAGCAAACTTTAGCTTTTATTTGCTGAGTTTAAAACTGTTTTTCTCTTCCTCTGATCTTCTGTTGAACCCCAGAATATCCTGTTTTCCTGAACAAAACCTGATTTCTACATTCTTATAAAACTTTTGACCTCTAAACTTTTAATCTTTTGGCTGAAGCGTGCATGCACGCCCACACACACACAGACAGGGAAGGGGGATTTAACCCCATAATATCCTTAAAAAAACAACTAAAAATAAAGAAATAAAGTCTTGTTCCTTCAGACAATGCAATAAGCCTGTTTTTATTGTAATAATAATTAGTGTGGGTGTAGAACAGTGTGAAGATGGCAAGCAGTTGTTACATTTTCCTTTAAATCCCTGTTATATGTTATGGAAAGTTCCAGGAGTACTTGAGTTGTCTAGTTACATTCCCACCCTATATATATCTTTCCCTTAGTTTGGACATGAAACCTTGGTTGGCTAATAACTGCACATGGCCTAATACTTCAGTATTGTATGTTTAATTAGTAATGTGCTAATTGTTTAATAACAGGACAAATTCATTACAGCCAAGGACACAGGCTCACTTACTGTTCACACCAAGCATCTCATTTGTATAAGAATCTTATAAATTTTAATAGTGGTGCCTCATCACCATCAGAAACCCACATGGAAAAGAATCAGTGGGATAAGACTTGTTCCTTAATTATAAAACGGTAAGGAACATGACTTTGAAATGACAATGTTTTCTTTTAATTATGCAGCATGTTTTGTATTGGGTACTGCTGTAAGGGGATTGTGGGTTTGTTAATAAAAGAGACCTGAATTTAATGTGCTATGAGATTATGATTGTGGACTCAAACAAGGGTTGTGTTCAAATGTCCTGCAAAAACATTTCTTAGCGTGATGTGAATGACCTGCAATGAGCCACAGGGATGGCTGTAATGAAAAGAAAGGAAGCTTTTATTCTGGGTTGATTAACCACAGTTTAGTGTCTTATCCAAACCATAGAACTGGTGTTAATATTAATTACAGTTTGTTTAAACAAGCCAGCTTCATAACCCATGGTTTGAAGTTGGCTTGTTATTGCTTGTTTTAAACTTAGTTAATATTAATCATAGTTTTGGGGTTCACGTGATGCAATACACTGCAGTTAATCTAAACTCTAAGCTAAAGTTTACAAACTGAATGCAGCCAATCTATCAGTGGCACAAAAAATAATAAAAGAACATAGACTTTCAGAAGGTGTTCCTGCGATATATGCTTGCAATAATCATATGGTATGTTTTCTTTGCAACCTTTATTGCACTGCATCATCAGCCCTCTGAACTGATCTGTATTTGGAGCACAATTGCCTAGTAGAGTTCTTCCTGGACTGAACCATTTCAAACTGAGGATGGATATATATGTTTTTTTTGTTTATTTGTTGTGGTTTTCCTTTGTTTTGTTTGTTTTCTTTAATTTGAAATTGCTGTTTACCTCTTGGACAACATATGACCTGGAAGACTCAGTAACAGCCAAGAAACCCATCAGGGAGATAAAGTTTATTTCAAGCATACTACTTTTGTATATCCAGGGATGTGTTGTTGTTTTCTAATTTTGAGCCATTCAAAAACACAGCTATACCACTTGCGGTCAAAGAGGTGCAGTGCAGTAAACCTGGGATTTTGCTGAACATCTGGCTCAATTCTTGGTCTGAGGCCCAGAGGTTCTAGGAATTAGTGTCATTCACACAACCATATTTGCATTATGGGGACTGCATCAAGCACAGTCTTCCCCCATGCATGTACTTATGTCTAGTGAAGGAGTAATTCCCCCTATTTCAATTTGGAATGGGATAAATATAGTTTTCCTCCAACCACAATACTAAATTTTATCAGCATGTCTTGATTCTCAAACTCCAGGATAGGGAACTTGTAGCCTTGTAGATGTTTTGGCCTACAACTTCAATCAGCCCTGGCCAGCACAACTGATGGTGAGGGTTGTAGGCAAAAAATATGTACCTATCCTGGCCTGCTCCAAATGAATTGTTGCAATAAGATGGTGAAATTAGTTGTAAAATTTTCTTACTCCTGAAGAAGCAAACTAGTCAGTTGGAGGCATGAGAGCTTAGTGGCAGAAGTCCCCAAATTCAGTCCCTGGCAGGGAAAGGATCAGGGAACAAGAGATGGGAAAGACCTCTGCCAGAGATCCCCGAAGGGCCACTTTTGTCAGGGCAGACAATACTCGGATAAACAGACACATCATCTAACCTGCCCAAAGGTACATTCCTATGTTCCTCAAAAATGCATTTTGGACTATTACACACCACAATAAATGCCCACTTTCTGAGCATCAGTTTGGGACTGAGTCACAGTTTGAGTCCCAAACAATGACCTTTGAGTCACAATTCTGTTGGGATTTTTGTGTGCGAGGGTTTTTCTACAAGTGTGAGCATGACGTACCACCAGATGTAGTGGTGGCCAACAATTTAGATCCTCATCTCTGCACTCTGTGTTGCAAGCATGGAGAGATAGCCAGCATGGTTCTCTCTGCACCATCTATGAGGGGTAGGGGTTAGCGTGGGGAGCACAGTTTCCTCCCAGGTTAAAGCCCTGTGGTGGAGCTAGGAAACTGAACAATCTTATGTGCCCCCCCCCGATGTTGTCTAGGGGACATTGGCTTTCTCCCTTATGGTACTTTGCAACATTTGATTTATTTACAAATATACAAGTTTAGCATAGATGGAGGCAAACAACATCCACACTCAGTGCTTGCAGTAGAAAGGCCCTTTCTAACCTGATCTCCAACTAGATATACAGGACTGGAACTCACAGCTAGCATGGCCAATGATCAGCTTGCTTGGAAACTGAAGGAGTTATAGTTCCCTAAGGGCACCAAATTGGAGAAGGTTGCACTTACCTACCTCCCATCTGCAGGGAGAGGCTTTTTTTCAAGAAACAGATTGATTCTATGCCCTCATCTATACGACAGTGGGATAGCTCCTCATTAAATAAAAACCCAATTTTTCATTGATTCAAATGTAGGTAAAGAGCGTCACACTGCAGCAGCAGCAGCAATTTCCCCCTGAATTATTATTTTTATAGTGAGTTATTAATGCACACATGCACATTATCCCATATACGATGATAAAGAGTAGAAAAAATGAAGCTATAAATCTTATCTGCAGAGCTCCGCAGACTAATATAACACACAAACCGAGCGGGAGCAGGGGGACGGGATGGACGAGGCTACAGAGGGAAAGGAAGGAGGCAGCAGAAGACGTCTCCTCGTCTGGCTGCCCGTTTTTCCCTCTTTCTTTTTGTGAACTGCCCAGAGAGCTTCGCATATTGGGCAGTACAGAAAATATATATATATATATATATATACATACACACACACACACACACACACACACACACACAGAGAGAGAGAGAGAGAGAGAGAGAGAGGGAGAGAGAGGGAGAGGGAGGGAGGGAGGGAGGAATAAATTTGTTTTAAGAAGCTTTCTCTGCGGAGCTCCACAGAGAGACTTCAAACTAAAATTGGCGCAAACAGCAGCGGATTGGTGCAAAATTGGGAAATGGGCCAATCACGTTATCCTACCCTCAAATCTCTTCACACATGCCAAAATCCGACATAGCTCCCCCAAAGACACACAGCCATAATGTGGTGCAAACTTGGACCTGATCTAAAAGTCCCGGTAAATCACAAATGCAAATATGCACATTATTGCAGTTAAAACCCAGCACTGAGGCGAGTGGACGGCTGCTTCATGTAACCTAAAACACGAATATGTGCATTTAGGCTTCTGGGCGCAAAGATTACTGCAGACGCTGACTGCAGCCAGGAAATCAGAAGATGTTTACTTCTTGGGAGGAGAGCAATGGCAAATCTTGATAAAATAGTTAAGAGCAGAGACACCACACTGACCACAAAGGTCCGCATAGTTAAAGCAATGGTATTCCCCTTAGTAACCTATGGCTGCGAGAGCTGGACCATAAGGAAAGCTGAGCTAAGGAAAAGAGATGCTTTTGAACTGTGGTGTTGGAGGAAACTTCTGAGAGTGCCTTGGACTGCAAGAAGATCAAACCAGTCCATACTCCAGGAAATAAAGCCAGACTGCTCACTTGAGGGAATGGTATTAAAGGCAAAACTGAAGTACTTTGGAAGGCAGGATACCCTGGAGAAGAGGCTGATGCTAGGGAAAGTGGAAGGCAAAAGGAAGAGGGGCCGACCAAGGGCAAGATGGATGGATGATATTCTGGAGGTGACAAACTTGACCTTGGGGGAGCTAAGGGTGGCAACGGCGTACAGAAAGCTCTGGCGTGGGCTGGTCCATGAAGTCACGAAGAGTCGGAAATGACTGAACGAATAAACAACAACAAAAGAAGACATATAGACAAACCCTATCTCTCTTAGACCCTCTCACAAACTCCAGTTTCTTTCACATACACCTTGAGGATGGATCTGTTTTCCCTAGCCTCTCCCTGCATTTCAGATACATCCCCAGCTATTTGCTAGCCATTGGCTCCCATTAACAGACATTTCCCTGGCAATTTTGGGCCATTAACCTGTAATTTTCCTTACAAAAGAGCATAGCTTGGCCACTGACCATTAGGGGACATTAAGCAGTCATTTCTGCCCGTTAACACTCCTTTGTCCAAACCTCAGACTCTTTTAATAGCAAAGTCACAACAATATGCTCTAGAATCCTTTGCAAACAAGACTGCCATAAACCAGCAAAGACAGGTTTCTTAGCAGTTCAGTTGGTGTAGGAAGTTTCTAAAACAGTGCTATCTACACTTGATTTTAAGGGATTTGTTTTACATTTTTTTAAAAGAAAAAAAGGAAAAGGAAATGAAATTTAATAACCTTGAAATCTAACCCATACCTTGGATGTTTCTACAGGACATGGGTGGTATGGAGCTTACATTGTCTAGAAACCTTTAGAAGTCAGTTTCCTTTATATTCAAGATCATAACCTCCCCCCCAACACACACACACACACACACACACACACACACACACACACACACACACACACAGAGAGAGAGAGAGAGAGAGAGAGAGAGAGAGAGAGTTCTGATGTTTAGATAGACTTTTCACAAAAAGCTAAGGGCATCTACAACAACTGCAATCTTTTATTTAATCTTTATCCTCCTCCTCCTCTTCTTCTAACTTCTGAGTTAATAAAGCAGTCCCCTCCTCCCTCAGGCCATGTTAAAAAGGTCAGCTGCAAAGTGATTATTTTTAATTTGCATAAAGAGTGTATATGAAAGAGAGTGGTGTGCTATTGCTTTCCTAGAACACTGAGTGAGTGCTTATGCATTTCTGCTTTTAATGTCCTCTTCAACCATCTCTCTTTTGAGGGTTTTGCATCCTATGACCTTTATGGTTTAATTTAAAACAATTTTAAAAATAATTGTTCATTCAGCTTAAGTGGCTAAAACCTTGAAGCTGGATTATTTCCCAAGATTCCGTGCTGAGTGTTATTGGTTGTTTGCCACCCTTTTTAATCTGTGATTTATGTGGAATGTATGTTGGTTTGCCAATCTTTCTGTCTTATTTATTTATTTATTAATTACATTTTTATACCGCCCAATAGCCGAAGCGCTCTGGGCAGTTCACAAAAATTAAAACCATGAAAAGCATAAAAACAACCAACAGTCTAAAAACACAAATACAAAATACAATATAAAAAGCACAACCAGGGTAAAACCGCACCACAGAAATAGATTAAAATATAGAATTAAAACAGCAAAGTTTAAATTTAGGTTAAATTAGGTGTTAAAATACTGAGAAAATAAAAAAGGTCTTCAGCTGGCGACAGAAGGAATACAGTGTAGGCGCCAGGTGAACCTCTCTGGGGAGCTTGTTCCACAGCCAGGGTGCCACAGCAGAGAAGGCCCTCCTCCTAGTAGCCACCTGCCTCACTTCCTTTGGCAGGGGCTCACGGAGAAGGACCCCTGTGGATGATCTTAAGGTCCGGGCAGGCACATATGGGAGGAGGCGTTCCTTCAAATAACCTGGCCCCAAACTGTTTAGGGCTTTGAATGTTAGTTCCAGCACTTTGAATCAGGCCCGGACCTGGACTGGCAGCCAATGAAGTTGTGAAAGGACTTGTGTTCCTGTCTCTGATCTCCTTTGCAAACATACTCACAAAGTTGTTTCCCCATTTGTCTGTGACTACACACACACAAAGTTGTTCCCCCATTTGTCTATGACTACACACACACAAAGAGGAGAGGAGAGTTTGGTTGCTAACCTTGTTAAAGTTCCTTGCCTGGAGTTGCTGCATGCAAACAGTTAATAGGGAAGTACTGAGTGCTGTAAATGTCCTAAAGCGGTTTGACTCCCAGCTGTGATAACTATGGTTGTTGCCCTGACATTCAGACATCAGCACTAGATCATTCTTTTGGTTTCTCAGTTCACTTAATAATTGAGCTTCGTGGTTCCATGAACATGATATGTGGATAAGTTACACTGTTATAGATTAGCTGGGCTGTTAATTGCAGGTTACAGCACTTGATAATGCGTAAAGGACTGTGTTTAAAAGTGGGGTATAAGGGGGAGGGGGGAGCAACAGTGAATGATAATCATAAGAAAAACCAGTTCCCAAAATTCTCCATCTTTGACAAACTCTCAAAAGTCCAAGGTTCTGCCTACGGAAGTATGAGAAAGTAATTTCAATTTGATTTTGACCCAGTTTGCATCTTTCGGACTGAATAATCTGATACAATCTGTGGCCGAAGACATCTGAACTTGTGATGTGATTTTGTGGACCAAATAGAGAAATGAAAGTGTTTGACGGCATGCATGCGTTTCAAAACGATTACCTTTCGAAAATGTGCACAGAAATGTTTTAATCACGGGGTAAGAATGTGTACAGTTGGAAAAACCCATGCATGGACATATGCTGGATATTTATGGGGAAAGAAAAGAAAGGGAGGAGGAACCGAAGTTCGCAATCTGATATGGACTTCAGTTGGAATAAGTTCAGAGAACTTTGGCAAGCTCAGATTTTGCTGATTCATACATCCCTAGTTCTGTCAGGCCACATGCGCGCTTCCAGCCCAGCTGGAATGTTTTGGGGTGGGGGCTGGCTTTTGTGGGTGGGGAGGAGGGGGAACAAAGATGCTGCACGTGCAGTGGCACATGGAAGCATGAGGTGTGGGTGGGGCAGATCCTATGAAGGCCTGCTCCACCAAAGCTAGGCCTCTTTTGCTCCTTAGCTCCCACCATCCCTCCCTTTAACTAGTATGGGATTAGCCAGTCACACCCATTGGAGGGAGGGACTGAGTAGGAATTTTACCTGCCGTGAATCATAGTGTGCAGGTTGTTTGTCTACTCCATACTGGAATTACGATTAGCGGAGGGTGAGTAAATAAGTGGATTAGATTGAATTGACAGGGGTTTGCGGGAATTTGCACAATATTACAATAGGGACTGGGAGCCCTCTGGCACCGTTTGGTGATTGGCATATCTGGAGGTCCTGCTCTTTGGGGCTATGCAGCTTCGTGTCAGGATATGGTGTGCCTTTGGGGACCCTCCTATCTCATCTACTTGGAGCTCTGCAGCACTGAGTGGGGATGACACAGGCTGGTCCCCCCCATACACTGAAGTGTAGCTTGAATGAGGGGCTGGGTTTACCTGAACCCTGTGTTCAATGGAGTGGCTCGCCCATCTTGGCAGGCTAGGTGCCTGAAGAAAGGGTCTAACAGATTCCCACACTTTCACATGCAGATCCAGGGAGGGATAAAGTTCTCTTATGTAAATAGCGGGGCCCTAGTTTATCCCAAGCTCTGGTGTCTGTGTCTTTATTCCATGCTTCCTTCTCCACTCACAATAAGGGATGGGATCTAGAATAATGAGAGACAAATGGAATGGAGGGTGTAAGTTCTAATAGTCGCCATTATGTTCTGTGTGAAAAGTCAATCTGAAGGACTCTTCTTTCCCACTTGAATCTTCCCGTGTCTTAAGATCTTCCTCTTAGGCCTTTCTCCAGGTGTCCCCATCTCCTGGGGCTAGGCAGATGGTTATCTGCTGGGAAAAGATGCAGAATCCAGAGAGAAGCAGATGTCATACTGATGCTAGAAAAATGCTAGCATTTAGTTAAAAATGATCAGTGCGTTTCAGCCATATTTCTTTATCAGGCTCAATCAAACAAGTAGCATAGAGCTATGCTGAGAGTTCAGGATAGGTTTTCTTTTCTTTTTCCTTTTCCTTCTGGCATATTCGCAGGGGGCAGCATAAGCAAAGAAAGCAGGGTGTGGGTGAAGCAGCCCAAAATATTTGGGTGGGCCAATGGAAATTCTTGACCCCTTTAGGCATGGGAGATTGACATTTGTAAGAATCGGCACATGGGGAATATTTCTCTCTCTTTCTCTGTTTTTAAGACTTATTTTGCCGCTGTTGGAAACCAGTTCCAGAGAACCTAGTGATACCCAGGGCCATTGTGACCAACACCAGCACACTAGAAAAACAACACATAGCATCTTTCAATGTGCATTGCGTGCATGTGGATGTGTTGACAGGAGAGGAGGTGTTTACTTTTGCTGCAGACTTTTCTTTTTTTCCCAGCCACATACCTATGAGGACAATTCTACATGATGTTAAATAGTTCAGAACCACATCAGGCAAGGGACATGGTTAGATTCCTACTCCACACCAGCGGAAATTCGATCCAGAAGGAGCGGTGGTTAATAAATATATTTTTTATTATTATTATTATTATTATTATTATTATTAGTAGTAGTAGTAGTACTAGCTTGCTTCCAAGAAACAAAATAGGTCATCTCATAGCTTCATCCCACATACCCGCTTCCCTCGGATTATCCCCGTAGCGCTAAGCTTTCACAGTTGTTTTTGCTACCGGGTAGCAGTGATCCTTTGCATACCAGGAAGTGAGTTTAAGGGGGAAAATATAAAAAATCAATAAAAAATCAATGGATGACCCAATTCAATTCAAATTTGGTATGCGTAAAGCTCTTCCTAATCTCTATTACTGTACCGATTTTGGTGTCTTTATCTTTAAAGCTTACACAGACGTAAGCATTTCTTTAAAATCCTGCTCCTGCGCCCCAGCGGCAGCTCGGAAGATACGCTTAAAAAGTAGGGGCTAAATACAGTGAATCTTTTGGCTTTATAGCACAATTAAGGCAGGATGCCTGGGAGTACTTCACAATCAAAGCAGATTATAAGGTGGAAAACTTCTGAGTCCTTTGCATGCATTTCGCAGTGATTGCACAGTATAACGCTGGTGTGATAAAGCTCTATGTCTTTCAAAAGCAGTTTGTTTAAATTCATTTCTTTACCAAGAATTGGGACAGGGCTGAGAGAAGCATTAAAACAAAATGTAAGTGGAAGAGGATATCATTATGTTAAGAGTTTGTTATATTTTTTTCCACACTACATTCAAGAGGGATTGCTTTGTTTGGTAAATTATAGCTCTTGGGATCCTCGACACACAGTTTTAGAACACGAGTCATTTCCCATCCTATTGATAGCACACTGATTTTCTTTATTGTGTTTGACAAGCAAAGCTGCGTTTTCTTTACGCAACTTCCATGTAGCTCGGCTGGAGTCACGAAAATTGAGTAAAAGGCAGAAAAACGGTTTACCTGTCAACTCGGCACGCATTTGGCTCAGAACGTTAGTCTTGTCTGGCACGCTGATCTGTTGCTGGCCCTTAATAAACAGCAAAACAATGAACACAACCATGTCTGGCCAGAAGAGGGAGAGAGAGATTGTTTCAGACGATATTCCTGGTCTTGGGAATGCATGAGAAGAACTCACAGGAACACAGGAAGCTGCCATTGGTCTATCCAGCCCAGTATGGTTAGCTCTGACTGGGAGTGGCCATCCAGGTATTCAGGCAGGATGCTTCCTTTTCCCTACATGGAGATGCTGGCCATTGAACTTGTGGCCTTCTGCATGCAAAGAAGGTGCTCTCTACCGCTGAGCCATGGCTCTTCACTGCCATGCCTTTGATTCTGGTGTTAGAGGTTGAGCCAGCCATGAATCCCAAACCTAGGTCCTGTGCAATTTTAGGTGGAGATGCATGGTCCCCTCCCCACGGCTATCAGAGGTCTTTAAGCAAGCAAGAACCTTCTGTCAAGAGAGAAGATAGGAACCTAGGAAAGGAAAGGAACCTCTCGTGCAAGCACTGAGTCACTACTGACTCTTGGAGGGACGCCAGCTTTTGCTGACATTTTCTTGGCAGGCCTTATAGCGGGTTGGTTTGACGTTGCCTTCCCCGGCCGTTATTACCTTTCCCCCAGCTAAATGTGTACTCATTTTACTGACCTCGGGAGGATGGAAGGCTGAGTCGACCCGAGCCGGCTGCCTGAAACCAGCTTCCGCTGGGATCGAACTCAGGCCGTGGGGAGAGTTTCAGCTGCAGAAACTGCTGCTTTACCGCTCTGCGAAGATCTATTAACCCAGTATTACCGACACTGACTGGCAACAGCTCTATCGGATTTCAAGCAGGATTTTTCCTTACTCTCCACACCTAGAGTTGCCAGTGATTGAACCTGGGACTTTTGCATGCAAAACATGTGCTCATACCCCTGAGCGAAGGCCCTTCCCTAAAAAATCACTTTGCATAGTCAAACAGCATGCTTTTTGAAAAGTATTGTCACTAGAGCTGTGTGTAAGTAGCTGTCAAAATGCTCATACCTATTCTCGCACAGAGGAACTGTTGAGAACATTTCACCAAATTTCTCCAGGAGAAGGAGGAATTCTTCTACAGTTCCTTGGAAGTGAGGCTGACCGTTAGCACTGACATTAGCACCTCTGGTTTCTTTCCTCCCCTAAGGTGATTGTTTTTGTTGGTCTGCTTTTGCAAGTGGCAACAACAGCAACTTTGTTGGTAGCTGTCATGTATGCCCCTACTGCTCCGGTGTTGGGAGCAGGTGATGCAGGGAATCAATTAGAAACAGATTTTGATTCAGAAGATACCGAGCCAGTAGGGGAGGAAGTTCACAAGGATGAGCCTCCAGCTGCAAATGCACCTCTCCCAGAGTCTGTCTCCTCAAGGCCAGATCCTATGCTCTCAGGAGACAGGGAGTCAACTTCTGGGGGTGAACATTCCAAAACATTACTGGATGCCAGGAATCACCAGAAGTAAAAACGTTCAGCGAGGTTAGCACCAAAGAGACAGTTGGAGAGGTTGCGTGAGAAGGTGGCGATGCTCCATCCTCCACCTTGAAGCTTGGGGCATTTGAAAAGCCTTTTCTTTCCCTTGAAGGGTCAATTGTTTTGCTTAGTTGCACAGAGTTGCCTAGGGGGAATTTTCCCATAAAGGTGCCTAGTTTGTGTTACGGAAGTGTAAATTGTTTGCAATAAAGCTTTGTGGATTGGCCCAGGACCTTTCCTTGGTTTTGACTCCTTGGGGACGCTTGAGCAGCTACAGCCCACAAAAGTAGCCTAGCTACCATTTTATTTCTTTATTTGTTTACGACATTTGTATACCACTCCACATCTAAACAGATTCTGGATTTCACAACCTCCACAATGTCTAAGGCCCAGCATTGTTCTGAAGTATTGTAAAGGGGGGGGGGCATGGCAGCCTACACACACACACACACACACACACACACACACACACACACACATACATTAAATTATTTGAGGAAAACTCTGCAAAACTCTGGAATGACATTTTTTGTTGGGGAGATTTGCATGTTGCTGCTTTACAATACACAGGAATCACAAGATTTTAGGTGTGTGCAAGTGTGTGTGTGTGTGGAGTTAGTATTTATATGGCACTGTCTGTGGGCATGGTGTTTTACAGTTACATAAACATAAAAAAACCACAACCCTATGACCTAAAATTGACGATGGAGAAGGAGACATCCAGCCTTCTCTGGAATCTGCTTCACAAAGTTTCATGCTCGTTTCTTTTCTCTTTTTTCCTTTTTCTGTTTTTCCTCTCTTTTTGTTTCCTGTGTTGTTGTTTTGTTGTTTATTATCATTGTATCTCTTGTATATTTTCAATAATTTTTTTTAAAAAAAGTTTCATGCTAAGAACAGCCCCCACTGGGAAAATCTGTGTTCTGCAGATGCAACATGGTGCATGTCTTCACCTCCCAGAGGAGGGGGGAGGATCTCACAATATGCTGATCACAAGATCCTCCCTGTGCATTCACACACAGCGTGTGAATGCAGGGGGAGAACGTAAGACGTCACACCCACCATTTTTTTTAAAGAAAAGGACTTGGAGTGCACCTGCACTCCAGTGCAAAAGTAAGGTGTTGTTGTTGTTTTTAAAAAAAGCCACGCCCCATTCCCCTCCCCACCCTGATGGGCACAGAGCGCTTGAAGAGCTCCATGCCCTGTGCTTCTTTCCCGGCTCATCGTGTTTACTTGCAAGGAGCCAGGATAAAACCTGGATGACTGCCCACATGTCCCACGGTCTCAGGACCATCCCGAGACTGTGGGAAAAACCTGGATAAAAGCCGTCCCAGTTATCCCGGGGAAATGGAAGGATCATCACTTCCTCCCGCAGGATCCCCTGTGTGTCATGTGGACGCACAGGGATGATCCCGGGGTGATCCCCAGGATAAGGCATGGTGTAGACATGCCCATTTACCTTTCTCAACTCAGACCACACTCAATTCTTTGCAAGTTCATACTTAACTTCTCAATTTCAAAAGGGAAATGCAAGAACAGAGAAGCTGAGATGTGTTCATATCCTCTTTCTTTTATCTTCTTTTTTGAACTTTTGAATTTGATTTCGGAAGGTGAAGATGCTCTACTATAATGGCACTAGTGGTTTTAGGTCATGTTTACAGGGTAATAGAGTCAGCTACAGTGTTTTGCTTTGACCATTGTTAATGTGTATGTTGTAGAGCCAGAGAGGGTTTCCCTGCACAAATTAAAGCAAACTATGAGCCCATGTGTGGAGAAAGTTATTATTTTCCCAGCAAGAAGATAATCGGTATTGCACCTCTTTCCCCCCCTGCAGTGCTAAAGTCCTTCCATAAAGCCCTTACCGGTGAATGCATCGAAGGATGTGAGTCAACATTTAGATTTCTGACCAGTAAAATCCTTTACCCTCCAAAACAGATTTTAACCTTCAGACCCCAAAGAAACAGAGCAGTATTTACACCATTGGCACTTCAAAGCGAAAGGTAGCAATGGATTACTCAGACTAAAGAAGTAAGGCTACCTTTGGGATAATGTTGTTTGTTTGTTTATATGTATTTCTTTCCAACCATTTCGACATAGAGCCCCCACAGTGGCTCAGAAAAATAAATAAAAATGAAACACCCCAATATACAATCCAATCCAATCATGGCATTTCAATACAAAAAAAACCCAAGAGCTAAAAAGTGGTGCTGAATCAAAACCATCCAGGACAATAGGGGGAGGAGACAGTTAATGTGGAAATCAGATTTTAATAAACTCTGTGTAAAGTCAGACATCACAGTTAAAGTCTAGTGCATGTGGTTGGATTAATATTTGATTCTTGGTAAAAGAAAATACATTTCTTAAAAGAAAAAGAAAGCACACCTTTGAATATGTTCAAGAGTTCTTTCCTCAACCGCAGACCTGTCTCCTTTTAGAAATTTAGTATTTGGGTGGATTGGATTAAAGCTTTCCTTAGAAGGCGGATATCAGACATGTGGGGGAGGGTGCGATCTGGATTGAGATGGCAGTGAGGGGCAAAGGGTTAAAAAACACACCAAAACACACACACACACACACACACCACCAACAACAACAACCCACCACCATGACTATGGGAGGCCTTGCTGTTTACTTTAAAAGCAATTCAAACAGAGGCTGATCCTGTGAATTCTGTCTTGACCAGTTTGACCCCCTCTATGGCTGCTATTCCATCTTTGTTAGATATGCCTCCCCTTCTGTTAACATTTAGTTGGTGTGTGCTCCTTGGGGCAGGGACCTTGCTGCTCTGTAAATGCAGCATGTGCATCCAAAATAAATCAGTTCCACTCAAACCCAATGGTACTTACAACAACCAACCAAGGGTTCATCTACACCAAGCAGGATATTGCACTATGAGAGCGGTATATAAAAGGCAGGAGCCACATGGCTGCTTTATAGCAGTATTGAAGTGCACTGCAGGATCTACGTTACTGCTTTATAGTGGTACTGAAGCGCACTGACAACTGTTGGGGCCCAGGACACATCTACACCAAGCAGGATATAACACTATGGAAGTGGTATGAAAGTGGTATATGGTATGCGTCATGGGCCCCAATGGTTGTCAGTGTACTTCAATACTGCAATAAAGCAGTAGTGTGGCTCCTGCCTTTTATATACCACTTTCAAACTGCTTTCATAGTGGAATATCCTAATTGGTGTAGATAAGCCCCAAATTTGAATAATCTTGCCGTCTAGATTGATAGCCTCTCCATTCCTCTCTATCCCAAAGATGCAGGTAACAAGGCATGCACATCCCATGAATATGCTCTTGGCGTATGTACAGCACCTGTACAGCGTCCACCCACCCTTCCAAGTTCCACCCATCCCCAGACGGCATAAAATACTTTTCTTCGTGCAAGAAAGAGAATTAAGCGTCTGGAGCGATTCTTTGTACATAAGCTTTCATTCTTCAAGAGGTTGTCTGCCAACTTATAACAAGTTAGAGGAAGAAAGATTTTCCTTCATGGCAGATTGTTCAATACTGCAAAGGTTCTTTCTGCAATCTCTGAATCAACCTACTTCTGGATGTCGATGGTGGAGAGAAAGAACTTGGTCTAGGGAGATAACTATTCCCAACATTTACTGGTTGTTCTTTCTCCCCCACAACTGTCCACAGTCCCAATGTGTCCAAACCCTTAAAATATGTATTAGGGTGACCAGGGTTTGGTCCACAAAAGCTGATGCCAGAATAAACCTCCTAGTCTTCATGTGCAACAAGATTCTTTCTTTATTTTTTTATTTTTTGTGACCTTAGGTCCGGCACAAATATTTTTACTACACTTGCCATGGACTGGTGCTGTTAGAACATTAAGGCAATAATCTTATGCACATGTGCATGCACTCAAGACATGCTATGGAGCTTCTCTACATTAAAAAAAAATGTACTGCCTTACTGGGGCTTTCTGCATCCACTTTCTTTCCGGGGTTATGATCGGCACCATTACACAGGTGGCCACGTGGTTTGAAATTGAATACTTCCTCTCTCTGTGTGCTCCAGTGTGCTCTCTTCACTTACCTCCACTTTAATGAGACAGCACCATCTAACGGTGTAATTATAGCGCAACAATGAGTTTACATACTGGGGGATCACTCAGTTTTCTAGATTTTCCCACATTGTCCCTGTTTGGTTGCTGTTATTGTTGTTGTGGTGGTCGTTTAACCTGCGATTTCCAGGGGATAGAAGAGGAGGGCTCCTGGATGCATTGATTATGACATCATGTACTGGACCTACAAATCTCTGTGAGTGGTCAGTTGGGAACATGCTATAAATCACTCATTTAGAGAAGCACATGGTCTGGATCTGGATTAAAGTGTGAAGACACTGCTGCTTTTTGTAAATGAAGAAATGTGGCCTGTTGTACCATGTAGCTTAACCCCATCTTTTTTCAAGCTTTGAATGGTGGCGCAAGGGGACGCACAACAACAGAATCCATGTGTTAGGTTAGGAATGAATGATATCTATAAAGCTATTGCTAGGCAGCGTCAAACATAGGGACAGAAATAGAAAGACGTGTTGACAGTATTTTTCAGAATAGGACTGGTTCCTCTGATCTTACTGATAGACTAGGAAATAATATTTAGTCTCCAATAATCTATAGCAATCCACTGAAAATGTGTGAGAGCATCCCAATATAATGCTCTCTTTGGTAAGCAATTAACACACCCAAATCTCCAGGAACATTTGAGATGGTGTAAGAATGCTCACTAATCAGCGAGTTTGTTACCAGTGCACAAGAAAAGAAAAGAAAAGCATGCTATTGGTACTATTGATATCTGAAAAGTCAGTAAATTTAGTTTATTTATAATTAGTTTTTTATTTTATTTATTTATTTTGCAATTTAATGGCAAATTTAATTTATTTTGCAATTTAATGACACTTTTCCTGCAAGGGCTTTCAGAGGGGAATTTTCGTTCACTCTCCCTAGTCTAAAGCATACAACCAGTGTGGTGTAGTGGATAAAGTGATGGACTGGAAGTTGGGAGATCCGGGTTCTAGTCCCCACTCGGCCATAGAAACTCACTGGGTGACTTTGGGCCAGTCAGACTTTGGACTCTCAGCCCAACCTACCTCACAGGGTTGTTGTTGTGAGGACAAAACAGAGAGGAGGAGGAGGAGGAGGAGGATTATGTACTCCGCCTTGGGTTCCTTGGAGGAAAAAAGGTGGTATATAAATGGCATAATAAATAAATTAGTACATCCTATTAATCCTTATCACACACTAGCTCTTCCCAACATTCCGCCTTGCTCGACTCTTGACCAATCGTGTTCTACCCAGAGATGGGGTCAAAATGAACATAGTAGAATGTAACCACAGCACAAGTTGTTTAATATTTAATACAAACTGAGTTAGTTTACAATTGTAATCTAATAGACAAACTATCCCCCATTCACCTACAGTTCTCACACTTCTCCAAATTTTGGAATGCAGTCCCCCCACTCAAAGCATACAAAATATGTGCATTAGAGGGAATTGTTTATACACTGCATATACCAGAAATCGGAAGTTGTCAGAATCAGACCCGTTCTTCCTTGTGTGGGGGGACTGGGTTTCAGGGCCTGAATTGGACTCAGAGGCTGAAGAAGAAGGAGAAGTACACCAGCAAAGGCAGGAAGCAGGAGAATAAATTCTCCAACAGCTTCCAGGAGTGAAGGAGAGATCTTCCCAAGAGCTTAGTGGACAGAATACCCAGGTTTAGAGATCATCTTCCCCACTCCTGAGAACTCAGTCATTGTTGGATTGAGTTGGAGTTGACAGTTTGCCACAGGATCAAGCGGATGGAGTTTAGGGGAGGTGAGAGGCAGCACACTTGGTGAGCCATTTGGCAGAGGTTCCAGCTTGAAGACCCTCCCTGAAGGAGGGATTCAGTAAAAGCCTGCCGGGCACTGTGGGAAACTGCCCATTTAGTTGATTGGCAACTCCCTTGCTTTGTTAGTCTAATTAAGCTTAGAGGATAGGTGCTGGCATTCACACTCCCTTCAGGTGTGAAGAGATGGCTGTTTACTGAATAAAACTTTTCTGGATTGCACAGAAGACCACTTTATTATCTTGCATCTTGGCAGGAGGACTTGGAATCACAACAGCAGGGGCAGTGGAAAGACTTTTACAGAGGTTTACTTGGCCTATGCCAGAAGGGCATAATGGAGAGAAGACTAGCATTTTCCTTTTCCCCTTCCATTTCTGTGGTTGGTTTGTTTGATTTTTCTTCATTTGCAACCAAATGGAAGGTACATTCACCCCATATGGAAAGCAAGTTTGGGTACTACAGATCTGAAGCCTCTCTCAATCCACCCACAATTCACCTTCCAAACTTTCCCCCTTTTGCCTCTACCAACATCAGCAATGCAAGTGTCTTGGAGCTTTTCTCAGGAGCTCGACCAAGGTTTGAACATGTGTGTGTTTATTTGTGTGTGTATGTACACGTACACACACGCACATATTGCTGTTTACTATTTTCAGTAGACCTCATTGACTTGGTTCATACATATTATTAACCCATGTTTAACCAATGGTTTGTTCTCCTACTCCGAACTTGTCTGGAAGATGATCAAACAAATCATGGTGTATTTTCCCGATCCCTGGGTTGTTTGTTTTCCTCTTCCTTTCCCCTCTCCCTCCCTGTATCCCAAATGCCTTTGCAGTGCTGTAATATTGGCATGTAGAGCAACTGTTTTCTGGCTGCTGTTGTTGTTAGTTTTACCACTCTTGCCCACTGCCTCTGTACTCTGATGAAACAACTCATGAACAACCCACAATTCTGAGTTCACACATAACAACCATCCATGGTTTAAACACAACTCAGCCATTAACCAAGGGTTCTCTTTCTGGATTGTATGTAATTAACAAACCACGGTTTGTTGATGTGACTTGGTTTGTACATCACAACAACCCAGATTTTAACTATCCCATGTATTAAACAAACCACGAGTTAGATTTATGTGTGGACCAGCTTATTGAGAACTTTGTTGCAAACTTTAAATTTAAACACTCTTTGTTTAGAAATGCATTTCCTGTTTGGCTTTCTCACTACCATACTTCAACTCATGTGAACGTATTCTGTTTTTGGATAATGTTCTAGTGGTTGCTGTGATGTCTCTCCACCCCAACCGTATTTTAAAAGAATCCTTAGGATACAGAAAGGCGTTTTATTCCAAATGCCCAGGATTTATAAAGGATATGGGTTAGCATTGTCATCATGCACTGAAAGTTAAAATAAGATGGCTAGGGGATCTGATGCTATTGTGAGTATAACCAATTCCTTCTGCTCAAAGAATGTATACAGGGAGAGGAAGCTTTATGTATAGTCTCCTGAATTTCCATTGATAAAGAGGACACTAGCCTATGAAAGGTTGTGCTGTGCAATGTTTGTTCCTCTTTACAATTCTGTTCGCTGTATGCATTTCTTTTAACTGCAGCCACCTAACAAGGCCACCCCTCTGGAATTCATTTCAGGTGCTTTGCTACAGGGAATCTCTGGGTGGATTGTGCCCTGGTGCTTTGGAACCTGTGGATGTAAGCAAAATGCATTTGGAAATGTCATCATGCTCTCTGGTGGATAATTTAGTAATAAATATCTGAGAGATCGGTCAATACAAGCCAGTGATATACCCTGTTTTTTAACGTAATTGAGCACCACAAAGTTAGAAGAAGTTGTAGGCTAGCAAAAGTGTTTATCGATCGGAGAGCTAGACTTTTTTTTTTTTTTAGTATTATTATATCTCTGTAAAGGGCTTTAAAAGAACGTGCAAGGTTGTACATTACTCGATTTTGATCACTTAGCCTTTGTACCTGCCAGCTGTTGTCTGTGGGCAACCTCCCCCACTGGGAGGTGTCATATTGTGGAGATTTTTCTGTGTATCGAGGAAGGCCTGTGTCCATCTTCACACCACTTACTGTGGCATTACTCGGCAGAAAGTGATTTGAAGATTGGAATGTCTCTCTTGATGTATCTGAAGATTGATCCAAATGTTACTTTCTTTCTCCATCTTGCTCAAAAACATACCTTTTTAAAAGAGATATTGGAGAGGTAACTGGCCAAGAAATCAATTTGTTCTGTCCTCCAAAGATAAGGAGCACCCTTACCTCTTTGGGTTTATGGCTGCAGTGCTGCTTTGTCAATGATGCCAACTGGAAGTCACTCTTAGATATCCTACCAAAGCATGGACAAATGTTTGTTGATTACAGCAGCAGCAGCAACACACTTTATTAACATAATTTCAGTATAACATTGCCAGGGAAGAGAACTACTGTCCTTCCAAAGCCCCAGCATGGAAGCTGCTCAAATGCCTTAAACCATGTCTGCACCAGGCAAAAATCCCACAACTTTACCTGGGCTTCTGCATCCAGATTCCTTGTGGGATTAGATCGGCTCCTTTTCACTGAGTTTCCTCCCTCCTCTTCCCTCCCCTTGGCATGTTCTATATGTTTCATTATAAAGCCACTAGATGGCACTGCTGTATTATTTGCAATAAACCACCATTTTGTCATTTCACCATAGAGTTAAGGCAGTTCATTGCTGGAGGAGGGGAAATGCCGGAATTTTGTCCTCATGAAAAAACAAAACAACAACAACAATGCGATAAAGTTTGCAAAGAGTGGGAGGTATCCCGGAGGATGAGGACGATGTGTACAGGGCCCGCAAACCTCCATGAGTGACCAATCACAAGCGTATGATAACTGTTTCATGTAGAACCACATCCTTTATTTACTTTCGGGAACAACTGCATCACTCTGCCTGTGGTTGCCCCATTGAGATTTGTGGGGCTTGTGAGATAGGCAGTGATTTTTCTCACTTGCTCTCTGAGTAAGAAAGGAAAGAGCAGGAGTCTCTCTCACTGTTTCCTACCTTCTCCAAAGCTCAGAGCTTTGCCTAGTGCCAAAATAGAACAGCATACATGCCAATCAAACTTTGTAGGGAGTTTATTCCATGGGGGGGGTGTGCCACCCCTGAGAAGACCCTCTCTCTTGTAGCCTGGGAGGGGTCACAGCTCAGTGTGATAGAGCACGTGCTTTACATGCAAAAGGTCCCAGGTTTGATCCCTGACTTCTGCGGGTAGGGCAAGGGAAGGATCCTTTCTGGAACCCTGGAGGGCCGCTGCTGCCAGTCAGTGTCAACAATACTGGGCTTGATGGACCAATGGTCTGCTTCAATATAAGGTAGCTTCCTAAGCTACCCAACTAGCTTCTTTTGGTGGTGGCTGTGGCGTTGCACCCCACAAGTCAGTTCCCAAATGTATGTCTGCAGTTTGTAAGTCTGTGGTGAGTTTAGAATGTTGGCCTGAGTAGGCGGAGTTAGAATGTCTTGGGAGGGGGAGGAGTGATATATAAGGGAAGGACTGAGGGGATTGGAGGAGACTTTTTAGGTACTCTTAGAGTCTTTAGTGCTCTCTGTGTTTAGAGTACTTAAGTTCTGGGGAATTTGAGGTTCAGGGTAGAGAGTGGTGTCTTTGGAGTGTGGTGTGCACATAGTGGATGTATATTAATCAATACAGATAATAAAGAAAGCTCAAGAGTGATTGTGTGAGGGAAAGGAAAGTGTGTATGTGAATGAGTGAAAGGATTGGATGGAAGGTTTCAAAAAAGGTTTTTAAATGTTTTATTTGAAACAAAGCTTGTGAACTTTTTAAAATAAATTTTAATTATTTTGTTTTTAACTACCACAACAATCCCACATGTCTGTTTGGCATTTATCATCTGAAGTTTACACATTTAGCACCCACTCTGACAATAATTCATCTCAGCACATATAACTCACAGTGTTTTCTTTTATATATTGAAACCCTTCTCCATTTAAACCCCTTTCTCCACATAGTTTGGAGGAAGGTGGTTTTTATCCCTTGCCTCAGGCGTATCAAGCGGTGGTGCTTGGCTGGAGCAGGGAGTAGCCACGGCCAGGTCTGGTGTTCAGAGCCTGTGTCATGGCAGTGGCACCTGGGAGAGGGCCTCTGAAGATGAATGAAGGGCCCATGCAGGTACGTTGGGAGGAGATGTGGCAAAGCTCAGACAAGATTACAGGGACATGTCTACACCTAAGGATGTAAAGGGAGGGAGGAGGATTGTGGACTTACCTTCTTCCGTGATTCTCCCCTAGCAGCTAGATGGCTGCACGATGTCCTGGAAGGGAAGAGGGATGTCACGGCTGCCTTTCCCTCCGCCTTTTTTTTTTTTTTTTGAGATGAGCCAGTTGCATGGAAAAACATAAGTAAACAAACAAACAAACAAACCCCATGCACAACCCCAACCCCCGAAGGGCACAGAGCCTCTCCCTGCAGCTCCGTACCTGTTTCCATTGCTGTGCTTACTTGCAAGGAAGAGGGATTGCACACCACACCTCCCGTGGTCCTCGGGATGGTCCTGGGACTGTGGGGAAAATCAGGATGACTGGGCAACTAGTTAAACCCCAAAAATGGAGGGGGTCATCCCTGGTTGCCCCTGGGATCCCCTGTGTGTTATTCAGATGCACAGGGACAACCTAGGGACATCCCCAGGAACAATGGCTAGTGTAGACATGCCCCAGGTCTCTCCCCAGTCCATGAGGCTTACCAAGGGACTTGTGGGCATGGGGTGAGGTGGGGTTTTCTGTCACTTGCATAGCAGCTAGGAAAAGGGAAGAAGAAATGTCCAAAGTGACCCCTGCTGTTTCTTACCCTTTGTATCCCAGAACACAACTCATTAACTCTCCTCAAAATCCTTCTCCCTGTTCATTTATTTAGTGCATTTCTTATCTGCCCAATATCTAAAGTTCTCTAGGCAGATTACAACCAGTTAAAAAGCTAAAAATGCTGATTTAAAACACAGTTAAAAATATGAAATGCAATACAATTATTTACAAGAATAAAATAAAATATAACGCAAACCAATAAACAGCCCGGTGAACGACCAAAGAGCCTTAAAAACTGAGAGCTTGGTCTCTAAAATGTATGGGAGAAAAGGAAGAGTCCAAAGACCTCTCAGGCATCACTCCCACCAGCACACGCCAGCTAGATGGTCTCAGCAGTTCATGCTGCAGAAAACTTGACAAAGGAGGATGCTGAGGTTGTCAAGGGATTGTGCTCTTACCTGTATCTAGTAAACACATGTATTAATAAAGGTACATTCATGTTTACATAGCTGAGTGATCTTAAATCCCCCTCTTCATATTTAAAAGGGCTTTTCATTCCCCCAAAGCAAGGCTCCTAACCTTTTAAAATGCTGTAGAAATACATACAGGGTTAATGATGCATAATGACTTTTATGCTTCATATACATTCTTCCAGAAGTCAGACTATTGTCTTCGAGGCTCTTTGCATCTGGTTGAAAGATAATGCCAAAACATCCTAATGGCAACAGTGACTTTTAGTTAAATCTCTGCTGCCAGAGTTATATTTCTGATTCCCATTTCATTCCAATCTGTCAGACCCGGATTAGTTTAAGATTTCTCATTAGTACTGCATCATAAAATCTAGAACCACCTGGTGGCTGCTTTTGAAATGAAATCTGTAGATTATAGTACACCAGTCTGTGAGCATCGCACTCTACAATATTTGTGAGGTTGTTAAGCACACACTGTGTCTTATGTTGACAGCAAATTCCATTCTGTCATTGGAAAAATGTCCAGAGAACACACAGAGAGTAGCCCGGAGAACTAAAATAAAGAAATCAAATGTAGAAAATTGGCTTGGGTGACCATAAGAAAAGGAGGACAGGGCTCCTGTACCTTTAACAGTTGTCTAGAAAAGGGAATTTCAGCAGGTGTCATTGGTATGCATGCAACACCTGGTGAAATTCCCTCTTCATCACAACAGTTAAAGTTGCAGGAGCTATACTAGAATGACCAGATTTAAAGAGGGCAGGGCACCTGCAGCTTTAACTGGTGTGATGAAGAGGAAATTTCACCAGGTTCTCCATATATACAGATGACACCTGCTGAAATTCCCTTTTCAATACAACTGATACAGGAGCCCTGTGGACAACCATCTGTCAGGGATGCTTTAGGGTGGATTCCTGCATTGAGCATGGGGTTGGACTCGATGGCCTTGTAGGCCCCTTCCAACTCTGCTATTCCATGATTCTGTGGTCACCCTACCATACATCCTTTGGAAGACTGACATAGGGGGAGTTAAAGAACAATATGTTTTGTCCTCAGACGAATTGAGTACTGGGCCCTCCCTGCTATTTAAAAGCCTCTCTTGTTTCCTTGAACTTTTATCCATCAAAACCATTACTTCTCCTTTACGTCCCTCTTGTAACTGCCGTTTCTCTTAGAGACACAATAACAACCTATCCTCCACCAGCTACTCTTCGTTATATATTGTTTATGGCATATTATTTTATTGATGTTTTATCTTGCTTAAATTGTTTTAACTCTTTATGCCACCTTGAGTATTTTGTATATAGGTGGGATATAAATAGAATACTAAATAAATAAATGCATTGGTTGTCAAATGGCAGAGTAACAAAACCAAGATGGCAGGAGCACTGGACATGGTCAGCGCACCGGACATGGGCATCATTCCATGAATTCATAGTAAGGCCTCAATCTTCCCATAGCTATGAAAAGAATCAATATCGCTCTCCTTCACAGGGTTGTTGGAAGGGGAGTTAGTGGCAGAATGGGATGGTGTTCTGTGAGACAGTTGTCAAAGGAAACTCCTGTGGCTTACTAGCAATTGTCCCAGTTTTAATATGTATTTATTTATTTATTTATTACATTTCTATACCAATAGCCGGAGCTCTCTGGGCGGTTCACAAGAATTAAAAACATTCAAAGTATAAAACAACAGTATAAAACCATAATATAAAATACAAGATAAAAGCTCAACCAGATAAAAACAGCAGCAGTGCAAAATTACAATTTTAAAACACCAAGTTAAAATTTATTTATAGACTGTTAAAATGCTGGGAGAATAAAAAGGTCTTCACCTGGCGTCTAAAGGCATATAATGTAGGTGCCAAGTGAACCTCCTTAGGGAGCTCATTCCACAGCCGGGGTGCCACAGCAGAGAAGGCCATCCTCCTGGGAGCCACCTGCCTCACTTCCTTTGGCAGGGGCTCGCGGAGAAGGACCCCTGAGGATGACCTTAGGGTCCAGGCAGGTGCATATGGGAGGAGGCGTTCTTTCAGATAGCCTGGCCCCAAGCCGTTCAGGGCTTTAAATGTTAATACCAGCACTTTGAATCGGGCCCGGACCTGGACTGGCAGCCAATGAAGCTGGAAAAGGACTGGCGTAATGTGGTCTCGTCAGCCAGTCCCTGTTAGTAACCGTGCTGCCCTGTTTTGTACCAGTTGAAGTTTCCGGACCGTTTTCAAAGGCAGCCCCACATATAACGCATTGCAGTAATCCAAACGAGAGGTTATCAGAGCATGGATCACTGTAGCTAGGCTATCTCTGTCCAGATAAGGGCACAGTTGGTATATCAGCCTAAGCTGATAAAAGGTGCTCTTTGCCACTGAGTTCACCTGTGCCTCAAGCGACAGTTCTGGATCCAAGCGCACCCCTGAGAAATTGATGGGTTCTTCTGTGCAAACTTCTGATTTTCCTAGACTTCCTTTCCTGTGTGTGTGGGCTTGAAATGTCTTGCTGCTCCCTCCACCGGCTTGCTTCTTTTGACTGGAGTACAAAAGTGATCACTGTGGAGCGAATGTTCTGTGACCTGTCTTGGTTTGTGCGTTGGTTTCAATCAGGGCGGCTGAGTCAGTTGCCTCTTGGACACAGGTATCCTTATTGTGACAAGGTTTTGAAGGTCTGTCACTTGCAGGAGCACATCAGTGTTTTCTGCCTCGTGCTCCTTTTTCAATGGACCTTGTGAACAAACATTGGATAACTTTGAGTAGCAGCTTTCAACAGCAACAATGAAAATAAAAAGACTCCCAAGAACATTTATTGACCCTTTTTTCAAAAAAACTCTCTCTGTGTTTGCGCATGTGGAAATTTCTTCCAACTGTACTTAAAAAACCTACAAGACAACAATTGTGATGTTTTTGCAGATAACAGGTATTTCTTCCTGAGAGATGAGAGTTCAAGCACCATTCATCTTTAATTCCCTGTCTGGAATTGGTGGGTGAATTGTGCTTCAAGGGGCTAGGCTAGATGCCAATGATGTGTGTGTCTGTGTCTGTGCGTGTGTGTGTACATGTGTACAAGACAAAGGTGAGACAAAATCCTTTTAAGAGTCAAAAGAACCAAGCCTGTGCAGTGGGGGAACTCATGTAACTCTTTGCCAATATTCTCCAGATTCCACTCAAAGTTTGTACCATTTTGTGTCTCCATCAGATTACAATCTCCCCCACCTTTTTCCATGATTTTTTTTTGTATATTTCATGACTTTTTCCAGTTGTACACATCTTTGAAATGTACACATTGATTAAAGTTAATTTTGTATGCATCTTTCAAAGTACTTTTTTTCTTTTTTACATGCACAATTTTTTTTTCAAGTGTATGCATGTTGTTGCACACATTTTTCTTTGGTCTGGAAGTCACATTGCAAGCTCCAAAATGTATGGACTTCCACCACAGATTGTGTTTGAGTCTGTGTTAAATCCAGAAGGTGAGAATTGGGTAAATGCTGATCAGAGTAAACAGAAATAAATTTCTCATTCATCCTTTGTTTCATTGGCTGCAGGTTCATTACTGGGTACAATTCAGTGTTCTGAGACAGGATGACCATATGAAAAGGAGGAAAGGGCTCCTGAATCTTTAACAGTTGTATTGGAAATGGAATTTCATCAGGTGTCATTTTGCATGCATGCAGCACCTGGTGAAATTCCCTCTTCAGTAAAACAGTTAAAGCTTCAGGAGCCCTGCTCTCTTTTGTATCTGGTCACACTAGGCAGGGCTCCTGCAGCTTTAACTGTTGTGATGAAGAGGGAAATTCTCCAGGTGCTGCATGCATAAAAATGACACCTGATGAAATTCCCTTTTCAATAAAGATACAGAAGCCCTGTCCTCCTTTCCACATGGTCACCCTATAACTAACCCTATAACTCAGCTAGGCTGAGTTCATTTAAGCTTCTTCCCAGCCTCTCCTCCTGAACCTCTTTGCTCTTGCTTTGTCATCCTTCTCTCCCCACTGTACCTCTGGCATTCAGCCCTTCATCCTTTGATTCTGATCCCAACCTTTCCTCCTTTCTCAGTGAGCTTGAGTAATTTAAAGAGTTCTTGTCCTTGTTTTGCTAGACTAGCCCCAGCTGTAACAGACACTGGTCTCTGAGCAACTGGGGAATCCCAGGGCCTTGCATGGCAGCACCTGACAGTTCCTCACAGAGGTCCTCTACACCAGATTTTTTAATCCCACAGTTTTCCAGGGCTTCTGCTTCCCGACTCTTTGCGGAATTAAGATCATCTTCTTGCATGGGCTTATATAGGTGGGGGCCATCAGAGAGTCCTTTGGTAGTTGCCCATCTCACCCCCCCACAAAGATTTGGCTCTGCAGAGCTCTCTGGTTTTCTCTCAAACCTGTTGATCTTTGTCTTGATCTCCTTTGACTGTCTCTTAGCTTGTCTCTTATATCCAACTGAGTCTGCTTGCATCCTTATATAATTGCACCACCTGTGTCCTGGCTTGCCCCTAACCATACTCAAGGTGAGTGTGCAAAGTGCCCACAGAGGGGGGCACTATTACAGTTCGAGAACAGTTGACATAACAAGTTGTCAACATCCCTTTGCAATTTTCGCAGTTGTAAACGGAGGATTGGTGCTCTTCTGTGGGCATTCAAACTCTCCCCGATTAAATAATAATAATAAATGATAATTTACCAACATTTAAGCTACAGCGTTGTGTCCCTGATTCTGTGAATTATCCAGGCGTTATGTTCCTTTCGTTCCGCCACACAGTTTTTTAAAATACATTTATGACTTTGTCTGAAACAAGTCTTTTAACCTCGATAGCCCAAATTGCCTCACCTCAAACAACGCCACCCACTATTCTCAGCGTCTTTTAATAGCCCGGAGCTCAGATTCTGCTGTGCCAGCTTTAAGTGTTACCATCCACACTGTGCCATATTTCTTTGAAATTGTGTGCTTCTGAAATAGAACAGGGAAAATAATATTTTAAATGCACATAGGAAATTCCTTTATTGAACAGGCACTCTGCAATTTCAGCGGCTTCAGGATTGCCTACAAACAGCCAAGGTTTCAGGCCTTTCAACTGCTGCATATGAAGGAAACGTGGCTAGGCATGCTTATGAAATAGGGTGGGCACTTGCACAGAGGGATGGTTCGAGATCGCTAGGATTCTTCAAACATTGTCTTGCTGCTTGTCTCCAGCCCAATTCCCATTTGCATTTGTGATGGCCGCTTGCTTTGCACAAATGAGAAACGTGCACAAATCAAGCAGCAATCGAATGAGAGATTTGCACAACTCTACCCAAATTTCTGCATGTTCCCTGAATTGTACAAATTCCCTTCATAGGTTAAACTGGGACGGATTCAGTCCACTGAATCTGTATATTTGCACCAAGAAAACTGGGAAACAGGAACAAGATACATGGGAGTACGTGCTTGACAATTTGCGAATATTTACAGCAGACACGTGCTCATGCTCACGTTCAGGGCTTTCAGTGGGACATACTTTGGGTGGAAAAATGAAATTCTCATAGATACCTACTTGCACATTGCCAAAAAAAGGGGGGAATGATAAAAAAAATGACAAAGGAGGATACCAATTTGCATAAAGTCTCTCTCTCTCTCTCTCTCCCTCTCTGTGTGTGTGTGTGTACCTATGCCAATTTAGAAATAATGAGTGTAATTTACTTTGCAATGCAATACATTTCACCATAAAACGCAAGGCAGTGACCGGCTGACCAGTATGCCTGCTCAGCCTGATTTGCAGGCGCTAACTGTTGATCAACAACTCCAAGAAGCTTCTTAGGATTCTTTATTTAATAACAACAACAACAACAACAATAAAATTGGACTGCACAGCCCTTGCAATGAAGGACGACTTCAGACACAGTACTGTCATTTGAAAAGCCATATAAATCAGGGTGAGCAAACGTTTTGGCTCCAATTGTGAAGTTGGAAGGGACCACAAGGTGCATCTAGTCCAACCCTCTGCAATGTGCAAGAAAACCAATGAAACCACCCATGGGAGGTGGCTGTCCAGCCTCTTTTTAAAAACCTCCAGAGATGGAGAACCCATAACTTCCATAGGTAGACTGTTCCACTGTTGCACAGATCTTACCATCAGGAAGTTTTTGCTTACATCTAGGTAACTATAACTTATACCCATTGTTTCGGGTCCTAATTTCTGTGGCAAGGGAAAATACTTCTTGACTGTCTTCCCTGTGGTACCCTTTTATGTACCTGAACACTGCTAACATGTCTCCCCTCAGTCTTCTTTTCTCCAGACTGAACATCCCAAGTTCCTTCAGCCTGTCCTCATAGGCCCTGTTCTCAAGTCCCTTTGTCATCTTCACTGCTGTCCTTTGAACCTGTTCTAACCTGTCAACATCCTTCTGGAAATGTCCTGCCCAGAATCGTACACAATTCTCCAGGTGTAGTCTCACTAGTGCTGAGGAGAGAGGAATAAGAACTTCACACATCTTTGAACTGTGTTAGCCCTTCTAGCAGCTGTTTTGCACTGCTGACTCAAGTTCAGATTGCTGTCGATGACCAAACTCAAATCCTTCTCTGATGTAGTGCTCCCAATCCATGAATCCCCCATCTTGTATGTGTCGCCTACATTTTTCCTCCCTAACTGTAAAACTTTACATTTCTCCCTGTTAAAGGACATCTTGTTTCTCCCAACCCAGTCTTCCAACCTGTCCATATCAGACTGCAGTCTCATTCTGCCATCATTGGTGTTTGCCAGACCTCCCAGTTTTTTGTCATCCACAAATTCGATAAGCATCCAATCATCACAGTCATTAATAAAAAAATGTTAAATAATACTAGCCCCAAGACAGTATCTTGTGGTTCCCCACTAGTTACTAATTTCCAACTCAATGTAGAGCCATTAATGCTGACTCTCTGATTGTGGTTAGCCAGCCAGTTGTGGACCCACCTAACTGTAGTGCCATCTAATTCAGCCTTGAACAGTTTGTCAATGGGAATGTCATGTGGAGCCTTGTTTAAAAGCTTTGCTGAAACCAAGGTAAATTATGCCCACAGCATTCCCTTTGTCCACTAGAATAGTTACCCTGTCAAAGGAGACAAGATTTTTGTCAAATGACTGATTTTTGACAAAGCCGTGCAGACTCTTAGCAATCACAGCATTGTCTTCAAGATGCTTACAAATGGTTTGCTTTATTACCTGCTCGAACATCTTTCCAGGGATTGATGTTAGGTTCACTGGTCGATAATTACAGGGATCCTCTTTTTATCCTCTTTCTTTTTGAAGAAGAAGAAGAAGAGGAGTACATTGGCTCTTCTCCAGCCCGTTCATACTTCTATAGTTCTCAGCAGGGCTACGGGGATGAACATGTGCATGCTACACACACACACACACACACACACAGAGAGAGAGAGAGAGAGAGAGAGAGAGAGAGAGAGAGAGAGAGAGAGAGAGAGAGATGAGAATCCCTGGGCTTTCTCTTGGTAGCACTCATCAGAAATAAGGAAAGGGTTTCCTTTGCTGGTGCTCTCAGAGATGTCTCTTCTCTGACTATTAACTTGACCTTTTTAGAGCCACAGTTCTGTTGTGTATACTTTGGCATCTCTTTCTTATTTTTAAATGCTGTTGCCTTTGCTCTTTAATTAGTTTGCTTTTTAAGGGGGTTTACCTTATTTAATATTGCATTGATTTTATGTACTTTTACAATGTGGTGGCATATATAGTGGTTGTTTATTTAAAAGATTTATTCACACACACCCTTTCAGAATGCACTGCCTTCACATGGCAGTGCACAAAATTACAAAACACACAAAAACACGACTGCAATTCAATGGCACAATTTATTTATTTATTTATTTTTATTTATTTATTACATTTTTATACCGCCCAATAGCCAAGCTCTCTGGGCGGTTCACAATTCTATGGGATAACAACCCTCTCGACTTGGGGACTTCTGAAAATACTAACACCCTGCCAGCTTGTTGCCAGCATCACAAGAAGGGCTGGAGGCAATTTCTCCTCCTGTTCCTCCCCAAATTATAGAAACAAAAGCAGAAGTTAGCTAGAAGGGCTCCTAAGCCTGCCTAGTGTACTTACCAGCAGTGGGTGGGAGTATGTGATGGAGAGGCCACAGGATACTTCAGATCCCAGTCTCACCTTTTCCCAGCCACCTTTTCATCTTCCCAGCTGCCTTTTCATCTTCCATGAAGCTGTCGAAGGGTGTTCTCTGTGTGTGCGTGATTGTACAGCTGGCCCACCCAACCTGTAGCGCCTCAGCCAAAGTCCCTCCTCCCTTTTCCAAACCCCACACCTTCAAGGCAGGCAGGAAGAGCAATCCCAAATGTTTTCCCCCCGATTACCGATTGGAAATAGTGGGAATTGAAGTAGGGTGACCATATGAAAAGGAGGACAGGGCTCCTGTATCTTTAACAGTTGTATTAAAAAGGAAATTTCAGCAGGTGTCTTTTGTATATATGGGGAACCTGGAGAAATTTCCTCTTCATCACAACGGTTAAAGCTGCAGGTGCCCTGCCCTCTTTTAAATCTGGTCACTCTAGTATAGCTCCTGCACCTTTAACTGTTGTTATGAAGAGGGGATTTATCATATATACAAATGACACCTACTGAAATTCCCTTTTCTATGCAACTGTTAAAGATACAGGAGCCCTATCCACCTTTTCATATGGTCACCCTAATTGAAGACAGCAGTGGGGATTCCCTTAGTGTGCCATTCACCATCCCAAAAGAGAGGGTGTATGCGATTCAAAGAGCTTTGCCTGCCCTGTGTCTTCTCCAATGGAAAACAAAAGCAAAACAACCTGGGACAGGCAAAGTCGCCCCAGCCAAGACACTGGTTTGAGGAACACTCACCTTGGGAAGCACCAGAAATGGTCCTAAGGGACCCAGTTCATCTTGGACCTTAGATTTCAACTGAATCTTATGCACATCTTGAGTCGTCATCATTTTTTTATATTGCTTTTCAATTTTAATGGCAATGCTCTCAAATTTAGTCATGTTTTATCAATTTTGTTTCTTGTTTCCATTGTGTTACTCTATCTATCTATCTATCTATCTATCTGTCTGTCTAAATTACACACTGCCCCAAGTGTCTTATAGGCAGAGTGTGGTGATTATACATTCAATCAACCAATCAAATGTATGGGAATGAAGACATTTCTGTGAGATAGGAACAAAGAGTTCCTTCATGCAAATGATGTCTTTTCTAGTTCCAAAGGACTTTTCACCTTATCCGTACATGGTCAACTGAACTAGTGCATTCGAGAAAACCCTTTCAAAACTGATAACATAATATTCTACAAATAGAGTCAAGGTATGCATTAAAATGTGCATCTGTCTATCTTTTTATGATATATAATCTACTATGCATTTGTTTTGGTGGTAATTATTAATTAACCTTTATTATGAACCATTTAAGGTGTCTGTCACCCAATGTAGCTAGGAGCCAATACAATGCTAAGGGTAGAATTAATTGTGTACACTGCAACAGACAATAGATATATAGCACAATCTCATTTATATAACGACTAAGCTAATATTTAAAGCGTTCATTTGACTACAAATCCAGTTAATTCATTAATTTATGATAGGGGTAGTGGTTCTTCAACTTCCTTTCTTTTTTAATCCTCCCTGTCTTGGGCTCAAGAAAGCTTATGACATTAATACCGTCATAAAATTAAAATCTACCCCCCTCTCCAAAGAAAAGAGAGCAAAAATTCAGAATACAGCTGCAATAATACATCATTAAACAAGAAGATGGAAGAGGTATTTATGATGTGATTTGCTGTTGATGGTAGTTGCATTCTCTATAGCCAAGGGCAGTCAGCAATGATAACCAGAAGGTTAACCACAAGCAGGGAATTCTGCCAAAAGACTTGCATTGGTTTATTTTATTTTCTTGAAATAAATTGATCCAGATTAATACCTGCTTTCAGGCACCAACAACCTACAAAGATAAATAAAAAGTACTAAAATCCCTGTCTTAATAAAATCTAACTTCATGATCTACAACAAGGATCTAGAACTTCTGTCGCACAGGCCTAATCCAGCCCATGGGCATACTGCAACCAATCTATGGGTCCATGGTGGAGGAGGAATTTGCCCTTCCAGCCCCATTCCCTTGAGGAATGGGAGGGAATACAGGTGGCAGGAACTCAGACAACACTGGCTAACCCCCCCAAGCCCCAATTGTGCAGGGAGGAGTGTGCCAGGGAATCCCTGCCGACATCTCAGATTGGAGTGAACAGGCCTATGGATAGTGGAGGGCTCAGCTGGTGCTGGGAAGAAAGGCTACTCTCCCCATTGCTGGGCAAGTTCTTGCAAATGGCAGCTCATCATCTCTGCTCTGAGAGGTTCCCAGAACTCCACACCTCTTCCATTAAGGAGAAAGGCAAAATGGGTGGAGATGACGATGCCAGTGGCCACCCACTCACATCAACTGGCCCACAGAGGCCAGTTTCCCTCCCACCAAAAATAATTCTACAAAATAGGTTTAAGACGCTATAAACTTAATTTTTTTCTTTATTAATAACATTTTATTGGTTTTTAATTATATAACAAATATAACCATCACCATAGAAAACACACTTCTAGTTTAAAGATAAGGAACTCTCAGAAAAGAGATCTGGTCCTTAAAGTTGGCTATCAGCAGCTACCACCTAGACAGCAGAATGGAGAGGCTCACAGATCACCTGGCCATTCCGTATTTATGTTTATACTGTAATGATTATTTCTCAATTTGCCTCTATGTATACAAATTAACACATTCAAAGTTCATACAAACTGCTATCTCCTCCTCCTCCTCCTCCTCCTCCTCCTCCTCCTCCTCCTCCTCCTCCTCCTCCTCCTCTTCTTCTTCTTCTTCTTCTTCTTCTTCTTCTTCTTCTTCTTCTTCTTCTTCTTCTTCTGTAAAACAGACCCCCCCCCTTTTTTTTGGCAATGAATAAGTGGCCACTATAGGAAAAAGGAAAGAAGAGAAGAACAGTGTAGGAGCCACTTAATCATCTATGGGTCTGTTCAGATGACACACTAAGCCATGGTTAGGCCACTAAACCTTTTTCAGCAAATGGTTAGTGAGCATGTTTAAACCATGGTTATATAGCCACCTTGGTTAGGAATGGTTCACACAACACACTAAACCATAATGTTTAGCTGAAAGTGCTTAACCATTGTGGCTTAGTATGTTGTCTGAAAAGGGTCTGTATAAGGAGTGGGAGACCTGTGACCTTCCAAATATCCTTGGACTATAACTTCTATCATTCTTGACAATTAGCCATGTTTACTGGGACTGATGGGTTTTATGTCCAGCAATATCTGGAGGGCCAGAAGTTATTGTACCCTTGTTCTATAGTGTAGACTGGACAGGTGGTTCACCTGTAGTTCAAACCCAGATTCAACTTGCTTCATCATTTCTACACAAGTAAAATTCCCAGAGCTGAATGAGTTTCCTATTCTTCCCTGTGAGGAAAACACTCTGAATATGGACAAGGCACAGTGACTATTTCCCTGTTCATAGAAGATTACTGTTTTACTCTGTACAGCACCATGTACATTGATGGTGCTATATAAATAATAATAATAATAACAACAACAACAACAACAACAACAACAACAACAACTAAGAAACTCCTGCACCCTTGGAGTTCCACGTGAGCATCAGAGCCATTGAACCACCTCTCCGTTCCATGAGTGTTGGAAGTAGGCACATGTGGATAGGGAAGGCTTCACTGTACATTTTAATTCTTCCTTGACCCATCTCCTACAATTGGTAGTAAGTCTACCAGCCATAATTGCTCTCACGACACAATAACAAACCTTTCACATTTCCTAAACAATGAACAATCGTTACTTGTGATTTACAGCAAAATTATTGAGTGCAGGGAACATTGCTCTCTAGATAGTTAAATGAAACTTCAACATCAAGAATTTATAGCACTAAACTTAGTGTGTCCATCTTCTAATTTATCTAACTTATTATTGACCCAGGACTGATTCGCTCATGAGACGTAGAGTTTCACCTTATTGCTTACTTCTGAAGCCAGCAAATCATTGATAAAGTAGCAAGAAAGGATTGGTTCCCTGCTGGAATTTTATATCTTGGAATATATACACATTAAAAGCTTCCATCTGATAACATTTGTAGAATTGCAACCCAGCACAGAATTGTTAACCAGGATATCAGTACTTCAAGGATGCTTAAGGCTTGACAATATAATGCATTTGCAAAACACCTGAGTTTACCATAGTTGGTAAGAATTTGAGTGCTCTTTTGGACAGAATGCCAAGCCATGCGGAACTGTTAAGTGAGTTATGGTTAGGGTAGAAGTGGAGGTATGGCAGAGGGGAGGATCTCCTCGACTGTGCCTGCCGCTCTGCACTAGATACTTGTAAGTCTCCAAGTTCAAGGGCTTATGAGTATCAAGGGTGGACCACATAAGGTTGCACCCGTAGGCTGCAATCCTGTGCCAACATCCCTGGGAACTCTCTTGGAATTACTATTTGAGTAAACATGTATAGCAATGCCCTGTTAGTTACTATTTCTGTGTGCCGCTATAACTCTGTGTTTAGTTGCAACTGACATGAAAGCAGTCTAAACATTCAACATTGATTAGCATCTTAATTAGGTTTCGGTGCTTTGCTTGTTTGTTTGTTGTAAGAAGCAATAAGTCACTGTTTACAATGTGGACGTAAAGACTTCTGATTGTCTGGCAGTAATTGCATTTACAGATGCTGTATGACTTGCCTGTGAATGTGTTGTTAAAGAAACCCCTGTCCTTCCATTACTGCTGAGTTGTTGCCGTTTTTTAATTTCACTTTTTGCAACATCCAGTTACAAAAAAAAAATAATCTATTTCACAATTGTTTAAGAATCTGTTCTTCACCTTAGTTTGCACTGATTTCAGTTTGAAGTTCAATTAAGACGATAAGGCCCTCTCCCCATCCACTTAGACTAAATAAGCTCAAACTGAAAATTCTATGCCCCTTTAGAAATGTTGCATTCACTTGTTTATATTGCTTCTATGGTTTTTCAAGCATAATTAGTGGCCACATCAGGTCTGACAAAAAGAATAATGTGTGTTCAAAAGTGGCAATGAGACAATTAGGGGTGCATGGACTCACCTCCATCTGGTGCTCACAGAATTACTGATGCTGCCTATGCCCCCCCGCCCCCCCAGTCTGAGATGCAAGACAGCCCAGGAAGTGGCCAAGGAGCATGGAAAGACTGGCCATCCCCTTAGTAAGCTGCCATTTTGCTTAAAAATGGTGACTTGTGTTTTCCGGAAAACTAATGTTATATAAATGGCAGCTGCAAAGGATCCATTTACACACCGTTACAGGTTTTCTACAACATCCTTCTTGAGACTCTAGCTCAACATGCTCTTCCTATTTCTGTCTTGAATCTTGGTCTGCCTCATTCCTGATTGTGAGTTCCCTCCACCCACCCATCAACTGGAGAAAGTACACGTGTGTGGGTGTTTTTTTAAAGTGCGCACCAAAGTGCATACTACACACACACACACACACACACACACTGACTGAAGTATAGAAATGTGCATTTTTTTTCCCAAGATGTGCATTTTCTAGAATGTTCCAACTATCGGACAGTGGCACTTATTTCACATGCCAGCAAGGTAATGCTCAAGATCCTGCAAGGTAGACTCCAGCAATTCATGGAGCGAGAATTGCCAGATGTACAAGCTGGGTTTAGAAAAGGCAGAGGAACTAGAGACCAAATTGCCAATATCCGCTGGATAATGGAGAAAGCCAGGGAGTTCCAGAAAAACATCTATTTCTGTTTTATTGACTATTCTAAAGCCTTTGACTGTGTGAATCATAACAAACTGTGGCAAGTTCTTGGTGGTATGGAGATACCAAGTCATCTTGTCTGCCTCCTGAGGAATCTGTATAATGACCAAGTAGCAATGGTAAGAACAGACCACGGAACAACGGACTGGTTTAAGACTGGGAAAGGAGTACGGCAGGGTTGTATACTCTCACCTTACCTATTCAACTTGTATGCAGAACACATCATGCGACGTGCTGGGCTTGACGAATCCAAGGCTGGAGTTAAGATCACAGGAAGAAACATTAACAATCTCAGATATGCAGATGACACCACTTTGATGGCTGAAAGCGAGGAGGAGCTGAGGAGCCTTATGACGAAGGTGAAAGAAGAAAGTGCAAAAGCTGGGTTGCAGTTAAACCTCAAAAAACCCAAGATTATGGCAACTAGCTTGATTGATAACTGGCAAATAGAGGGAGAAAATGTGGAGGCAGTGACAGACTTTGTATTTCTGGGCGCAAAGATTACTGCAGACGCTGACTGCAGCCAGGAAATCAGAAGACGTTTACTCCTTGGGAGGAGAGCAATGACAAATCTTGATAAAATAGTTAAGAGCAGAGACACCACACTGACAACAAAGGTCCACATAGTTAAAGCAATGGTATTCCCCGTAGTAACCTATGGCTGCGAGAGCTGGACCAGCGAAGGAAGATAGATGCTTTTGAACTGTGGTGTTGGAGGAAAATTCTGAGAGTGCCGTGGACTGCAAGAAGATCAAACCAGTCCATACTCCAGGAAATAAAGCCAGACTGCTCACTTGAGGGAATGGTATTAAAGGCAAAACTGAAGTACTTTGGCCACATAATGAGAAGACAGGATACCCTGGAGAAAAGGCTGATGCTAGGGAAAGTGGAAGGCAAAAGGAAGAGGGGCCGACCAAGGGCAAGATGGATGGATGATATTCTGGAGGTGACAGACTTGACCTTGGGGGAGCTAGGGGTGGCGACAGCTGACAGAAAGCTCTGGCATGGGCTGGTCCATGAAGTCACGAAGAGTCGGAAGCGACTGAACGAATAAACAATGCATTTTGTGAATTAATATTGCAAACTTCGGAATGTGCCAGCTTTATCCACAAAACGCACTTGCATTTCTTCATTGAAGATCGTTTTGTGTCATTTGCATTCCCAAGCACAGGCTTTTTTTTTTGACAGTACCTTTTTAAAAGTGTGCAATTTTTCTCATTTGAAAACAAAAACATCAACCTTGGATGTTTAAAAATGCACATTTTCGGTCAAGAAACTGGATCCGAAGCGAAATCTGGAGGTCCGGATTGATATTTGGACGCCATTTTGCTCCCCCTTCCCCACTTACTTGCCTCTGTGGCAGACGGCGGAGGCAGGTAAGTGGGGATGGGGGGACAAAATGGGGGCGAATAAGCTCCCCTACCCCTTACCTTGCTCCGGCGTCTGCCACCGCACGGACTGTGGTGGTGGCGGTGGATGGCGGAGCCAGGTAAGTCCCCTCCCCCACTTACCTGGCTCCGTTGTCCGCTGTCGCCAAGGTCCAAGCGGCGGCTTCGACTGCCGCCCAATCCTATTTATGGCCTTAGGCCTGGCTGGCAGTTGAAGGCACCACACAGACCGTGGCGGAGACAGGTAAGCCCCCCTTCCCCACTTACCTGGCTCTGCTGCAGTCGCCGAACGGTCTGCGGCAGATGGGGGAGTCAGGTAAGCTCCCCTCCCCACTTACCCGGCTCCTAAGCTTTGGAACGGTCCGGACCTCCCCCAATCCGCTCCGGAACCAGGCTTTGGAGGCCCGAATCGGCCCGCTCCACTTCGGATCCGGGAATCCGTAATGGAGTGGAGCACACCCCTAGTTGTTACATTGTCTTGGAGGACATAGGATGGGAGAATCAGCAAAGCTCAGCTCATTGAGGTTCCCTAAATTTCACCTCAAAGCTTGCTCTTGCACATTTCCCTTCGTGATTGCAAGCTATTAGTTTATTTATTTGAGTGGGAAAGGTATTTATTTATTATTGCATTTATATCCTGCCTTTTTCCCTCCAAGGAACCCAAGGCAGCATACATAATCCTCCTCCTCCTCCTCTCCATTTTATCTTCACAACAACAACCCTGTGAGGTGGGTTGGGCTGAGAGTCTGTGACAGGCCCAAAGTCACCCAGTGAGGTTCCATGGCCGAGTGGGGACTAGAACCCGGATCTCCCGCCAGTCCAACACTTTAGCCACTACACCACACTGGCTCTCGTACGCATTTGGCTGCACAGTTTTTAATGTGTACTTTCCTTCCATTGACTCAAGTGTAAAAAAGCTTGCTAGGTTTTTCCTTGCTGAAATTAATGATCAGGACTCTTATATAGCAATGAGCATATAGATCAGTTTAATTTCTCCTGCATGCTTTAAAAAAAAGGGGGGGATCTCAATAATTTTCTCTCTTAAATGTGAAGGAGTTTGCAAATTTTGATAAATCCTTAAACAGAAATGAAATACTCACCTATCTAGACCAGCCAGATTCAATAGCCAAGCTATTCCCACCATGAAGTGGACCATAATATGCCCGCCTGCCATATAGCTGTTAATGATTTGGAACCTGTCAGAAGAAGAAAAAGATGATGGAGACCCTAATTTATCACTAGCATGGAATGCATAGGGATTTGACCTAGACTTTTAAGAGCAAATCATTGTAAGCCCCGGTCCTGGATGGAAAAGTCTACCAGTTTCAGTTTTTTATTAATGATTTGGACGAGGAGGTGCAGGGAACGCTTATCAAATTTGCAGATGACACAAAATTGGGTGGGATAGCTGGAAGACAGAAACAAACTTCAAAGTGATCTTGATAGGCTGGAGTGCTGGGCTGAAAACAACAGAATGAAATTTAACAAGGATAAATGCCAAGTTCTACATTTAGGAAATAGAAACCAAATGCACAGTTACAAGATGGGGGATACTTGGCTCAGCAATACTACAAACGAGAAGGATCTTGGAATTGTTGTAGATCACAAGCTGAATATCAGCCATCAGTGCGATATGGCTGGAAAAAAGGCAAATGCTATTTTGGGCTGCATTAATAGAAGTATAGCTTCCAAATCACGTGAGGTACTGGTTCCTCTCTATTCGGCCCTGGTTAGGCCTCATATTGCGTCCAGTTCTGGGCTCCACAATTCAAGAAGGATGCAGACAAGCTGGAGCGTGTTCAGAGGAGGGCAACCAGGATGATCAGGAGTCTGGAAACAAAGCCCTATGAGGAGAGACTGAAAGAACTGGGCATGTTTAGCCTGGAGAAGAGAAGATTGAGGGGAGACGTGATAGCACTCTTCAAATACTTAAAAGGTTGTCACACAGAGGAGGGCAAGGATCTCTTCTCGCTCCTCCCAGAGTGCAGGACACGGAATAACGGGCTCAAGTTAAAGGAAGCCAGATTCCAGCTGGACATCAGGAAAATCTTCCTGACTGTTAGAGCAGTACGGCAATGGAATCAGTTACCTAGAGAGGTTGTGGGCTCTCCCACACTAGAGGCCTTCAAGAGGCAGCTGGACAAGCATCTGTTGGGGATGCTTGAGGGTGGATTCCTGCATTGAGCAGGGGGTTGGACTCGATGGCCTTGTAGGCCCCTTCCAACTCTTTTATTCTATGATTCTATGATTCTATGATCTCTCACATTCATTGAAATAGTTTTTTAAAAATAAATAAATCTCGAGTTCTTTTTGGACAACATATGGAGAACGTTTGGATGAACTCTGATGAAAACAGAACTATCCTTGCTATTAAGTCAGGATCTGTGGAATCCCCTAACCCTCCTGCTGTTCCTTAGGGAAACACTCTTCACGGGTTTCAAAGAGAACATTGCGTATTGCAGTCACATCATGGCTGTGGTCCCTGAGAGGGAGAAGGCCGAGGAGATGCTGGGCTGCAGCTTTTGACAACAGCCAAATGGCAACTCTTAACATGTAGTTCCAGTTTCAGATAATCTCTTTATTTAAAAAATGCCAAATGCCCATCACATTGAGTGATGGAGAAGTGGAGGATGGTGTTTTCATGGATTGCAAAGCAGTGCTTGTTTGTGTGTGTGTGTGTGTGTGTGTGTGTGTGTGTGTGTGTGAGAGAGAGAGAGAGAGAGAGAGAAAGTGTTTGTGGGTTCATGTGTGGTGTGTGTGTGAGAGAGAGATTAATAATTTGCTGTGCCATGCTACAGTCACAATTTCCACCCCTCTGTGTTCTTAATTTCTTACTCCACAAATCTTTTAACTGCTGAATCATAATTGCCATGCTTAAGCCATGGGTCTTTTTGCCCTTTGACTGCAGAGACCAGACTGGGCAAAACCCTGCAAGTGGCTGTGATTCAAAGTTGTTCTGGACAAAGGACAATTTTAATTGTCTGCTAATGCCAGTTGATGATAACCAGGCCAAAGTGCCAAACACAAGGCATCCCGAACCAAGCTGGCACTTCCTGTTTCTAGTTGAATGAGGCTATTTGTGTATTTGGGCCAAGTATTTGTGTACTTGGCCCAAAGCAGAGCTTGTCTTCCCATGGAGAGGCAGGGATTGCAACAATGCTTTGAACAGTCGTAGAACTAAGTCTGTCTACTACAGACTTCTATGCACTGTGTCCTGATATTGAATACAGTCCTATTATGGAACTCACTACCACAAGATGTAGGGATGGCCACCCATTTGGATGGCTTTAAAAGGGGGTTGGATAAATTCCTGGAGGAGAAGGTTATCAATGGCTACTAGCCCTGATAGTTGTGTGTTATCTCCAGTTTTAGAGGCAGTAAGCCTGTGTGCACCAGTGGCTGGGGAACATGGGTGGGAGGGTGCTATTGCACCATGTCCTGCTTGTTCATCCCTGGCCAATGGCTGGTTGGCCACTGTGTGAACAGAGTGCTGGACTAGATGGACCCTTGGTCTGATCCAGCATCAGGGCTCTTCTTATGTTCTTATGATCCTATTAAGCACTCAAGCTACTATGCAGTGAAGATCACATAAAGGAAGATCAGGTACATGCTTGTTGACTCCACTCCCTCTGTTACATCCCTGTTGCCTGGTCCCAGCATGTTCTATGCATCATGTGTGTGGTCTGAAGAGAGAGTTCTCTACACGTGCAGCCTCCCCAAGTAATCTAGAACATTGTTCGACCAGGGTTCTAAAATTGCATGTGGATCCTACATTCCTAGAGCAGGATTCCTTCTGCAGATATCCACTCTCCCAAGACGTGTAAGGGGGGTGGGGTGGAGGGACAAGAATATGGTGGAGGGGAAGAATCATTGAACACATCCCTGCCCTTCCCTCATGGTTTGAGGCTTACAGCCCCTGAACTTCTCACCTATACAGATGAAGTAGAACTTTTTCCTCTTGATCGTTTTAAACATGGTTTCAAACAATTATGATAATTCATCAACCCTGCTCTGACTTGATGGACCTCAAACTGGGGGACTCTAGCAGCGGGACCTGGACATCTTACATTCTGTACCACACCTCCCCAGAGAAAATAAATGCTAGTATGCTTTGTGCTGCCACAATACCATGGTGGATGGGCAGAAGTTAGCTTGAGCTACCAGGTGAGGAGAGGTCAAGCAAATTAAGTTTCATAGGAACATCCACACCTGCCTTATACTGAATCAGACTCTTGGTACATCTATCCCAGTATTCTTGACAATGACTGACAGTGGCTCTCTCGGGTTTCGGGAAGGAATTTTTGTTCCCCTGTCCTAGTTGGAGATACCAGGAATTGAAGCTGGGATCTTCTGAATGCTAAACATGTGCTGTACCACTGAGCTATGGCCCTGTCTAGGTTCCACTTGGACCTATAAAACTGATGACTCTGGCCATGAGGACTTCTCCTCTGGTAAGTATTGTGTTGGTGACAACTCCATGAGACCCTTCAAGTACAGCATTCCTATAGGCCCTTCTTACACCCTTGAAGAGGCCACACCACACCTTTTGGCAACAGTGGTCCATGAGGCACCCAGGAAGTCAAAACAGAAGGCTGAACAACCACCCAGTCTTTTGATACCAAAAGGTGTAGAAGCCAGTAGCATCTTGTTGACAAAATGTACTTTTGAGAGCTGGAAGAAAATGGACTCCTCATGAGTTAGAGAGCTCCTTTTGAGTAAACGGTAACTAGTGATCACGGCCTTCCTCATAAGTAGGGATACATCTAAATTTTGTTGTGGTCCATTTGTGACTAGAACTTGCCCCATTTGCACACTCTGGGGGCAAAGTGTACACATTCCTGAAAGGCATGCTGTAGAAAATGTAGACTTTAAATATGCATGTTTTGGAGAAATGCATTTTCACACATTAGTCAACAGACATATTTTTTTAAAGAGTAATCAATTGCATATTTTCCTCATTTGAACAATAACCAACAAGAAACAGCTCACAATTAGGAATGTTAATGCGAAAGACTGAGCTTTGGGGGTGCAACACAGAGAACTCCAATTAGCTCAAACTTTGCTGATTCTCCAAACTCTAATCCAGAGTAGCACCAAAGTGCCAGAATATCTCTGATGACCTGCAGCTGAACCCTCAGTGGGGCTCAGGAATCTCAGGCTTGAAAGCCTCAGGCCAGAGAGATATTGGGACAACACAGACCCTATGCACTGTGTACCCAGTTATTTTGCTCAGTACAGTCTGAGTAGCACATTCCTTAGGCTGAGTGTCCTGATCCCTTGAACACCTGTCCTGAGAGCCCATCCATCTATGTCTGCTTGACCAATAAGGCCTGCTTGACCAACAAACCCTAAATTGTGAACCAATTTACAATAGTGTGTTTGTTTGTATATTGAAACATTTATATATCACCTTCTAACAATTAGATTTCCAGGTTGTTGTTAGTGGGGGTGTTCACAAAAACTAAAACAAAACAAAGCAAGCAGTTTAAAATCTCATATCCCAAAATGCAGGTCTCCTTGTGTTCTGAAGCGTCGAAATGATGTGTGATAGATTTGCTTTGTCACAAGTCCGTCATCTCTTCCAGACCCACAGATGTCAACTGTAATCTGTTTCAGAATAAGCCTCTGTGTGTGTGTGTGTGTGTGTACGCACGCCATAAATCACATGCTAACGTTTGCAATGGAATATGCTTCATTAGGCTTGCCTTCTATAATATTGTTGGATCATTAGGTGGAGTGTAGACAGAAATCATTTCAGTCCTAATCCTTCAGGCGTAGGGAGCCCCCGTGTGTTTGTTCTATAAATGCTTTGCTAATTGAAGTTCCACGTTCCCTTTTCTCTGTGGGAGGATATTTTCTCTTTAGTCGGCTGCTGGATGCATAGAATGCACAGGTTGCCTTGCTGCTGCATAGGTATATAAATAATTAGCAAGATGTCTACACATCAGCCCAAGTCACAGTTCTTGTTCCTGCTGCTGGTGGTGATTTTGATCCAATAATCAAGTGTATAAAACAAGTCTAATTGAGCCTCAAATGTATGGATTCAGTAGATGTGCAGGAACTTTGCCTTCCTCTTAAGACTCAGGCCTTAGCTAGATGGGGCAAAATCCCGGGGCGATCCCCGGGATCGTCCCTGTGCATCCACATGACACACAGGGGATCCTGGGATCAGGGAGGGGTGATCCCTCTCTTGCCTTGGGATCTCGCCCTCGCCTTTTAGCTCGCTTTTTCCATGGTCTTGGGATAGACCGCAGAACGTGTGGGCAGGCATTGCTGGTTGTGTCCTGGTTCCTCGCGAGGAGCTGGGACCCGTGCATGGGGTGGGGGAAGGGGGAAAATTAAGTTTAAATTTCAAACACCCTACCTTTCTGCGCATGAGCGTTTGTGTGCTCTTCTTTAAGAAAAAAATTAAATGGTGGCCGCGAAGTCCTTGCCCTCTGAGGTCATCATGTGTAAACAGAGGGGGAGATCTCGCAATAAAAATATTGTAAGATCTTCACCCATCCGTCCCGCTAGACCACTAGGTCTAACTGAGGCCTCAGTCAGGGCACGAGCCTAAACAGCACCCATCTTTCATTTTTCTTCTCTCCAACTCACCTTTCAGGCCAGATCTACACTTAGGTTAGACCTACCCTACTGCTTTATAGCAATATTGAAGTGCACTGATAACCATTGGGACATATTACACATTCCATATACCTCTTTCATTGGGCCTTGCTAGGCCAGGGGTTAGCGCGGTGCGAGGCCCGTGCTCTCCCCTGTGCGTCCAAATGATGCACAGGGGATAACGGCCTCAGCCAGGGCTTGAGCCGCCCTGGAACCGCGCTAACCAGAACCGCTTGTAGCGCGGTTCATCCTGTGGTCCTGGCCTCAGGTTGGGCTGAGGCCGGGACCACGCGCGTGTGGACCAGTCTGCCGCTTTTCCTGGCTACTGCACTTACGTGTGAGTAGCCGGGAAAAGCGGCAGACGGGCTGCAGCGCTCCCACCGCCACTGAGTCCCCAGCCTCTGTTTCCCACCCACCCCCATGTCCCTGACCTGTGTTGGCCTCTGCCGCCAAGTCCCCGGCTTGTGATGCTCGGTGCTGCCATATTCCCCGGCCGGGCATCACAGGCCGGGGACTCAGCAGCGGAGGCCATCACAAGCCGGGGACATGGGGGGGTGGGAAACAGAGGCCGGGGACATGGGGGGGAGAAACAGAGGCCGGGGACATGGGGGGGCGGGAAACAGAGGCCGGGGACATGGGGCGGGAAACGGAGGCCGGGGACATCGGGGGCAGGAAACGGAGGCCGGGGACATGGGGGAGGAATTGCGGGTGGGAGACATCGGGTGTGGGATCGGACATCGCGGGTGGGGGGCGGGTGGGAGAAGGAGAACGGGGCTGGGGGACATTGGGGGGGAATCAGACATTGTGGGTGGGGGGCGGGTGGGAGAAGGAGAACGGGGTCGAGAGAAGGAGACTTTAAAAAAAACTACTTACCTTTCCCGGCTCCTGCTGCCTCTTTAAAAATAAAAAAAATGGCGGCCGCAACAGCTCTCCTCCAGAGCTCATTACGGCTCACGTTTATTGCAGCTCCCATCTGAATAAGGACGAGATCTTGCGTTATTCCTCTAGCAAGGCCCATAGTGTTATTTCCTGCTTTTTATTCCACATTATCCAAAATACTGCAACAAATGCCATTGTGTGTCCTACAAGGTATACATGTGCAAGATGGATATAGTGTTACTATGATGGGACCGCAATATTTGACCCAAGATGTAGATCTCTGCCATGACTGGGGAAAAGGTCAATACCAGCCCTGCAAGGTGTGATCCCAGAGCTCTGAAGCGTAACGGAAGCTTCTGGGCTCACCTTGTTTCCATCTCCTCCCTGTTTGCAGGGCCCCATGTAGCCCTGGCACAAAGCAACCAGTACCTTTAGGAAAGAAGCATTGTCCCTGGACATAGAAATGGATGGCCAACAGGAGCAGCAGATAAAGGTGCAGGTGTGATGTTAATGAAGGGGTGAAGGGTGAAGTACATGCACAATGCATTATTGCATTTAATGTGCATGTGCTTCCTTAAAAAGAACTGAAATAACTTTTATGTTTGGGGGCTGATCAGCGCTATGGTATGGAGGGTAAAGGAATTCAACCCTTATTCCCTCTGCTACAATCTCTCCCCCCCCTTCTCTCTCTCTCACACACACACACTTGATGTTGCTATTTTCATTGGCAGGACAACAGGTCCATTATGAGGCCGGGGTGTGTGTGTGATCAAGGGCGTGATTTTTTTAGGATCATAGTGGGAGAAATGGTAAAACTTTTCCCCTCCACCTGCCAAAATCCTGATCCCACTCACTCTATTCCATCATGGTGGCTATTCCATCCATCCATCCATCCATCCATCCATCCATCCATCCATCCACTGTCTCTGTGCTTGTTAAATGCAATAGTGGCATCTGTAATATGGCCTTTAAGTGGGGTGAGTAAGGAACGGGATGGCCCAAATACTACACAGCTTAAGCATTGCTAGGAAAATGGAATCCCTGCAACACAAGGGAAGAGCTCTCTCTCTCTCTCTCTCTCTCTCTCTCTCTCTCCAATGTTTGCTTAATTATCCCTAAACTCTGGAGTGTCCAAAGCGGAAGCACAGTGCAATGGGAAATAACATAAGAGCCATGCAGGATCAGACCAAGGATCTATGTAGACCAGCATCCTGTTCGTACAGTGACCAACCACTTTTGACCAGGGACTCAAAAGTAAGACATGGTGCAGCAGCACCTTCCCACCTATATTCCTGAGCAACTAGTGTATACAGGCTTACTGCCTCTGATACTGGAGGTTGCACGTAGCCATCAGTTCTACTAGCCTTTGATAGCCTTCTGGATGTGACTGGATTCAAAGGTTCAAGAGGTTCCATGACTGGGGTGACCACAGTGCTGATATTCTGTACCTCCCTCCCTCCCAGGGTTGATTCCTCCTGGCTTCAGTGTATACTGACATCTCTGCAGGGGTCTTCTGTGGCAGCTGAGACTAGTGCTGTGCCTAAAATTTTGACCACGAGAACTTTAATTTTATATGGAAGAAATTGCTTTTGAAAAGAATCTCAAAGGAGAAGAAGTTTTGGAGAAATTATCATGGGTTTCATTCAGTGTTTTTGTGCTTACCTTACTTATGAGATGGTTGAGGAGTATGTGTGAACCTCCTGCCCTTCATTGTACAGTCACCTCTCTGACAGCCTGTAGCTCCTTGGCTTCCTGCACTTCCCGCCCAGGGTAAGATATCATAAATTTATTCCTTTTCAGATCAGGAAGTGTAGGCAGCCAGGGAGACGGTAGAGCAATGGTGAGATGTGATGTGAAGTGAGATGAGATTCCATTTTTCTGCCTCATTATCAGGACATTTTACAACTTCTATGAATGTGTGCTGTTGATGGTGTTTTTGACCTTACCTTACAGTGATTAGGTAAGGTCAAAAACACCACCAATACACATTCATAAAAATATATTAAATGCCCTGAGAATAAGGCAGGAAAATGGAAACTCATTTCATGGGGGAAAGAAAACTTTCAGGAAATTCCTGAGATTTTTCTTTTCTTACATCCTAGAAATTCAAGGACACATTTCAGAACTTTATTCACCATTATTTTTCGTAGTGGCTGCATTCCCTCCCCTCAAAGCCCTGGAGTGATGCTAGGTAGATGGGGCATTGTGGAGGATGCAGAATGGGGGTCAGGCTGCCAGCACAGTTGATACAGTGCAAAAAACCCAAAAGCCCTTAGGAAAAAGAGAGAAAGAAGCTGTTCCACCACCGTTGCCTATGGTGATGCCTACCTATGAGAAATTGTTGGAGAATTTCTCCTCTCTCTGGAGAAATTCTGTGAAATTGCCTCTCCAATTTCTCAACCCACAAATGGTGTGGAGAATTTCGAGAGGCCCTCTGTGCACAGCACTAGCTGAGACCCCAGGGTCCACACTGAGGTGAGATCCTGGTAACTTGATCTGCTTCTCGGAGAACGCCCCATCCAGCTGAGGCCAAGGTGATGACAACAAGAGCTTTTCCCTATTTGCCACTACAATTCATTTGATCCATTTGTATTCTGCCTTTCCACACAAAGGCTCTCAAAGTGGTTAACAACAACAGACAATTAAGCAGCAATGTAGAATAAGTATAGAACCAGCATACCGGGAAGGCGCCTTCATTGAACTGAATTGAGTAAAAACTGGTATCGCACAAGCCAAATCTATTATATGGGTTTGCTTCATATTCAGTATAAATTCAGCATACACCTACTGTTCTCCTCTGGGATACTTTTCCATTTAAGTAATTGTAGGTAAAATCATTGCCATCATAAACAGTCAAGAAAAAATGTTTCCTCTACATCTTTCATCATAGCTTTTGTTCCCATTATCATGTTTTGTATACCCGTAGAGTACTTTCCTTTACTTTTCAAATATATATATATATATATATATATAGAAAACTCACTTCTCCCTTTCCTAATTGATAGATATGGATGCGAAGTGTGTGCGCGCCTGCTTCATTGCTGGAAATGACTATTACATTATGAAAATTATAAGGCTCCTGGCTGCACTAATAAGGTGATCACAGCTAGCCACTTTGTCTGGAGAATGCTTGCGAAAATTCCACCCAAGTTGTATTGTAACTGCCATGTTATGTATTGAACTGTAAATATCATAGTGAGAGCTGGTTTGCAGCAATTCAAATTAGGCGTTGCAATTTATTATGTCCGTTGTTTAGCTCTGCTTGAGGAAAATGATTCCACCCCCTACTTGGGAAAGGGGAGAGGAGAATCCTATTTAGAACCATCTATCCAACCCCCAAACCCTGATTTGCAGCATTCAACTGATAAGAGATACTCTTTTCTGTCTTCTTACTGTGAAACAGATTAATAAATGCAAACCAGTCAAATATGTTCTAACTGGATTGTCAGTGTATTGTAGATAAATCCCTTCCCCCCTCACTTCTTCTTCAAGCTGTCCTGTATTTTATTTTATTTGCCTTGGGGCACAGTGGGATGGACACACACACACACACACACACACAGAGAGAGAGATTCATGTTTACAAAAAGGTTCCTGGATACACAACACATCTACATGCATACATATATTATATAGCAAACCTATGCTATAAATAGACGTTAAAACCACATATCCTATATTTCATTCCAAAACACAAAACTAATTATGCAGTGTAAAGATTTTTTGCTTGAGTAGAGTTCCTAATTTAACTTCCTCCTTTCCCGCCATAGAATTCAGCGAGTATTGCTTTCAGCCTTAACTAAAAAAAAGTCAAACCTGACCTACAACTCTGGATTTCCTGTAGCCCAAAGTAAATAAATAATGACACATGTGCATGGATTGGACAGACACATAGACACAGAGAGGAGGAGGAGGAGTTATGCAAAAGGTGTGTGTTGTTGTCGTGTGTCCCGTCCCCCCACTGTGCATCAGTACGAGAAAGATTGTGTAAATATAGATATATCCACACACTGCGAAACAATACACGATACAGATTAGCGTAACGGGAGCTATCCAGGCTGTCCCGTAAATGTTCTGAGTAATGCAGACGTGGCGTAAATAATTGGAAGTGCTTACATCCTGCCTTCAGATATTCCATTGCTCATGAGTTAGAATTGGTTGTCAAGTGCAAGGCACGGAGGACTGTACAAGGTGCCCTATTCTGTCATGTGGTACATATTTAATGCTTGAAAGAGCAAGGAAGCGACACGTGCGGGAGACAGAGAGAATGGAGCCCAACACACAGCTGCATAGAGCGTCAGGAAAAAGTCCGAGGCTGGGGGTGTCCTCTTCTATGGCATATTGATTAATACTTGGCCTTCGGGGCAGGAGGTGCGGGGAGAGCAGCTTAGCCCGGGCCACCTTTCGCTCGGGCCCTGCTTCAGTGACCCTTTTGTTCGTCCCTGTGCGTTCACCCCCTTCCTTCTCTTTGTTGCACTTATATTGTTTTGAGCCTTTTCCTGGAGCTGCGGAACAAGAGAGGTGCATCTAGTAGCACCTGATGCGAGCATTGTGAAGGCAAGCAGAAGGGGGCGGGCGAGGGGGGGGAGAGAAAGCAAGAACAGAGCAGGCATACAGTGAGCCCGACAGATGTCTGTATTCATTTATATTGCCAGCACGTGGGGGCCATTCGCTGGTTTCCCTTACTTGTCTTGTGCTCTCCCGGTGAGGAAAGAAGAGGCAGTTTGCAGCCGACAATGAAATCCTGGCAGTTAATTGCAGTCGTGGGAGATGCCCTTCAGGTAAGGAGGAAAGAAGGGTTTTGAACATCCCCCCCCCCACCAAAAAAAAAGAAAAAAGAGAGAGCAAGAGATGGGAGACGGGGTGGGGAAACAGAAGAAGGAATCCCTTACAAATAATGCAGAGCGTAGGCATGAAGCTTGCAACCGGAGGTGCAGAGGGCTTGGTGTGGAGGTGTGTGGAAGGGTGTACGTGGAGGTGGTGGTGGGGGGAGGCACAAATTGACATGTTTGGCTGCCGTTGTTATGTAGCTGCCTTCAGCGGCGTGGCAACATTAATGCAAAGGAGGTTTGTGTCTGCATTTGGCTTCTTGCTGTGTGATTAGAATAGAGATTGGAGCGCGTCTTGTGGAAGCGTAGCAATGGTGTTTTTCATTTTAGGGATAAAAAGGTATTGAGAGTGTGTAAACTCTCTGCAAGGGCTGCACTTCTGTTTAGCCAAGCAGGTGTTTGCCGGATGTCAGTGGCTTGGAGGGATGGCTTTTACTTCATGCACCCAAATGATTGGAGATCGCAAAGGGTCTGGGGGGCGGTAAATTGTCCTGCCCTCATTCCGACGGAAGTTTGCCTGAACTTTATCTTTAGAGGTGATGTTTGACTTTCTTTTGAATGGGCTATGCATATAAATTAGCACTCGTTCCTACGGCAGAGAACGTGCTTCTCTTTTAATATGGTTTTGTTTTTCTTACATGACATATCTTCATCTTTGAATTATACATTGACAGGGTTGCTATCTTAAAATGGGCATCCCTTTTTAAAAGTTTAAGTGTTCAGTTGTTCCTGGTTCCTGAGAGGCTTAGCCGGATTAGCCACAGGGCACTTGCTACTAATAACTTTTGTTACTTTGTTATTTTTAGGGGAAATGGTTTTGTTCATAATTTGGCCATTGAAGAATTTGTTGTTACTTCTGTCACCTAATACTTTTAATTAATCCCAGCAGAAATCAATTGATTGCAAATCGTTATTTACAAAACAAAATTGTGTACACATTTTGCATTTAACCTACTATGAACTGTATGCGATTTGATGCAATTTTGGTACATAGAGATTGTTATTATTTTATTATTTAAAGAAAATCTATGTAATTTAAGCCTGTACACACAGAGACAGCCCAATGTCCAATGCAAATTTGTTATGAGGCTGTGTGGTATATTTTTGTCATGTTGTAAGAGACAACAAACATTGAAGTAATGAGAACCGTACCATTCCCAGTGCCTGCATAAATTTGATATTAAGTAAATTACCTAAATTATGTTCAAATGGTTCCCCCCCTCCCCTACGTATTAAATGATTCTTGATAGAGTGATACATCTTTCTTTTTTAAATTTCTGTTTATGGATGGTTAAAGATAATGAGTTGTTGCTAAGAGAGCAATTTAAAAACTTCTCTATATGCAAAATGCAATATTAGGGGTTTGTGGGTTTTTTGGTAGCACTGAATTAGTAGCGGCAGTGCGGTTGTTTGCTTTACAGCATGAAATACCTCTCCTGTTATAAAAACGAAGTGCTTAGGAGTATAAAGTACTTTGTGCTATGTTTATATGTGCTCTTCCTTTCTGTGTCTTTCTGTATTATTTACAAAATGTGTGCTTTATAGCCTCATGCACTGTAGTTGTGTTTGTTTGTTTTTGAATTTGTTTGTGCAAAAAGTGGAGAGATCCTCAGTGGATCAGTTTCATTTCCTAAATGTCACCCCAGGGAGATATTACCTGCTTTGTTGGCTTTCATATTGAAATGAAACCGGTAGAGAGTTCCATGATTATCCAAAGATGTTCTTCAATCCCTGCACTCATCTCTTCTGTCTTTCTATATATAGGATTTGTGCTAGTCAACTGTTTACTGTTCCAAATAGTATATAGGCTGATCGTACCATATGGCCCTGTTGCATCATGTCTTTGGCAAGAAAATAATAATGTATAATTGAATTGGTTTTTTGTTTTGTTTTTTTACATTTTTACACTGATCATCAAAACTACAGAGAACAGAGGAGTAAAATTGTGTCGTGGCAACTGCTGTTGCTAATGGCAATAATTGTAAATAAGTATTACAATGTTTGTCTTCCATTTTGGTTTTAATTCATGAGTATTACCTTGCCTGCATACCTTGGGGCATGTAGCATGCCACCATTAATTATTTATGTTATTGGATTTTTTTTTATGTTCATGGATTATCACTTTTGAAGAAGTTAATTTTAGAAATGTGGCATAGTGGGATATAGAAGTTACCTAATTAGAAATGGGACTGTCGGGTGGGGTGGGAAGACCTGGGTTCAAATCTCTGTTGAGCCATGTAACTCACTGGGTGGTCTTGGGCCAGTCATGGTCTTTCAGCCTAGCCAATTGTTTTGAGGGGGGAAATGGCACATCCTTGAGCTCCTTGAGGAAGGTTGGGATATAAATGTGAGGTATTTACAGTTCCGGTCTTTGAACTTTACAGGGGTCCACATATTTTCAAAGATGTAAACCTGTAAATCTTAGGAACAAATGTCTTTCATGGTAGTCCATGCTGTTTTCCTTAAAACTCATATTTGCTAACCTATAGAAGTAAATATTCACTACGTATAATATTTTTGGGCCAGGTGGAAGAACAAATCAAAACATCACCATATCACTTCATGCTTTGGGTTTTGGACCTTTGGTTGTGACAGCACAGGTGCTGATGAAATTGTATTTTGCTGCTGTTATGATGGTGGTAGGAACATAAGCTGAACCTAGAGTGGATTCCACTCACTTTTCAAACTCCGTAGTCTCATGAACTTCTAAGAGCAATGCTTATTTTAATTTTGCTATGTTTTTAGCCCAAGTTGTCCAAACACATTGGTGAAAAGAAACAGCAGTAAGGTGTGAAATGATAAGTTATGGCACCATTCTCCATGAAATCATTTTGCCCATAAGGTTGTACTTAATTAGCATCCTTGAAGAATATAGCCAGGGGGTGGGGGTTGTGCTGAGTAAATCCTTAAAGGGGTGTACATGGAAAGTGTTGATTCATGTTATGTGAAGGAGCTTCAGTATCAGATATTACATCTCAAGTCCCCCCCTCCTTTGCCGTCATTTCTTCTTGGGGTGGTGGGGGCAGGATAGAAAGTTTCCTTTTCCCCAGGCTGCTTCAACATTATTTTTACATCTCCTTAAAATGTGCAAATGGCCTCATGGAATTCTCCACCCTGTCTGTGGATAGAGAAATTATGGGAATCATTTCATCAAATTTCTCCAGGAGGATGGGAAATTCTCCAACTGTTTCTCAGGGGTGGGCCTCCACATTACCTGTGGCCATTAGTGCAGGTTCTCTCTCTCTCTCTCTCTCTCTCTCTCTCTCTCTCTTCCTTCCGTCCTTCCTGTTGGCAGCCTGGCCACCATTTTCCATTCTCCACAATACCCCAGGCTTGTGTCATTCTGGGGCATTGCATGCCACCCCTCCACAATGGTAAAAGCCAGTGGATGGTGGTTTCTCCGATTTCGGTGGGGCTGTAGATCCATTTGGACTTTCAGTCAGAACCAGCCAGAATTCTAAAGGTGCTGTCCAAGGTTCTGTACCGTATCCCCACCTTGGATAGATCTGGCTGGTTCTGACTGAAACCCATATGGATCTACAGCCCCACCGAAATAGTTCTGGCTGGTTAGTTCTGGATAGTTCTGTCTGGTTCTGACCAAAACCCAGACTGGATTCACAGCTCCATCAAATAGGAGCCACCACCCTCCAGTAGTAGAAATGTTTCAGACAATATCCTGCGAAGGGACTGCTTTTTCCGAAAACAGTGAATAAGAAAAAGAAACATCTCATCAAGTTTGTTTTCTGAGAAATTTCGGCTCAGCTCTACCGGTGACCCCACCAAGGCATAATCATCTTCATAAATGTACAAACGTATCCCACAGCTAAGAGCATTTACTTAAGGTACCAATTTGACTCAATAGAGTATGCAAGTAAACGCCTTCCATAGGGTACTAGAACGTTGCCTTTTCTAGTCTGAAATGACATCCATTAGAATAAATATCTCATGCATTAAAACATATTGCATTTTTAAACGTGGAAGCAGTGAGATGATCCAGTCGTTTTAGGGGAACGGCAGAAGAGAATGATTTCTCTCTCATGACAATGATATAGCTGGATCGCAGCAAACACTTGGGTCAAGTAGCCAGGAAACAAGAAAACAGATGAGGTAGGATATAAGGAGTGACAAGCACAGTTTATACTAGACCAATCGAGCACAAATTTGCATAGCACCACTTTGAAATAGTGCAGATCTTTATGAGACAATCATTAGAACATAAGTACACGGTGACAACTATTGGCCTTTCTCCAAACAACTCTTTCCTGTAACTACTGGAGTAAAGTCTTATAGCGTTGTGTAACAATGAACTCATAAAGCAGTATTATCATGAATAGGTTGACCACCTGCAGCTTAAGACAAACAAACAAGGCTACTACAGTAAATGTGTGTAAGAGAAAGGATAGAGAACCATGTTGTACTTTCTAACTACATTCTTTTTGGAAAGAGCTTCTCGTGTTATTTAAAATTATGCAAACGTGAGAGCTGATTTCTTAGGTGTACTTTTCACATCTAGATCTAAATTGTAATATCAACATATGGAAAATGTAAACGTCGTTTTGGGAATTTATGACAAGAACATTAGAAGAACCATCAGACTGAGGGTCCAACTAGTCCAAAATTCTGTTCACACAGTGGATGAACAACTGTCAACAGGAAATCCACATGAGTGCAACAGTACCTTCCTGCCCATGTTCCCCAGCAAATGGTGTACATCGGCTTACTGCCTCTGATCCTAGAGGTAGCATAGAGATCTGTGGCAACAATAAATGAAATGGTTGATTGTTTGATAGAGGCACAAGGTTGAAGGAAATAATGTTGGCTGAGCCAAAGAACTCTAAGCAGGGCCTGTCTAGCTGCTCAGCATTCCTCTCCAGCTTCTTTGTTTTTTTCCATGGGATTGCTGTGAATTTGTTGCTGAGAAGCTCAGTTGTGGAGCTATTCCTGGCATCTTCCTTTCTTCCTATGAGTTGGCTGTTGACCTCCGCATGGCATTTTGGGGTGACAAAATGTGCTTTAAAACGATCAACTGGCTGAAAATAAAATAAAATTCAACACACACTAGCAATGAAGATTTTCCCCATAGCACCCATTGCTCTTCCCACAGAATTTATTTATTTTATTTATTTATTATTTATTTATTACATTTTTATACCGCCCAATAGCCGGAGCTCTCTGGGCGGTTCACAAAAATTAAAAAACATTCAAAGTATAAAACAACAGTATAAAACCATAATATAAAATACAATATAAAAGCTCAACCAGATAAAAACAGCAGCAATGCAAAATTACAAATTTAAAACACCAAGTTAAAATTTATTTATAGACTGTTAAAATGCTGGGAGAATAAAAACGTCTTCAGCTGGCGTCTAAAAGCATATAATGTCGGTGCCAAGCAAACCTCCTTAGGGAGCTCATTCCACAGCCGGGGTGCCACAGCAGAGAAGACCCTCCTCCTGGTAGCCACCTGCCTCACTTCCTTTGGCAGGGGCTCACGGAGAAGGACCCCTGAGGATGACCTTAGGGTCCGGGCAGGTACATATGGGAGGAGGCTTTCCTTCAGATAACCTGGCTCCAAGCCGTTCAGGGCTTTAAATGTTAATACCAGCACTTTGAATCGGGCCCGGACCTGGACTGGCAGCCAATGAAGCTGGAAAAGGACTGGCATAATGTGGTCTCGTCGGCCAGTCCCTGTTAGTAACCGTGCTGCCCTGTTTTGTACCAGTTGAAGTTTCCGGACCATTTTCAAAGACAGCCCCACGTATAACGCATTGCAGTAATCCAAATGAGAGGTTATCAGAGCATGGATAACTGTAGCTAGGCAATCTCTGTCCAGATAAGGATAAATGGTTGGTGTAGACATGCCCTAAGTCTGTATCACTCATGCCATAAATTTGCTTTAGTACCAGAACTAAGTTTATAGTGAAGTCTGCCCTAACATGACCTAGAACAAGAGTCAGGGACCTCAGGCCTGTGGCCTTAATCCGGTCCTCCTGCAGTCCCAATCCAGCCCTCTTGAGATTCACCAGATGACCACACACCTTTCCTTACCCTCATGTGCCAATCATCTGTTGGTTTCTCAGCATTTGCACAGGCTTCCTTCCATTCTAGAAGGTGTAAATGCCTCCCCAAAGGCTTAGTTACTGGCAGTAAGAGTTTTAAGTGACAATATGCTGGTATTTTTTGGGGTGGTGGTGGTGTAATTTTGGTTCTGTCCCTTTTACCCTCAGCTCCGCTCATGACTGGAATGTGGGCCCCCAAGATCCTCCAAAAGAGGTTCCCAGCTAAAGAATTTTAAGGTAGTCAGTCAGAATGGCTATGCACTACTCAAAGATCAGAGGCAATATGACTCTGAATATAGGTTGCTGGTGAACAGCAGGCAGAGAAGGATGTGGCTCCCTTTTAGGGTGACCATATGGAAAGGAGGACCAGATACAAATGAGGGCAGGGCTCCTGCAGCTTTAAATGTTGTGATGAAGAGGGAATTTCACCAGGTGTTGCATGCATACAAATGACTAGAACAAGGGAGAGACATACTCTAGTGCTATGAAGGGCGTGTATCTTTAATGAAGAAGATTCTTCATTAAAGATACACGCTCTTCATAGCACCAGAGTACGTCTCTCCCTTTTTCTCATCTGAATTGATGTTCTTTCCCTCTCACCGCAGACCATGCATACAAATGATACCTACTGAAATTTCCCTTTCAATACAACTGTTAAAGATGCAGGAGCCCTGTGTTCCTTTTCCACATGGTCTTTCTAAGTCATTTCTTGTTTCTAGGCGTCATACAGGCAGCTGATTTGTCAGGGTGGGAAACAGGCTGGTGGACTTAATGGGGTCTTTGGGCTGATCCAGCATGGCTTTTCGTATGTGCTTTTACCTTGCTTCTTTCTTTGGTATGTGGTGTTGGGGTGGTGGTGGTTGGAGATGGAGATGGAGATGGAGACTTGGGAGATAATTGCTCCCAGATCAATGTGGAGTGATTCTATCCTCCTGCTACCAACTGTCTCTGCAGAGGCCACCAGTGAGGGAGGAAGCAGCAGCCAGGCACCTCTCCACCGTGCCTGGGTCCAGCTCCAGCTGAGAGCCCCCTCCCTCCTGTTGCCAACTGTCTCTGCAGAGGCCACCAGTGAGGGAGGAAGCAGCAGCCAGGCACCTCTCCACCGTGCCTGGGTCCAGCTACAGCTGAGAGCCCCCTCCCTCCTGCTACCAACTATCTCTGCAGAGGCCAGCAGTGAGGGAGGAAGCAGCAGCCAGGCACCTCTCCACCGTGCCTGGGTCCAGCTCCAGCTCAGAGCCCCCTCCCTCCTGCTGTCAACTGTAACTGCTGAACTTTGCAACTAAGATTGTAGTGCCTGAATTTGCTTTCCTTTCCCCCCCCTCCTCCTCCTCCTCCTCCCTCCCAATCCCCTTTCCTTTTGTGTCATGTCTTTTAGATTGTAAGCCTGTGGGCAGGGGCTGTCAAGAAATACTTTTGTAAGCCGCCGTGAGAGCCTTTTTTGGCTGAATGGCGGCATAAAAATCCTTAAATAAATAAAATAAATAAATAAATAAATATCTGAGTTAAGGAAATCCTTAAATTTACTTAACAGGTTTTGCTGAAAAGACATCACAGCTTTATTTGTTTCATTTTGATTGTCTTCAAAGTGCAGATAAATCTTCCTTTATTTTCCAATTAACTATTAATTTCATGCACATGAATTTTACTTCCAAAGAGGAGTATTGCTTGATGGTGAGAATTAGGGAGGAGGCATTGCTTGAGAAAGACATATTGCCATTTCCTCCTGCTAATTTGGCATGCAATGGTAGTGGGGGGAACTTACTTTAGGAAGTATTTAAACAAAAAGCACATATGCAAGCACACCTGGAATAATTGCTTGACTCAGCACTTAAAATCTCGTTTCTATACAGCAGAAGTAGGTTATGAATTCAAGCAATTAAAAATTACAAAAAGCTCAGTTTTTGTGCCTGATCTTAATATGTGTCTTCCCCACCCTTCTCAGGTCCATAAAAAAAATCAAACATTTCTGTTTCTAGAGGTGGATTAGGGGAGGATGTGCATGTAAGAGAAAAAGAGAGGTGCTCGGGAAAAATGTGCCCCCCCCTTCCCTTCTCATATATGTTTATATTGCTGTTGCATTTCTCTTAGAGTGCCTCAGGGTTGAGAGGGAGAGAAATATTAACATTAGTGCACCTATTGCTTGTTTATGTTAACTTAACTAGGGTGACCATATGAAAAGGAGGACAGGGTCCTGTATCTTTAACAGTCGCATAGAAAAGGGAATTTCAGCCGGTGTTATTTGTATATATAGAGAACCTGATGAAATTTCCTGTTTATCACAACAGTTAAAGCTGCAGGTGCCCTGCCCTCTTTTAAATCTGGTCACTCTAGTATAGCTCCTGCACCTTTAACTGTTGTGATAAAGAGGAAATTTCATCAGATTCTCTCTCTATATACAAATAACACCAGCTGAAATTCTCTTTTCTATGCAACTGTTAAAGATACAGGAGCCCTGTCCTCCTTTCCATATGGTCACCCTATGTTAACCTTGCATTTTCAGTGCTTGATAGTTGACTAGCATCACTTCAGCAATGCAATTTGGCTAATAATGATACCAAGGAAACATATGGATTTTATTCATTTTGATTATGAGTGTGTTTATTTTACTTATACCAAACTATGTGTACACAGAATCTGTATTAAATGCACCTAGATTTGAAGCTTTATGTCCTCCTGTGACGGCACTCACTTCCCAAACAGGTTTGAAAACGACCCACTCATTTCAATTGATTGTGCTTCCACTCAAGTTTCCATTAAAGCCACAACCTTTAGATAAGATGAATATTGATTTTTTATTCTTTTCTTTTGCTCCAAATCATACTTTCCTCTTGGGCATTAGATGTTGCTTGCTTGTTATTTTGAAGAATCATAACTTACTAGTCTTTGGAAATACCTTATTTTTAAATAGCTGAATGTGATCATGTAACTTGTGGTAATAACAGCGAATGTCGGAATCATGGTGACACATGTTAATGTCAACAGTCCGAGATGACTCATGGATGATGAAAACTGGTATGTGCATCCTTTTTTCTCATTATTCAGACATTACACATGTGAATGATGACAATCAAATTTAAGTGACTGTCAACATTCATCAGTCTATCTTTGAACTGTCACATGTTCACAACATTTTTATGGGATTGTCAACATTCACGTATTGGTTTCCTTGTTTCTTTGTTTTTGATTGATTGATCTTATTTATTTATTTTTTAAAATATGACTGTCATAAGGCATCCATATTTTTCCTGCACTTTATTTATATTACATATTTTAAGTATTTTTATAAAACCCTTCAATCATGTTGCCAGGGTAATTTGCAGAAACAATAAATCAATTAAAGTAGAAGTATTCAGGAAATTTAAAAGTTCTCTGCCTGGCACCAGTCAGTTAAACATTTTATTGTATATGACTAGTAGGCAATACAGTCCAGCATCAAAAGTAGCATAAAGGAGAAACGGGATGACCTTCTTTGGAGAGAACTCTCCATAAGTGCTATGCCACCAATGATTCCACCTTACCTCAGATCGTGGAGGCACCAGAAGGTGGCCCTCCATTGAAGCCCTTCATTTAGACATTACTTCCAAGGGACTGGCAACCTTGTTCCTTGTGAAGATTTAATCTTCTTGGCCATTGCGTTTTATCACATTGGGTCAATCATCCAGATGCTTCAACAATGGAAGCACAATCTCTAGGAGGTTAGAAAACTAGTGCTGTGTTTCTTATTTGCTGTATACTATCAAGTGGCATGTAAGCAGAGATGTGCAGTTACTCTGAAAAGAACAAGAAAAATACACTAGTGATGTGCTAACCCCCACCCTCAATTCGGACTATTTTTTAAATATAATAATAAGATGAATTATATCACTTCTGAACCTATACCAATGTGTGGCCTCCATCATATCCCCCATTATGAGTCGTAGAGCGTTCTACCAATTTGCTTCCCCCCCCCCCAAAAAAAACCATACCTGGTAATGTTGACAGCGGTTCGGTGGGCTCAAGGCAGAACCTCAGGTATGTCCTACAACATACTTAAGAAGGATCCCAGGTGCCATAATCCACATGGCACCAGGTGTCTTTAATGAGGATGTTAGGAATTTACATGTGCCAGTGTATACATTTCCTATGGTGTCCATGTACATGAGGACACTGCTGTGCATAATTGTGACTGCATCCAGGGAGTCATGATGAACCTAGAATTTTCCAGGGAGCCTCATGGAATACCTCTTAAGCAAGGTTCTAATTGAAGTCCCCGAGTGAGGCCTGGCTCTGCTGCTGCTGTAGCACAGCCTTCCACAACCTGGTACCTTCTAGATGTGTTAGATTACCACTCCCATCATTCCCAGCCAAGTTGGAAAAGACTAACCTAGTAAGTTTGATGGGAAAGGGATGAGGATTGCAGGGAAGAATGTATGGCACATGACAAGCCCATACTGAACTGAGCCCAAAGAACATATTTCCAGGGGAGAGGTGCTGAGACTCCTTCAGAATGAGGTCAGCAGACATCTGATGTGAACAAGTAAATTCCCATTCCAAAATTAAATGTTGTTACTAACTGGAACATATCGGGTGTGTTTTTAGAGAAGGATGGATAATTTGTGGAATGTGAAGGGGAAAAACCTCTTAAAAGTATCCAGCTTTTAATAGAACAAATCTTGATGTTTCAATTCCTCTTTGAGATGTGGGCATTTTGGTATCTTTGGAAGTCTGCATACAATATACCCAACTATGACCATCATGGAGTTTTTTCACTGTTACCCAATTGATTACACCCCTGTTTTATGAGGCTGCAGCATTATTTGCATATCAGAGGTCGATGAAAAGAAACAACATTAATCACAGCAATTAATGAAGAAGCAAAATGGTTGCCCTGAAAATAACTTCTCACTGGACGATCTTTCAGTGATGACATCCCAGTTATGGGATTGTTTCCCCCAGGAGGTTCATCTATCTACATCTAGCTGCTGTAAGAAAGAAAGCAAAACCTATTCAACTTGGTAGATATTTGCTTAATGGAATATTAAACCTTATCTGTCCAACTTCTTGCTGTTAATTCCTTATTTATATTGTTTTTATTTATTTACAAAAGTTATTTACAGATCCATATCTAAAATAGATTCTGGAGTGGTGCACATAGGAATAAAAGAGTAAAAATAAAGATTAAAAATAGCATTTTTTTCCAATTTAAAATAAAGGACTTCTAAAAAAACAGTGGCTGGTCCATCAAGGAATGCTTCCTGGATTGGAGTTGTTTTTAGGAGGCTCCAGAAGCAACCTAGTGTTGGTACCTGCCTGACCTCCAGAGGCAGGGAATTCCATTGGAAGGGGGGCACCACACTAAAGGCTGTTCTCCTGGTGGACTCCAGTTGGGTCAAAGGTCCATGTGGAACCAGCAGGAGCATGCCCTCCAGTGCCTCAGTGACCAGGCAGGTTGGTAAGGGAGAAAGCCCTCTCTCAGTTATCCTAGTCCTAAATTGTGTAGGGCTTTGTACACTACGACCAAAACCTTAAACTTGGCCCAGAAGCCAATCAGCAATACCCTCAGCAAAGGAGTTATATGATGGAAAGAGGCAGCTCCTGAAAACAGCCAGATTTCTTGCCAGATGATGTTTTAATACCGCTTGATGAATTCTTTTTAAACCATTTCAAGAAAGTATTTTAGTATTTATGCATAAAGTGGTTAATAAATTGGAAGCAATTTCAGGCCAACTAAAAATATCATTCGTTGTTCAAGATTAAATTCGAAAAGAAAAGATACACTCCCAAACAGAGAGAAATGATGCATTTTGTCTGTGGATTCAATGTATGAGATATAGTTAAGATAGAAGAAAGAAATGAATTTGATTATTGTGTTAAATGTAATTAAGGAATGAGAGAAGATTTCTGATACGAAGAAAGCTGAAAGTACACCTTAACCTTAAATTATTTTTATTGTATTTCCGTGTGAATTTTATGTTTGTATTTGTGTTTGTATTTTATGTAATGATTTTGTAGTATGTATGTCTATGATGTTTGAAACAATAAAATCATTAAATCCAAAAAAATAAAAAAGACACACTCCCTGCCCCAGCCATTTCTCAAAGTGGATCCTGCTTAAATAATGTATTCCTTCTTAAACTGCTGATCTTTACACTGTGTGAATTCAACGTTTCTTCAGAAAGAGAATGATCTTAACACTACAATTATTAAGAGAAAGAGGAGGAAATCTCCAGGTGAATTTGGGGTGAAGCTTTTTTAGGCCTAACACAGTTCAGAGAAAATCCTTCCTCCGGAGCACTTTAGAGATAAATAGTATCAAACTCTGACGTACATAGGAAAACGAAAACCAAACCCTTAACGACAACATTTTGCACACTCTCAAAATATCCACAATATTCATGAACAGGATCATTTTTTAGGATTTAGAAATTTCCCCAAATATATGCAGCATTTTTTTTAAAAAAAAACCCTGTATCTAATCCATGTGGATTACAAAACAAAATAAAATAAGCCAACCTATGAAAGAGGAACAGCCCTCAAAGGCTTATTCATAAAGGCCCATTGCACAGCTTAAAAGAACTCAACTTCAAAAATTGATGTTGCAATAGTCAAACACTCCTTTGTTATTTGAGAGTATATAGTAACCTTGACAATTCGACAATGGGTTGTATGTACACCGCAGCCTTAATCTGGTTTAGCATTCTCTTCAGGGAACATTGGGAAGTGTAATCTTATGAATGGGGTGGGGAGATGTAAAATGATACCTAACAGAGAATCCCCTCACCAATTTGCAATTAAGAGGATGCTTTGGCAGAAGCTAGGATGGCTAAACTTGTATGAAACAAATATACATTTCTACTGTAGATAAGACCTTGGTTGTCTAAAGGGAGAACTTAAGACTACTTATGTATTGCATAGTTTGGATGGATCATTCACACAACAAAATAAAGGTCTTGGTTATTCCCAGTGGTCGTGGGAGCAATACTCAACTAGTGCACATACAGTAAGCCTGTATACACTAGTTGCTGGGGAACATGGGTAGGAGGGTGCTGTTGCACCGGTCTCCTGGTTGTGGTTCCCTGGTCGACAGCTGGTCAGCCACTGTGGAAACAGAGTGCAGGACTAGATGGACCCTTGGTCTGATCGAGCAAGGCTCTTCTTACGTTCTTATGATTTTACTAATAGTAACTAAGCTAAGTTGGCTCAGTAATCCATGTTTTTCGTCGAGTTCTATGGGATGCCATTTAGAGAGGGCAAACATTTGCTTTTCACTCCACATGGCTCTTCTTATGGTCTTATGTTCTTAACTATCATTACATTTTTCTTATTCTCAGCTTGGATTTACTATCCTAAACTTGTTTGCAGCAAAATATGTGTACCAGCTGTCTTTCTTGTGATGTATCCCAAGAACAACTGCTGCAGGTGGAGTTAGTTGATGAGGGTTTTGTTTCCATTAATTTTTTGGTCTGAGTATTTGCTTCCCTTGGAGCAACATATCAAGAAACATTATCCCTATCTAGTGGTGCCATGCAAACAGGGCAGAACTTTGGGGCACAGGTCCAAGGCTCCACTCAGCAGAATGAGCAGGAAGCCCCCCAGACACAGCAGGGCTGGCTTCCCACATTTTGAAGTATGTGAAATAATACACCAGAGGGGGAGAATTTTAGAATGGCTTAAACTGCACATTTGCTGCCTGCATGCCTGCTCCTTCATTAGGGAGATCTAGGCTATCCATTTGTAGTAGCGATGAGTGAACCTACCCTGAGTGAATTCTTTATTTCCTCTGAAAGTCATGTGAACTTGGATGAGAGTTCATCTTTAATACAAGCTCTCGTTCAGTCTATACAAACTTTTGCACGTGCACACTATCAGTGTGCATCTTGGGAACTGTGTCTTGGAATCATACAGTGCAGTATGCACCATGCATTGCCATTTATGTGTCCCCTTTCTGATCAGTTGTTTTCACATGGCCTGCCTGCCTGCCTGCAGAAAAGGGCAACTAAAATGATCAAGGGGCTGGAGTAACTGCCATAAGAGGAAATGTTACAACAGCTGGGATTGTTTAGCTTGAAAAAAGGGAGGTTAAGGGGTAACATGGTAGAAGTGTCCAAAATTATGCATGGTGTGGAGAATGTGGATAGGGAGACATCTCTCTCTCTCTCTCATATAAATAATAGAACCTGAAGTCATTCCATGAAGTTGACTGGTGGGAGATTCAGAACAGATAAAAGGAAGGACTTCTTCACACAGTGCATAGTAAAACCATGGGATTCGCTACCACAAGATGTAATAATAGCCAACAATTTGGATGGTTTCAAAAGGAGATAAGACAAATTCCTTGAGATGAAGGCTATCAGTGGCTACTAGTCCTGCTGCCTCTATGCTACCTCCAGTATCAAAGGCAGCAAGTCTATCTATACCAGTAGCTGGGGAACATGGGAAGGAGGGTGCTGTTGCATTAATGTCCTGTTTGTGGGTTTCCCATAGGCAGCTGGTTGACCACTGAATGGGTAGAATGCAGAACTAGATGGACCCTTGGTCTGATTTAGCATTACTTTTCTTATGTTCTTATGATATGATGTTTACTCACTGTTGCCAATTGACAATCTGTATTGGACCTCCCAAAGTCGTCCTCCTCTTCCTCCTTGCAAAGCTAGAGCTGTGGTGGTGGTGGTGGCAACACTGATGAGGGTAGCTGCTAAGGCGACTTCTTCAAATTTTTGATTACCAGCTGTCTAGGTGGTAGGTTGACTGCCAGTTTATGGTGGTGGGTGGAATTGGTGTATAAGTTTTCTGCATGCTCTGAAGCTTGCAATCATTTCCAAACTTAATAGCAAAATGTTTAATACATCTATGCAAGCTTGCTACAAAGGGTAAGATTTACAAACAGATGAGTTTCGACCAACGAGCTGACCATTTATGAAATTTGGCTTCATCACTACTCAAGATTGTAGGTCTTTAGCTTAAGTTGCCCTAGCCAGCAGACAGAGGCCTATCCTGCCAGTATGAGTGAGAAGAGCCTTGGCTTGGAAGCATTTCTCTCAAGCTGACCTAGTCAACTTAATTTGTAATTGTTTACATGGTGGTGGCTCTTGGGAAGTGAAGCCCATGATTATACCTCTTTGGGTGTAAGATGGAATCAATGTACTCAGTAATGAAGTCTGTCATTTCATGAGTCAGACTAGAGCAGGGACGTTGGAAGAATCATCCAGGAGGTAGAGTTCACTAAGCTTTCCCCAGCTCTTGAATATTGGCTCATTTCCCTACGAGCTGGTCTTACTCAATCTGCATTAATTCAGGAGAGTTTGCCAATTTTCTGGGGCTGTTGTTGTTGTGGTGGTGGTTCACATCAACAGAAATTTCACATCAATAGAAATTTGCACAAATTACAGCCACATTTTGTGCAAATTACACCAATTATAGCTGAAATTTGTGCATATTATGCAAATTGAGTAAGACCACTGCTCTGACACCAGGCCTGGCTGCGGCTACTCCCTGCTCAAGCCAAGTCACAGACTCTCAGCCCAACCCACCTCACAGGGTTGTTGTTGTGAGGATAAAATGGAGAGGAGGAGGATTATGTACACCGCCTTGGGTTCCTTGGAGGAAAAAAGGCGGGATATAAATGTAATAAATAAATAAATAAAAGCACCACCGCTTGATACAACTGAGGCGAGGGACAAACACCACCTTTCTCCAAACTATGTGGAGAAAGGGGTTAAATGGAGAAGGATTTCAATAATAAAATAATGTGCTGTGCTGAGGGGAATTATTGACAAAGTGGGTGTTAAATGAATAAACTTCAGATGTTAAATGCCAAACAGACACGTGGGATTTTTGTGGTAGTTCAAACAAAATAATTGAATTTTATTTTAAAAACTTCACAAGCTTTGTTTCAAAATAAAACTTTTAAAAACCTTTTTGAAACCTTTCATCCAATCCTTCCACCCATTTACATACACACTTTCCTTTCTCTCACACAATCACTCTTGAGCTTTCTTTATTATCAGTATTGTTGAATATACATCAACTGTCTGCACACCACACTCCAAAAGACACCACTCTCTACTCTGAACCTCAAATTCTCCAGACCCAAGTACTCTAAACACAGAGAGCACTAAAGACTCTAAGAGTACCTAAAAAGTCTCTCACAATCCCCTCAGTCATTCCCTTATATATCACTCCTCCCCGCTCCCAAGACATTCTAACTCCATATCCCCTCAGGCCAACATTCTAAAAAACACAGACTTACAAACTTCAGACATACATTTGGGAACTGACTTGTGGAGTGTAACGCCACAACCACCTCATAGGGAAGCAAGCTAAAGTTCTGGAGTGGGATAGGCCTCTGTCTGCTGGCTTGGATGACTTAACCTAAAGACCTTATAATCCTGAGTATTGATGAAGCGAAATTCCATGAATAGTCAGCTCATTGGTTGAAACTCATCCATTTGTAGCAAGCCTGCACAGATGTATTCCAGATTTGAGATTAAAAGGATTGCAAATCACTCATTTTTTTCTATTTACCCATTTTAAAAAATGGAAAAAGTTTCTGGATATCAGGAGAAACCAACAGCTCAGCTTGCAAATTGCAAGACGAATTGATGGTGCCTCATAAATCCCGCAAGCCCAAAAGGCGCTGGATTTCCCTGCCATGGACATCCCTAGGCTAGGTTCTCCAGCAGAAGTACTGATGTGTAATCTCCCCACCTCAAGTACTGATTTGAAATGACAAGCTCAGGCACTTACTCCTGAAAGGGAGTGAAGATCGCCTCCCAAACTTCTCCACCTTATTTGCGGGCAGCAAAATTGAAACAAACCTTTTGCCAAATGTTCTTCAGACTGGATCATAGACCAGAGCATAGAAATAATCCGACAGAATTGCCCTCTTTTATTATTACTGTTATTGGATCACTTCTGGATTCTGCCTTTAGTATTGTTTTAATAGCGTCAGCATTTCACATTGGCATTAGATGGTGTTAGTAGCAGTTGTAAAATGGTGCTAGTTCCTCCTGCAAATGATCACACTTTTCACTGTACTCCTATAAACCTCGCAGCTTTACATGAGCGCTAATCAAATAGATGGGAGACTAGCCAAACAGAAAGAAAAACACATAAGCGTAATGACAACTTTCAACAAGCTGAGAGCAGACTTGTTGTCTGTTGGAAATATTGTAGAAAATGAGACTGAAGGCTGTGTATGTGATTATGTGTAGGGTGATGCTGGGTGAGTTCGGAGATTATTACATGGCAACCCCTAAACAGCATTTGGTGTGTGTCTCCTCAAAAGTAATTGCCAAGATACTCATTACTCCTAGGCATTTCTAACTTGCAACAGATTTATAAAGTATTTAATATTTTCATATGCTTCAGTGTAAAGCCATCTGTCGGCATGACAGAACAAAGTATTGGGAACAAGAGCGAGTGTATGTTTGTGGAAGTAGTCCATGAAATGTTAACAAGAAATACATGAGAAACACATCAGTGTCTTGTAGCAATAGGCAAGGGAATTGAGAAACACGGCATTCATCTTCTCCGGTCGCAATTATGGTTTCTTGTTCTAATTTCTCTTTGTGAACAACTGTAAAAAAGAGGAAGAGATAAATCTGCCATTACAGATGGCAAGAACGACAGGCAGGTTGGTGAGATAATATTCATCTTTCTCTGCAATTTTTCATCTTTTGGCTCTTTATTCCAAATCTCTCCCTCTCCTTCCCCCCTCGCTCTAGCTTCCATCGATATGGAAAGGAATTGTGTGTTTGTTAGAGCTTACATTAGTCATTTATAAACATGCTAGGCTTTTAACAGCCTGTTTCTCAACACCCAATATTTTAACTCAGGAAGCTGCTTGAGGAACTATTAGTAGTACATTTTGAATAAGTCTTCTGAAAGTTTTGTGGCTGTGTTTCACGAAATACATTTCACCCTTCCGAAGCTGTAAGATAGTTCAACATGCCACTCTACTTAGCATGCTGTAGACAAAACACACAATTCAGAGACTGTCTAAGGGTTTAAGACATGTATCCTTGGTACCAAATGTTGACAGAAGTACCTTTGGAGAACCTCTTTTGAGATACTGAGTATAAATGTTGCTTAGGGATATGTGAATCAGCAAAACTTAGCTCTCCAAACTTCATCTTTCAGCTCATTCTGTTTCAAGCCTGTCTCAGACGGCAAAGTTTGTTTCCTTTCTTTTCACATGAAATTCCATGTGTATTTCTACGTGTATTTCCCCAAATATATGCATCAATGCTGCACATCTTTAAAAGGTACACTTACTTCTCCTGAGCATAGTTGTGCACATTTTTCAAATTCACACTTTTTCATGCAGCTCATTTAAAAATACACATGCTACTAAACACATTTCTGGGGGTCTGTGAATCACATGGCAAGATCAGAAATGTACAGACTACAACCGCAGATGGCATTTGAAACCATGTTCAATCTGGAAGGTGTGAACTGGGTAAATTCTGACCAAAACTGAACTGAAATGGATTTGTCATGCATTCCAAATGTTGCTTCCTGCTTCCTTGTCTCCCCATTCTTGTTTTATGTATGTTGAATTATGTTGAATAATTGCAATATTTGAGTGCCAATTTGGTTCAATACACAGGGATTCAGCCAGAAAATCAATACACATTCTGTGCCCTTTTCTCCTAATACATGTGATTTGCCTAATGGAATGCATCTTAATGCTATTTTTCACTAATAAATGCATTTTGTATACACTTTCCTCTAATATATACATTTTTGTATACATTTTTGGGTTGGAGAACCATATTGAAAAATTCAGGGATTTGTGAATTTTGAAGGATAAATGAGTTTTGGATTGCATATTGATTCAAAAGTGTGAAATTAGATAAGTTTGCATGAAAATGTGAACAGAACAGACTTCTCCCCCTTTCCTACGTGTACCGTGTAAGAATTAAATCTGGAATTTACAGCAAAGCTTCCATTACTTAGGGATAATATATCACCTGAAGTCAATGCCAGTGACTTCGGGCAAATGGAGGTATGGCAAGAGAACTGGCATCAAGACATCAGAGTAGAATGGTTCACAGATGTTTATACAACGTTTCTCTTATTCGTTTTATCCCGCCCTATATCATTAAGATCTCAGAGCAGCATACAAATAAAAATGTATAATATAAAACAATAAATATGCACAGTTCAAAACAAATTAAACCATGATCCAAGTTAAAACAATATATAATTTAAAAGCAGTTAAAACAGTTAAAATTATCTTCCCCATCTTATTGTTTTATTATGATTCTATTAGAATGTAAGCCTATGCAGCAGGGTTTTGCTATTTTATTGTTTTACTCTGTACAGCACCATGTACACTGATGGTGCTATATAAATAATAAATAATAAATAATAATAAAACAATGTGCCAGTGAGTTTAACCATCAAAGGCTTTGTTAAAAAGCCATGTTTTTACTTGGCATCAAAATGCAATCAGTGTTGGCGCTAGTCGGGCCTCCAAGGGGTGCACAGGCGGGGTGCCACAACAGAGAAAGCCCTCTCCCTTGTCCCAACATAGCGTATATGTTGCATTGGTGGGATGCAGAGAAGGGCTCCTCCAACAGATCTAAGGTCTCCGGCAGGCATACATAAGGAGAAGCGCTCTCTCAAGTATCAAGGTCCCAAGCCGTTCAGGGCTTTAAATATCATTACCAACACCTTGAATTCCGACCAGAAGCGTATAGGCAGCCAGTGCAGTTCCTTTAAGACCGGTGTTATGTGGTCTGTGTAAGATGTATCCGCCAGCAGTCTAGCTTCTGCATTTTGCACTAGCTGCAACTTCCGCGTCATCTACCCCTACTCTAGCTCTCATGTACCTGGTAGCCTGTGTCCTCTTGTCTTGTAGTATTACTATTTAATGCCAGGTCAGTCTGCAATAAGTCTGCAATCTGGTATATGTTACTGCATCTTGCGTGTGTGTGCTTGGTGTGGTTGACCTGACCTAGCTCTGCCCACCTGGGTACTCAGCGCAGCACCAACATAGGCAGGAGTGCTGGGGTGGGAAGAGTCACTGTGGTTCATACAATGTCCATCTCTGTCACCAGGGAACCACTCCACCTTGGAGCAGGCCTTGAAAGGTTGCACCTGATGTTGGGCTATAGGGACAGATTGGGGATGTTGCTGGTGTACCACCCACCCTGCTACCCAGCAGCCTCCATGACTGATCTGTCGGAGGTGGTCTCAAGTGTAGTGTTGGAGGAGCCCAGGACAGTAGTTCTGGGTCATTTTAATTTCCATGCTGAAGCTGTCTCTGGAGGTGGAGCTTGGCACTTCATGGCCTCCATGACAACCATAGGGCCATCTCATTGTCACCGCTCCAACACATGAAGTACGGTGTACCTTTGATTTGGTTTCTTTGCTGCAAGGCGAGTAATCTGAAAATGGGGTGTGTGTGTGTCCACGTAACAGCATTGTCGTGGTCAGACCATTTCCTGGTGAGATTTGAACTCATGTTTTGTTTTGTTTTTACTTCCCTCTTGCAAAGGTGGGGTCCCGTTCGGATGGTCCGCCTCAGGAGACTGATGGAATCCAATGGATTTCTGAATGTTCTTGGGGATTTTCCATTGAAGAAAACTGATGATCCAGTTGAAGCCTCACAGTGAAACAATGAGATACAAAGGGTAATCAACCTGATTACACCTGAGTGCCCTCTCCAGCACTGTGGAGACCATTCTGCTTTCTGGTATATTGGGAAATCTAATGTCCCCTGATCAGTTTATGCATTCAGCAGAATAGAACTGTAATTCTTTTTCTGGGCTTCCACCATGTAAAGTTAGCATATCTCCTGTTCGTGGTGAATGGATTCATTCCATGTTTGTTTTGTGGATTATCAAGCATCTTTCAGATCATTTATTGATGGAGATTTTATTTTCCTATTTCAAAAAAGTTCACCCAGAAAGTCTGCCACAATTTATGCAACTTTCACTGGCGTATAACATTTTGGGTATTTTTGTTAGCTCAGTGTACAATCCATGAGCGCACTCTAAAAAGATGGCTATACAGCAGAGGCTGAAAAAAGATCAGAGATGTATAAAATGTTTTCTGTTTAGTTTTTAGTTGTTGTTGTTGTTGTTAAAAATCATATATATTGTGATTTTCCAGGAATGTTCAAATTTTAATACAAGTAAATTTGCATGCAATTCTGGAAAGTAAAAAAAAAAAGTCTGCAGACTCAGAAGATGCTATTCTGCTGTGGAATTTGTGAGTTGGATTCATAGAAATCCAAAAACTTTTAAATCCATTTTGGATTTCCTCGACACCCGTTATCCCCTGCCTTAAAAAATGAGAAATAAAAGCAACTTTGTACACTCAAGAGAAATTTCAGGCTAGACTCCCTGACACTCTTCTAGGGATAGGGAGTCCCCCATTCCTCATGAGGAACATCGAAAGATACAACACACACACACACACACTCTCTTTGCAACCTGAAATTATAATGTCCAATAATAGCTTTGCAACTTAATTTCTCTGAATGTACAATAAACCTACCTTTTTAATCAACACACAAAAATACAGGAAGCTTGGACCTAACTTAGATCAGTGAATGGGAAAGTTTCTTTAACATGCCAGTGGAATATGCCACTGATAGAATAATTCCCCTTCTGTGCAGAGTTATTACAATATTGCTTTTACAATGCATTTGGGACCTTGGATAGAGCTACGTGTTCCCATTTATTGCTAGTGTAAGGTTATAGTCTACGAAACAGAATGTGAGCTATTACATCGATAATATCTCAGTGAAGACAATGGGACTAAAATGTGTGAGTTGTGTGATGGATCATGATCAAAATAGGTTTAAAAATATGGTGGATAAAATTATTATTATTTCCTTAATTTAAGGAATCAGATTAAAAAATACTGTACGTTGAGTGTGTTTGCTGCAACAGTGACATCTTGTGGTTATTTTCCCCTGGTCTCCAGAGTAAAAATCCCACATTAAAAAAAAAAAAAAAGCCTATTCAGAAACTAGAAGGAGAAGACAACTATTATAAAGTGAATCTTCTTATTTATATGTTGTGCAAGGTTGGCTTAAAGAGAGTTATTTCTCTCCTAAATTAGAATGTATAAGTTATACCCTTTTGTAGTATGCTTCCTCAGCATGTAAACTGGATAACATTTGATCTGTATTTCCATGTATCTTGAAGCTTTATCACACCAGCATTATACTGTGCAATCACTGTGAATTGCATGCAAAGGACTCAGAAGTTTTCCACCTTATAATCTGCTTTGATTGTGAAGTACTCCCAGGCATCCTGCCTTAATTGTGCAGTAAAGCAAAAAAGATTTGCCCTATTTAGCCCCTACATTTTGAGCGTATCTTCCGAGCCGCCGCTGGGGCACAGGAGCAGGATTTTAAAGAAATGCTTACATCAGCGTAAAGTTTAAAGATAAAGACACCAAAATTGGCACAGTAATAGATATTAGGGAGAGCTTTAAGCATTAAGCAAATTTGAATTTGAGCTTAATGCTTAATGCAAATTTGAGCTTTAAGCAAATTTGAATTGAATTGGGTCATCCGTTGATTTTTTTAAATGATTTTTTACATTCCCTCCCTTAAACTCACTTCCTGGTATGCAAACGATCGCTGTCGCCCGGTAGCAAAAGCAACAACAACCGTGAAAGCTTAGCGCTACGGGGATAATCCGAGGGAAATAGGTCCGTGGGATGAAGCTACTGGAATCTTCTACTCACAATTCTCTACCACTGCAACAATTCAGTATGTACATAATGATGATGTAATGATATCCCGTCTTCATCAATTTAGTTAGTTTTGTATTATCTAAAGGGAGAAGAGGGGTATTAAGCAGAGAGAAGTTACTACATTTTGAGAGTACTTCATCAGCTTCTACTTACACTGTTGATACAACATAACCTTCTGCTTGTTTTGATTTATGTTTTGATGTAAGGAGGATGTAGCAAACACATTAACATGCCAGAATTGCCGCATACCCAATTAACTGCAAATATTTAATTATGGATGAAAATACTCTCATAATATTAATTGCGTTAAACAAACTAATGCTACACAAGATTAAATGAAACGACAAAATGTCCAAGTATTGAATTTTCTGTTGCCATATTTGCTAGTAAGAGGGATGCATCAGAAATGAATGGGCCTGAGTGGAGAACCCCTGACATTACAAATTAACATGACTGCTCCTGAATATCCTACGTCCAAGTGTAGAGTCATGCCTGTTCCTTGGTACTCCAAGGAGATGCAGGGAATTAAGGCCGTAGCTAGACCTAAGGTTTATCCCAGGATTGTCCTGGGGTCAAACCTGTTCTTCTAAGTGCCACACAGGACATCCAGCACTCAGGCAGGGACGAACCCAGGATGATCCTGGGTTAAGCCTTAGGTCTAGCTACGGCCTAAATGTTTAGGGTGGCAGCTAGGATGCTCGTGGCAAAAAACCTGGGACATGTATGAGCAAACACAGTTGAGAAACCTAGACCTTCGGCAGGATCTATACTACTGCTTTATAATGGTTTATAACAGTATTGACAATGGTTGAGACCCATGACACAGTCCATATACCATTTTCAAACCACTTTCAAAGTGTTATATCCTGCTTGGTGAAGATCTGGCCTTACTCTCTGGTGTGGTGATGGCAGCAAAAATAACTTACTTCTCTTCCTCCATTGCAGCTGCATAATGCTGGCCAGCAATGCTTTTGTGAGTGGCGAGGAGTGTTGTTTTGGTACCCTTGGGAGAGGTGGTGAAACACTCAATTGAGGAATAACTGTAATTGTGGAATAACTGTAATTGGAAAATGACTTATAAATGCAGGAACCCTTTGCCTTGTGCCTTGAAGTATCATCATGTCTTTTAAGGGAACATGACCATTATTCATCAACATCTGAAAATAGTATTGTTGGTTCACTGTTGGATTAGGGGAAATTGTTCGATCGCTGTGATTTGTTATGCTTTAAAGTAATGATAACGCATCAGAGCATTACACTTCACAAAAAGGATTTCAATGTTTCTGTGGATATTCCCTCAGTAGATAAGTGTGGGTCTTCAGGGCTGGAATCTGATTGGCATGCTTGCAGATTGTGTTTGAAGGAACAGCTGTTACTGGCACAGAGGAATTGAGGGCAGGGGGCAGAAAAAGTGAGAAAGAAGGCCATGGTTGGAAGGCCAAAACAGGAATGGATGATCACATCAATTTTGTTTTCTTCCAGTTTTTCTCCTGTTTTAAATTTGGTCCTTTCCAAACTTTGAGAATTTTCCCAATCTTAACTTTGGTTCATCCTGAACATTGAGAAACATATATATATATATATATATATATATATATATATATATATATATATTCCTGTCTATGGGAGCTAGTGCAATAAAAGTGAAAGGCAGGTACACTCAGAAAGCATTTTCTGACTGAATGTCTGGAATAATGGTCATGAGGTTAGACAGGTGCCTGTACTTGGCAGTGTCCATAAACTTAATCTGGATCCTCCTGAGATGGAAGCACTGTGAGTATGTGGTTCACAAATATGGGAACTGAACGTATATCCTTTGTGGGATATACAACAGATTTAAGAGAATACTACTGTTCATGTTGAGTTTGGAATTGTCAGGATGAAATTTGGTTTGGATTCTGAATTGGACTTGGGAAGCGGGAGAGGAAGTTCTCCAAGACTCTCCAGGAGTTAGGGAGGAATCTTCCCAGGAGCTTATCAAAGAAGAGGCCTAGGCTCAGAGATCATCTCTTCCCCTCCCCTGGTAACTCAGTCTTTGTCAGAGGGGAAGGGAGCATCAGAATTGACAGGTCACAGAGTCTGAGAACTACAAGTTCAACCACAGCTTTTAAAGCTCAACTAAAAACTTTTCTTTTTCCTAAAGCTTTTAAAACTTGATGTTGTGCAGACTTCTACTGTTACTTTCTACTGTTAGTTTTTCCCTACCCTGTGCCTGCTTACCCTACCCTGTACCTGTTTGCATTCTCTTCCCCTCCTTTTTGTTTTACTATGATTTTATTAGAATGTAAGCCTATGCGGCAGGGTCTTGCTATTTACTGTTTTACTCTGTACAGCACCATGTACATTGATGGTGCTATATAAATAATAATAATAATAATAATAATAATAATAATAATAATAATGATACATGATCAAGTCTGTTGAGTGTGTTGAGTTGAGAGGAGGTGGGAAGCAGACTTGAATTACATCATGAAAGTAGTCCCTTCAGGTGTGAAGAAGTATTGTTGTTTTAAACTGAACAAAGTTTTTGTGGATTGCACGCCAGGGCTTCAGCTAGACAGGGCACAGGGGATCCTGGGATCAGGGAGGGATGATCCCTCCCATGCCCTGGGATCTCGCCCTCGCCTTTGAGCCCAGTTTTTCCTCAGTCTCAGGATGATCCTGAGGCCGCGGAATGTGTGGGCAGGCATGGTGGGTTGTCACATTTCTTCTCAAGGGTTATTATTATTATTATTATTATTATTTATTTATATAGCACCATCAATGTACATGGTGCTGTACAGAGTAAAACAGTAAATAGCAAGACCCTGCCGCATAGGTTGGGGGGAGGGGGAAATTAAGTTTAATTTTTTTTTTTAAAAAAACCTATGTTTCTGCACACGAGCATTTGTGCGCTCTTCTTTAAGATTTTTTTTTTTAAAAAAAGGGTGGCCGTGACATCCTCGCCCTCTGAGGTCATCTTGCACCATATGTAAACAGAGGGGGAGATCTCACGATAAAAATATCACGAGTTCTTCACCCCTCCGGTCCCGCTAGACTGCTAGGTGCAGCTGAGGCCCCTGTCTCTGTATTGTCTCACTTCTTGTGGGGAGGGCTTAGAATCACAAGAGTAATGGTGAAGTGGCCCTCTCCGTCAGTGGTAATGATTTCAAAGAAGCCCATCTGCTATTATCCAGCCTTTCCAATGAGAAACCCCAGAGTAACGCCAGGATTCCTGGAACACAGTTTGAAAACCACTGTTTTGAAAGAGTTGAATTAACTTGCTGGTAGAAAATAAAGCTATGGAACTCAGGGAGGAATAAGTTTAAAATAATACAAAGAACTTTATTATTATTGATAGGCATGCAGGTATTTTTCATCAACATCTCGTATGTGGTTCATGATCCAGTGCGCAGCTTTGCAATCTCCCACCATGGGAATGATTCAGGTTAAAAAAAAAGGGGAAAAAATCAATATGGCATGAGGTATTTCAAGTTCTCATTATTGTAATGTGTCAGTATCACTTCAGCGACCTCCAGAACTCCAACTCGGCTGATTTGTTCGGTGACTTATTGTGCAATTTTGTAGGGCAAACTATAATTTCACTTGGAATCAGAAAACTCTATGTTTACAGTTCTGTATCCCACTCTTCAGTCATTAGGGCATTCAGAAGTAATCAATACTTTGTGCTTGTTACTAACAGCTGAATGAAGTTGTCAAGCAGTTAAATTGCAAAGGACACAAACAAAGGAATATGGAATCATGGGGTGGTGAAAGAAATCCTGCCATTTGGGGACTCAGATTTCTATCCCTAAACAATATCTGCTGAATGATTGTTGTCTTTTCATAGTAAACACGGGTGACATTTATTTTATAACTTCCCTGGGCAACTTGATATCTTGAGCAATTGCTCTTATGGCGGGGAGGTTTTATCTGAGCCAAACTATGTGCTTCCCTCTCTCTCTCTCTCTCTGCATTTGTATATCACCTTTTCTGACAAAATGTTTGAGGCAGTTTACCATTTAAAATAATGGCTTATGTTTTGAGCGTCATCACACGGGGGGAAATCGTGTTTCTTTACCATTGCTTCTCCACCTCCACTTCTGTCCCTCATTACTTCCTCTCTCTTCCTGGTCAGGAAAGAGGAAGTAAACAAAGACCACATGGCCCATTCAGGGGCTGTTTTGATCGCACTGCTTTTCCTGCACACAGCAGGAGATTGTGGCACATTCTGGTTTTGTTTTGTTTTTAAAGCTGGATTTTTTGGGTCTTTATCTTGAATCTGGACTTGGAGTGGACTGCCCTTCAGATAGAGTACAATCAGATAGAGGATGGTCCTCTTACAGTCCATAAAATAGAGGACCTGGTCTCGTTTATCCTCAGCTAAAGTCATAGTCCTACTTTATGGAGGACAGCTCTCTTGGTCAGTGAGGCAATTTGAATTTAGGAACCACCGTCCCAATTTATTTAAGTACTCATCCCTGCATTGTTACTTGCAGTTTCACTGAGCCCAGAATTTCATTCCTCAGTATCCTTCTTAAATTGGTGGTGTTTATTTCTTTGTTGATATATTTTATTTATTTATTTATTTATTACTGTTGTGTTTTAATTTGTTTCTTTTTATTGTGTGTTTTAATTGTGTTTGTAATGTTTTTCTTTTTTTATGCTGTGTTTTAATTAAGTTTTGTTTTGTTTTTAATCTGGACTTTTTTCCTTAGGATCCTTGAGCACCATTTTTTTTTTTTTTTGTCAGAAAGGTGGCATATAATTTAAACTAATTAAATAATCATGTTGTGGCTTAAGACTGGGCAGTTTACTTTGTGTGTGTTTTGAACTTCCTTGTAAATATGACACATGCTTTGTTTATCTCTTTAAGATACACAAATTTGTACTTGGAAAGAGAACAATAGTTCCATTCTTTTACTTTGCTCTGAAGTTGTTTATCCCCCCCCCCCCGATTAACCTCTCTTGCTCTCAGATAAATCCTATTCCCCTCCCCTCCACCAAATGAAACAACTGAAGCGTCCCACAGCATATGGGCTATTGCAGCTTCACATGTTGAATTTTGCATATCTGATGGATCAGTGTTCAAGCATAGTTGCCAACTTCCTAATCATCACCTCATCCTCCTTGGGATTTTGCCATCACCTTTGTGCATTGTTTAAGCCAGGGCCACAGAGGCTAAAGATGCAGCCTGCACATAAAGGCCATGCCTGGACCATGCTCAGGTTGGGAGAGGAGTTTGCTCCCTTATGGACATTAAAGACTTTCAATTAAAAAAGTAAGAAAGAAAACTTGTTTTATTTTTTGTAGAGCAGGGGAACGTCCAGATAACATCCCAAACTTTTGAAAAAAAGAGTCTTCTCTCTCTCTCTCTCTCTCTCTCCATAGTATCAGGGTCTGAATTTGATCTTGTAGTTAGATGATGATGACAAAGATGACAATGACAATGCCCTAGAGGCAGCAAGCTTAAGTGGAAGGACACTGCAAGGACAGTGGAAAGTTTTACACATTTTTCTTTATGCTGTTTTTCAGCATAAAATTGCATGTTTCTGAACCTGATTCAAGGTTCTGGATTTACATGGCTTGGGGCTGAAATACCTGATGGAACAGCTCTTCCAGTCTGAACATACCCAGCCATTACAATCAATACCTGCCCCCTTGAGTGCCCCTCCGAGGGAGGCTTGGAAGGAGGCAAAAAGAGACAGGGCATTCTCAGTGGTGGCCCCTGACTATGGAATGAGCTCCCCACTGAGGCCTGCCTGGTACTGCAGTGGTCATCTTTTGGCCGCCAGCTAAAGACCACCCTCTACTCCCAGGCATTTAATGATATATGATGAGGCATCTGTGTCTGCTGTTTTAGAACAGGTCCACTGGAGGGGTGTGTGTGGATTGTTTATTTGTTTTTAGTAGTTTGCATTGTTTTAATTTTTTTACGTTTAAAAATTTAGACTATTTTTATTATGCTGTATTTTGTATTTTTATCCATTGTTGAAAACCACCCAGAGAGCTTCGGCTATGGGGCAGTATAGAAATCATCATCATCATCATCAAATATACATGGATATAGGAAGCTGCCTTTATATTGAGTCAAACTATTGGTCCATCCAGGAGCTCTCTAGGGTCTTAATCAGGATCCCTTCCCAGCCCTACTTGGAGATTTGGGAATTGAATCTAAGAACGTCTGCATGCACCAGACGTGCTCTGCCACTGAGATTCAGCCCTTTCCTTGGCAGGTGGGAGAAAGTATCTCAGGGGTTCATTTTTAGTTTAAAAAAATCATGAGAAAACAGGGCTGCCTTTTTAAAATCAAAAATTCCATGCATGAACTACACAAGAGTAAGTGTCTTGTGAAGTTTGACCCTTAAGTCCTAGAATCTGATCATATGTTTTGAAGCCACTTCTGGGAGTTAGTAGCAGCAGCAAACGTGATATAGCGGGGAGGGAATGAAATAAAGCACGGCTCAGTAGCATGGAGTCCAAACACTTTTGCCATCCGTGAGAAAGATGCAACTACAGTGGAGAGTGTCAGGAAAAATAATATTTCTCTTCTAACTTATATTTCAAGGAAATTAATCTTCATCTCCTCTTATGGGTTTGCTCCTTCTTTCCACCTGCGAGTCTGAAGAAAATGGGACTCGTTTATGTATGTGATAGTATATTTATGGGTTCCCACTTGCCATTGTTTCAGGGCAACTGTTTGGGTGTGAATTAAAGCCTTCACTGGTTTGGTGTGTGTGTGTGGGGGGGGGGGAAGGATGTAGGGACAGATTGTATTTGTAGCTAGCTGTGAAACTGAAAACAACCAGGACTCCTTTTCCCGTTGTGGTGTCGTCTGGCATGCACGTGCCCTAATTCTAGGTAGCCCCCCCCCCTCCATGCTTCTCATGCTGCCTTTCTGCCCCTTTCCAGATCCTCCGCAGGAATCCTGTTCAACAAAGCCACTCTGTAAAGACAGACGGATCTATGAATCTTGATCCTGCCACCATGGTCTGTTTTTTTTAAAGTCAAGTTTGTTCTGTCCCATATCTTCATGAGCTTGCCATTTTTATTTTTATTTTTAAAAAAGAATATACTGTATATATGAAAATGTGTACTTTAATGGCTTCATTTCCCAATAACGTATGCATTTGGATGGACATTTTTTAACATACACTATTTAAAATAATAATAATAATAATAATAATAATAATAATAATAATAATAATAACAACAACAACAACAATAATACCCACACTCGTTTTGTGTGCACGTTTCTCAAATACACACATTTTGTGTGCATTTCCCCCTAATATGAACATTTTACCCTGATATGAATTGCAGCAGAAAGCTCCCAAAATGCATATTTTGAAATACAACTGTCATGGCTTACTGGAAAGCTTGGGAGGTACAAACTGGGGCAAAAAAACACCAATGCCTTGTTGTTGTTGTGATGATGATGATGATGATGATGAAAATATAGAAGCTAGAAGTTATTCAGAAAGTTGAAGTCCTGCCCCTCCAGAAACATAGATTCCAGTCTTGCACATTTCATCTGAATGCTGTGCGGTTTGCTGTGCATCACAAAGGCCACTCCAAAAAACAAAGGAACGGAAATCTGGTCTGCTGTTACTAATAGCTCCAGTGAAATTGCAGCAGATAGGTAAAGGCACCATATCCCAAATGGCTCCCAAATGGCCACTCTTTGGAAGTGGTGACCCACAGGGCATCATTTTCTTGATGCACCGTGCTACTGCGAGACTTGGGGGAGGCGAGGGAGCAGGAAAGGGGGTCAGTGTCCATTAATAAGAATTGCCTTGCTGGACCAGTCCAGGCAGACACATGGCATTTAGTTCATTTAGTCCTTGCAATTTTTCTGATCGCATCTGATGAGTTTCCAAGTACTTCTTGAGCTGTAGTTTTACAAGTAGCACAAAAACCTTCCTGTACGTCCTCTAATCTTAACATGGGATGTTTAAGTATTTTTTTTAAAATGCACCTCAAAATTATATCAGATGGAGTGCAGTTCTATTCACTGGGGTCATGAACGTTTCTTGGCCTGGGGTCCCCCATGCCAGCTGCTAGGGCAGGCCCCTGCAAAAAGTGCCTGGGTCAAAGAGAAAGTGGGCAGGACCACCCCACACTCTCTCTCATCCACACACACTCATCCACATCCAAATAACACATGCACATTCTTACAGATAACACTTTATTTCATTCGCACACACTACCTTTTCTTACATAACCACATTGACATCCAACCACACATTCACACATAACACCCACCAACATTCATACACATACATTAAACATGCCGCCATGTTGCAACTTGTCTTGGAAAATTACTGCAGCAGCAAGGGGAGGGTTTTGTGTGTGTCGGAGGGCATGTGAGCTGAAGACAGGGACAGTCCAGCACTCTGTTCACACAGTGGACAACCAACTGAATGTGGGAATTGAACAAGTAGGACCTTCCGGTCCACGTTCCCCAGTACTGCTAATGGAGGTAGCATATTGGGCAAAAGGAATAAAATTATTATTATTATTATTATTATTATTATTAATAATAATAATAATAATATCCATTATTAATATCCAATAATAATATCCATTAGCCATTGATGGCCTTCTCTTCCAGGAATTTATCCAACCTCCTTTTAAAGCTATCCAAATTGGTGGCCATCACTACATCTTCTGGCAGCAAATTCCACAATTTAATTACGTGCTGTGTGAAGAAGTACTTCCTTTTATCTATCCTGAATTTCCCACCAATCAGCTTCCCACATTGGTTTCTAATACTATATGCTACAAACTATTGCTGTCCTTACAGACATCTGCGTAAGCTTTAAAGATAAAGACATCAAAATTGGCACAGTAATAGATATTTAGGAGAGCTTTAAGCATACCAAATTTGAATCAGATTGGGTCATCCGTTGATTTTTAATGATTTTTTTACATTTCCCCCCTTAAACCCTTTGCAAAGGATCTTAGGAGTGTTGCCGCCTGGGGTGTGATTTAGCAACAACAACAATGCCAGTTTAGCGCTGTAGGGGATAATTCGAGGGAAACAGGTACATGGGATGATGCTACTAGAAATACTAAGAACATTACTCAAACCTTAGCAAAATAAAAACAGTGTGATCTAGCACCAAAAAGGGCATGATGTGGGTGCTGTCTCAACCTCTATGTGAAAGGCAATCCTCAGACAGGGATCCATAACTGAAAAGATCCTATGGTGGCAGTGGAGACACACTTGTCCCAAAGCCACTTACTTTAATGTAAGGGTTTTCTTTTATAGTGTTCCCCCCATCCCTGATACATATGCCGCTTGGTGCACATTTTTCATCCAATATGCACATTTTTTGTATGCATTATTTTGATCCAAGGACTTCACCACAAAACTCCTAAGAAGTATGATACCAAAGGATAACTGCATTCTGGTTTGCATAATGATTCCAGAAGTGGAAATTCTCAAAATGTGAACTGAATGATATTCTCCCCCCATCTTTAATAAACACTGGTGAGTTTGATTCACATAGGATATGCTTGCTTGTTGCAAGCAGAGAAGGAAGTCCCAGAAATAAACCCATGGACACCAGAGTTGGGATTAAATAGGGCCTCTTTATTTACACATGGAGATTCTCTCCTCCACGGATCTGCATGTGAACGTGCGGGAATCAAGCTTATTATTATTATTATTATTTTATTATTATTATTTATTTATTTAGCACCATCAATGTACATGTACATTTCTCCTCAGGCAACTAGCCTGTCCCCAGGGCAAGACACTCAGTTGAAACGGGTCAGGTAACCCGGCCCCCTTTCCAACCGCACGTGTGTTTGGAGAAACCAACCTGCATCATCTCCACTCAAGCTCCATAGATGAGACAAGAAGGTCCCCAAAGGCAAACCATATCCTGGCACGAAAACTGAGAAGCCCCCGAGGAGCAGGGCCTCTGGATTGCCAATCACCATAAAGGTGCCAGAGTGCTCACTGTCCCTATCTTGACTTCCCCAAATTCCCACACATCCCTGCCTTTTATAATCAACCTATTTATCTTCCAGCTCTAAAGATTGGCTCCAGTATAGAGTAGGCGAAAACCTGCACACTATCCCCTCTCCAAAGAGGATGACTGGTTATTCCCATACTGGTTTACAGGGATGGAGGGAGGGTGGGGCTGAAATCGAAAGAGGCCGGTGCCTCGTGGGGTTGAGCCCTTATAGCCTTGGTTCCATCCCCACCTCACAAGGCAGCACACGTGAAGCTCATGCTGAGTTTGTTTTCTTTCTGCCTCCTCCCCGCTTGCAACAACTGGGCCCAGCCCAAACCATGCCGGCTGGGCGTTGAACGGGCTTGTTTTGGAAAGAGAAAGAACTGCCAGTCAGGGCCGGTGCTACCATAGAGGCCACTTAGGCGGCCGCCTAGAGCGCCAAGCTAAGAGGGGCGCCAGGCACAGTGCAGCACTCACGCACGTTGGCTGTGAGCCGGCCCAGCCCGAGGATTCAGCTGGGCCTGGGTGGGCGAGATGGCGCCCCGCGCCCGCCCAGCCAAAGCGAAGCCAGGGACGCTGGGGTGGGGGTGGGGCAGCTCCATGTTCGGACTTCCGGAACGTGCCCGGAACAGAGAGAGAGAGAGAGAGAGAGAGAGAGAGAGAGAGAGAGAGAGAGAGAGAGAGAGAGAGAAAATGTATGGGTGAATGGGGTGCATGGGGTCTTTGACTGAATGCATGTGTTCATGCGTGTGTTTGTTTGTAGTGAGTGATGCTGAGTGTGTGTGTGCGGCATGTGTGTGAGTTGGGGGGATGATTTGGAGGTGATATTCCTATTAAATAATGCATTTTAGACCCATAGACATTCCTTTCCAATTTGTTTGCTATAATTGGCTTGACGTATTTCTTGCACTTTAAAATAAATTTAGCAGTTTCAAGTTTTGTGCTTATTTTTTCCAGGAAACATATGTTCTTAAAAATCAAAGTTGGCAATTTTGGGGGGAGGGGGTGAAAGTAGCTCACCTTGCCTAGGGCGCAAAATAGTCTGCCACCGGTCCTGCTGCCAGTTGTTTTGGATATGAAAACGAACCCTTAGCATCACTTGTACTTTTGTTGATCCTACCGTTTTTGCAGTCATTTCACTAGAAGATACAAATGGTTATCTTGCATAAACTTCAGCTTGTTCATGTGCAGCACCAGATGCTTAGGGACACTTTTAGACATGTTTCAGATGGCAGCCCAGAAAAAAATAAAATAAAGATGATGATAAACTTTCATATGAATACCAGCAATGATTGAAAACTTGGCAGCAGGAGCAGCCCACTATGAAATGCAAGTAAAGAAAACACATGTTGTGTAAGCTATTAAAACACAGTAATCACTAACTGTCGTGGCAAGAAGGGAGGGGGGAGATGAGGATGAAAGTTAATAACCTCCGTCTGAAAACCCACAGGGGAAAATCACTTTGAAAGGAGACCTTAACTTCAATAACATTAAGTGTCAGAAAGAAACTGTTAATAGTTCATCTTATAACGAGGCAAATTACTTGGCTCATATGTTCCAAATCTGGTGAAACTCTTTATCAGTTGGTGAATCTGCTGAAAAGATTAAAACAGTATAAATATTTAAGAAATGCCTCCACAAATAGAACAAGGATGAAAAAGCTGAAGATGTAACTTGGTCCTTCTCTGGCCCTGCCAGGAAATAATGTAGGGAAAACTGCTTCTGATATTTTATCTAAATGTCAAGGTAAGGCATTATTGTGGAGTTCTCATTCTTTATTTTCTTCTTTTTAACATTGGTCACATGCAGGATAATTTCCTGGGAGCTTTCATCCATACATTTGGATTTCATAGGAGATGTTGGCTTCCCCACAAGGGTAAGGCAAAGAATGAGCAAAGTATGACTGGCCATTTTGTGAAGAAGAAGAAAAAGGGGGGAAATAGCTGGCATTTTTCCATGACCAGCTCTTAAATCAAGATATTGTATTACAAGTTACATTGGGAACATGACCAGTTCCGAACACCTCTCACTGCCAAAATTACAAAAAAAACAAAACCCACCTATCCCTAGGAATGTACGAGCAATTTGTTTTTGATCAGGTTTCATCTAGTTCTCACCTTCTGGTTGAACACACACTCAGAAACAACCTGTAGTCAACATCCATACATTTCCAAGCTTGTACGTTTCTAAACAAACGTGTTTGAATGCATGGGTACATATGAAATATGTGCATGAAAAAAATATGTAAATCTGAAAAATACACACATTGGGAGAAGAATGTGTAGATTTTGAAGATATCCACGTGTGTGTGTGTGTGTGTGTGTGTTTTGGGGGGCAAGAAAATATGCACAGATTTTCACACCCGGGGGGAGGGGAGAAGAAGAAATGGTCAAAATCTGGCACGGGCTACAGGATGAAATTTTGAGAACTGCCTACAGCACAACATACCAGGTGCAAGGAGTTCCAGGAAATGCTGTTTCTGGGACACCTTTTGTCCATACTAATGACTTGGGCACCTTGGAAAACTATGACCCCTGGGACCTGGGATGCTGCTGTAGGATGTTCAGCAAGACACCCTGGAAAAAAGTAGGAAGAGTCTTCCAGCAAGACCAGCCCACCAGTACTTGTTAGGGGTGTGCAGCGCGAGTCTGTTTCATTCCTAAAGTCTTCTCCATTCCTAAAATTGGAGCAGTGCTCCAATGAGGCAATTATTATTATTATTATTCATTTATTTATTTATATATATAGCACCAACAATGTATTTGGCAATTCTCTCCTAGGCAGATTGGTGCTCCAAACTAGGTCAATATGAGCACCCACAATGTTTCTTTTCCACATGTAAGTTCTTTGGAACATGGGTCATATCAAAGCCAGTGTCTAGTGATGGCATTATTGGGCACTGGATGAGGCCCACACCAAGTAGGGGGTGTGCACTGCCGACTTTTAGAATCCTCTGGCCTTACTCCTCCGTGCTACTTCTGCTTATTTCCCTTTCCTCTCCAAACCTTCAAGTATAGAGAAGGAAGGGAAGGAAAGGAACCTCTTGTGCAAGCACTGAGTCATTACTGACTCTTGGAGGGACGCCAGCTTTCACTGACATTTTCATGGAAAGGCCTTATAGCAGGGTGGTTTGCCGTTGCCTTCCCCGGCCATTATTACCTTTCCCCTAGCTAACTGGGTACTCATTTTACCAACCTCGGGAGGATGGAAGACTGAGTTGACCTGAGCCGGCTGCCTGAAACCAGCTTCCGCTGGGATCGAACTCAGGCCATGGGGAGAGTTTCAGCTGCAGAAACTGCTGCTTTACCGCTCTGTGCCACACGAGGCTCATATAGAGAAGGAGCAATAGCTTTATTAGCTTTTCCCTCTAGTTCTGGGCAATGTTATGCATTAGTCCCACAAGTGAATGGGTCGTTGGGACAATTACAAAGAAGGAAGCCCACTCAGGGCATGTTTCCCAAGCCCGCCAAAACTGGGACACAAAACTGGGTTATATACAAACATAAAAAGAGCCATGATGGATCAGACCAAGGGTCCATCTAGTCCGGCACTCTGTTTATACAGTAGCCAACCAGCTGTTGACCAGGAAACCAAAAGCAGGCCCTGGGTGCAACAGCACCCTCCCACCTATGTTCTCTAGCAATTGGTGTATATAGGCATACTGCTTCGAATACTGGAGGTGGCACATAGCCATCCATCAGGACTAGTAGCCATTGATAGCCTTCTCCAGGAATTTATCCAACCCCCTTTGAAGCCATTTAAATGGGCAGCCATCACCACATCTTGTAGTGAATTCCATAGCTGAACTCTGCATTTTCTGAAGAAGTACTTCCTTTTATCTTTCCTGAATCTCCCACCAATCAGGTTCATAGGGTTGAGCCCTTGAAATCCTAGTATTATTGGAGAGGGAGAAAAATATCTCCCTATCCACGTTCTCCACACCATATATGTGGTGTGTGGCGTGAAAACCAGATATTTGTCCTCTCTAAATGGTGTACCGTAGAACTCAATGAAAACCATGGATCACTGAGCCAACTTTGCTTAGTTATTATTAGTAAAAACCTAAGAACCTAAGGATAACACTGCTGGATCAGATGAAGGGTCCATCTAGTCCAGCACTCTGCTAACACGGTGGTCAATCACCTGTTGACCAGGAAACTACAAGCAGGACATGGGTGCAACAGCACCTTCCTGCCCTTGTTCCCCAGTAACTGGTGTTTATATGCTTACTGCCTTGGATACTGGAGGTATCCACTCCTAACAAGGGAAATTGCAAACGGTCCTGTGTTTTATTTATTCTTCATAAACCCAAATAAATAACCAGAGCCTGAATAAAACCCAGAATTTACACATCATAATTGTAATAGCAGCGCTGTATCAAAATCTTGCTTACAGTAGTTTAATTGCGGCTGCTGTTATTTGCTTTGGCTGTGCAAATTGGCCATTGTTTTGTTGCACCCTGTTCTTCCCCTTCTCACACAAACACAGTTTAGCCCGGGGACCATTAGATAAGAGGCTGGTCATTAAGTACTGATAGCGATCAATTTGTCATTAGACTCGGCTGCAATGTTGCCGTATATTGCAGTAATCAGATAAATTAGCTCTAATTGCACTGCGTGTCGAACTGACCTCTTTTCCTTTCTTTTCTTAAAGAATTAGTGGGACAACGTAGCACAAGCCCGGCACAGCAGTGTCTTTGCTAACAAGAAATGGAAGGGGAAAGAAAGGGAAACATTATTCAGTGTCACAGTTCCAGGAATATCTGGGATCAGAGAGGTTTCTAATATAACAACCTGCCCTCCTGAAAAAAGGTGGGTGAAGGAGGGGCGAGGGGAGAAAGAGGAAATATAATGTTCCAGTCTCATTATCTTTTTTAAGAAACATGGGCCCTGACTGGTCACAGTTGATGTCCTTCATCAGGATTAACATTTCTTCTATTTTATATCAAAAGGTGGCCTTAAAACATGACTTCTCTTCTTAGGTCATGGAGGAAGCAGCACTTAATTCACAGATCTGGCACAGCGAGGATTGTGATTAATCCTCCAAACGGTTACGTTTCCCGCCAGCTCATGTCAGACCCTGAAAGAGATGTGAAGGTTCCACATGAGTAGAGGAAAAAGCACAACCATTCTGTTCAATGTTAGCTTTTACTTGCACATGCAAGGATGTTTTTTTAAAAGAAGAAGAAGAAGAAAAGAAAATGACTCATTCTGATTTTCTTATGCATAAATCTTGGCTAACCTCTGTGCTAGAAACATGTGTTCTGGGTGTTAGGAGACTAAAAAGAAATGTTAAGTATGGCTTGTTTGGGTATTTATTTTAATTGATTGATTGATTTTGAAAATGGCTTATAAATAGTTTTAATAAAACCAAACAAAAGCACACAGACACGCTCTCAGAGAATGTGATTGGCTCAAGGTCACCCAAGGTGGGTTGAGTAGTGGGTTTTGAAACCATGGCCTAATCTACACCAAACAGTATATTGCACTATGGAAGTGATATGAACATGGTATATAACAGTCAGGAGCCACACTATTTCTTCATGGTGATATTGAAGTGCACTGACAACTGTTGGGGCCCATTGACACATTCCATATACTGCTTTCATACCACTATATCCTGCTTGGTGTGGCTCCTGCCTTTTATGTACCACTTTCATACTTTCATACCCCTTTCATAATGCTTGGTGTAGATTAGGCCCATGTCTCCTCTATCTTAGTTCAACACTGTCACACACAGAGGTGGCCTAATGTATGCCATAGGTGTGCATGGCACATTTCATTAGGATGTGCACCTAGGGAGTTTTATTTTTTTATTATTTTTAAGGCCCTGATTGGAGCAGTAGGGAGAGGTGGGAAAGTGATGCTTTCTGTGGCCTCCGAAAAGTGGTGCGTTCTGTGGCCTCCTACGCTAATGGCATCCCGGATGAATTGCATACTTTCCAGAGGCCCTGGAAAGTGCACTTTCCTGCCCCTACTGCTCCAGTCAAGGCCTATAAGACTCCTAATTGGAGCAGTGAGCAGGGCAGGAAAGCACACTTTCCAGAGCCTCCGGAAAATGTTAATGGCAGCTGATGATGATGATGATGATGATGATGACGACGACTTTCAGCAGTTCCTTTTGGTATTGCAGCCTCACATCTCCACTTTTCATGTCCCCATTTAATATAAGCCACATCTGTTTTTGTCTAAACTTAGGAAGGGATGAATCATTCTGATCTAGGACACGTTCATAAGCTTACATCCATTCCATCCCATTTCTACATTAATCTTCTTTCTTATTTTTTTTAAATAGATTCAAATCAGCATGGATGATTGTATTTAAAGATCTATTTTCTTTCAAAATTAATCTTGAGCACAGCCATCCTATACCCCCTAGAGATTGTCTGGGGCACCATCCTGAGGCTCTGGGTCCTCTCCTCCAAGGTCAGAGGCAGCACACTAGCCTTGAAGGAGGAGATCTGATCATAGAACCCCCACTCCCTTCCCTTACCTGCAAAAAGCTGTGATCCTGGGTAGCAGAGAGGCCATGGAGCTGCCAAATTCAAAGGACTCAGAGGCCCTGCCACCAGCAGTGTAGGATGGCTAGATAGCCTCGGACGCCCATCTAGCAGAAATCAGTAGAGGCTAATGGCTCCAATGTCAGTAGGGTGGTGAACCCACTCTGGTTTTCAGTTGGAACCAGCCAGAACTCCAAAAGAGCTTCGTGTCTTGGAGAGCTCCTTTAGATTTCTGACTGAAGTGGATTCACTGTCCCACTGACGTCAGAGGCACCAGCCTCCACTGGCAGAAATCACTGCAAAAGAGGCCCGCAGTGCTGTAAAAGTTTCTGCCATTCCTCCCACTCTGCACAGCACAGCTTTGGATAGGCAGAGGACTCCAGTCTTGGAGCCCTCCATCTAAAGAGCAGAGATCTTTTCCTTATACATTGTTTGAGCCAAGAACTGCGTTGCAATGTGTCAGAGAAGTGCAAAGCCTGATGGATAGCTATGTTCTGATCCATGCGCTCATCCAGCATGGAGGTACAAATCCGGTGAGTTCATTTCTGAATTTGGACAGATCATGTTCTTCAAGCATCCCTAATGAAGCCCCCTTTTTAGAGGAAACAACAACAGTAACCGGTCGCTATCCATAAATTGCCAATAGTAATGGTCATAAATATTGGCTTTCACACCAACTCTGAAACTATCATAGAGATGCATTATTTATCACATCTATAAATGACAATGGGATGAACAAAGAATTCAGTACATATCAAAGTCTACCACAATACCAATATGCCAGTATACATTACTAAAACAGCAACAGAGGCAATATAATGCAATAGACACTCCAGAAATCCTGGAATGTACAAATCTACAGCATGACAGGGTGTATCGGTTAGGGCAGTGCTGGACAAAATTTGGGATTGAATTTGGAGGGGGGGTTTCTACTTTGTTTTGTTTTGTTTTTACAGGGACCCTGAAGTTCACCAATTGGAGCTAAATGAAAAATGGTGCATAGTTAAACTGTAGAATTTTCTACCATGGAATGTAGGGCTGGTGATATGTTCTACTAATGTAGGGCTGGTGATATGTTCTACTTGCAGGTTTCCCTCAGGCTGCAGGCTGGCCATTGTGTAGACAGAATGCTGGACTAGATAGACCCTTGGTCTGATCCAGCAGGGCTCTTCCAATGTTCTCTCTGTGTGTGTTTGTGTGTGTGGTTGTGAAGAGGGGTCAGAAATATGCAGGAGTAAGGAATATGGTACCTCGGTGCACACACTCTGCCCAGGAATTTGCTTTAGGATCAGAACTTAAGTTGCAGTCCTTTAGAACGAAAGTGTTAATTTCCGCCACCCATCTGAAATATTTTCAAACTCTGTGCTAGGGCCAGAGAAAATGGTACTGGAAGCAGCTGCAGCCCAGCAATTCCTTTCAGAGTGTCTGGCTGTGTTCAGACAACACAATAGTCAAAGGTGGGGTAATAGAATCATAGAATAGCTGAGTTGGAAGAGGCCTACAAGGCCATCAAGTCCAACCCCCTGCTCACTGTACCCCCTGTACCCCCTAGATTAACAGTTGTTTATCTAGGGGGGTACTCCCACACAACATGATAATAATCAACCGTGGTGTGATTTAGGATCAGTGTTGAGTTGACTGTTAGTCCACGCTGAGTTGACTCACTCATTCCTCACCCTCTCTCCCCCCTTTCAGTCCTCCGTGTAAGCCTTTTTTTTTTACTTAAACCCCCCATCCAGTCCTGATCCCTTTCCATGCCTTCTCCCTCCGTGTGTCCCATGTCGTCTGTGCTTCCTTCTCCCTCCGTGTGTCCCGTGTCGTCTGTGCTTCCTTCTCCCTCCGTGTGTCCCGTGTCGTCTGTGCTCCCTTCTCCCTCCGTGTGTCCCGTGTCGTCTGTGCTCCCTTCTCCCTCCGTGTGTCCCCCCCCCCCGGCCGATGGGCACAGCGCTCAGCGCTGTGCCCAGTCTGCGGCTTTTTGCGGCTACTCGCGAGTAAGCGAGTAGCCGCAAAAAGCCATGGAAGTCTCTAGACGTTCTGCAGCCCCGGCCTCAGGCCTGAGCTGCGGAAAAGGCGTGCCATAAGCGACTTCGCTTATGGCGCGTTAGAGGAGGCTTCAGTGCAGCCTGGGGCCAGATTCCCCTGTGCGTCATGTGGACGCACAGCAGGGGAACCGGCTCTCAAGGCGCGCTAAGGCCTCGTCTAGCAAGGCCCCCAGTCTCTGGGTACCCATCACTGCCGCGCTCCTTCAACCCCATGGTAAATTTCCTCAGGGTGTGCCGAGAGATAACCTTTGATTCCTTTTGCATGTGCTTTTGAGGTGTTGCCATTACTAGTTTTCTTTTTCCTATTAAATCCTGTTGCTTTTCCACTGCCAGGGACTTTCCTCCTGTGCTCTGGGAATTAAAATACTGTTCTGAACTGTATATGTTTTTTTATGTGCAACCTGCCATGGGTGAAAGTGATGAAAAGATTATTTTTTTAAAAGACTTTGTACTTTGCAGCCCTGTTCAGTCTGCTTCAAAGTCAGCAGCGTTGATTTCTCCCTTGCTGATGAACGGTGTGTTTAATATATGCTGGCAAAAATCTATTATTGAGCCAGAAAAGGTTTCCTTCTAATACCCTTTCAAATGTGTTTGAAATTATATTAGATCAAACAGATTACAATAAAGAAGGGGGGATGGAATTGGGCATCAAAAGTCTAATGCAAAAAGGCCTTTTCATCTCCCCTTAAAGACACAAGAATTTATTTTCATATAATGAAGAATGTCATAGCTTTTCAAATGAGCCTGGGTTCCGATATTTTGGAGAACTTCCTAAAAGCCATTTCTTAAAGGGCCAGTCCTTGCTGTTGCCTCACTCTGTTTCACCCTACAATTGCTGCAGGGGATTCAATACAAAAACACCCTGGTGCATTTTCTATTTTTATGAAGGTCTGGATCGCTATGAGCAACTTTGAAAAGGAAGTTTAGAAAGATTTTTTTTATCTGGGGAGAGATGCTAGAAAAGGGAAAGGAAAAATACAGAATGTCTAGCCTAAAGAGAGCTGTGTGATTGTACATTTGAGCTTCCCACGGTATATTGGGTCACCAATACACCGAGAGACAGATTTGTAAAGCCAGCTGCTAGGGATATTTTAACATGTTTTTTCTTCATTGCACTAACAAGAAACATGTCCAGGGTCATTTTATTTTCTTATGCTGCTGATGCGAAATACAGAAATGTGTTGATCTTCAGTTGTGCAGCTCCAGACAGATAAAAGCAGTCCATATGTTGTTCTACAAAGATACCCTGACTTCTGCCCTTAGAGGGATAGCATGCCTTCTACCACTTCATTAAATGTGACTTAGTTGATTAATTATATGAATTGCAGTCAATTGATTGGTTGATTGATTAATAGATGAAATCTGCATATATTTGCATGAGAAATGTGCACTGCTGTCATGGTTTGGTTTCCTTTCTGTATCCAGCTAATAATCTCTGCCCATTTCTCTCTAGTATCAGATAGAAAATAGTGTTGGTAGCACGGATTGTTTGTCTGTTTGTTTTCATAATTAAGAGCTTCTTTACGTGAGCAATTTATTGCATGGTCATGATTGTCCACTCGAGGAAGTTTATGGGTGCTTTATATGACACTGTCAACCTCCAGGCCATTTCCCATATTTCACCCGCAGTAATCACACTTTAAAAAGAATTGTAGATAACGCAGTACTTTTTCAAAGATAAACTTTTGTGGTAAGTTACAGCATGAAAGAATAATTGAGTAAGTGCAGGTGTAAGTTTATATGTAGTTCAGTTAACACAGAACTGATTTGAACATGCCATATACATCACCGATCTCTCCCTTATAATGCTATAGTTCCTGAACTAACAGCACAATTCTGTACATGCCTACTCAGAAATAAATCCCATTGCTTTAAGTGGTATTTACTTCCCAGTAAGTGCTCATATGTTTGCAGTCTAGACACCCTAACAAATTGGTTCCAGTGGTAAGACATAAACAGTGATCTCTTTAATAGATTGGAAAATACATACACCAGTCCCACATCCCCTCTTCTTCCTCCACCTCCTCCTCCTCCTCCTCCTCCTTCTTCATCATCATCATCATCTAACCAACCCACTGGTTTTAAGTTTTACTGTATCTTCTACAAATTGTCAAACACCATTCTCATTCCATCTAACACTTTTCAGAACTGAACTATCTTTGAAATAATCACTTCTATCTTTAGTGTTACGAAGCTCAAATAACATTCAAGCTTCATAACAGTAAAGATAGAAGTGATTATTCTTTTCTTACACTTAGAAAGGAAGAGGTGTTAAATGTTTCCTTTCACAGTTTGTGGCAATTATTGTCCATTGTCTGGAGCACTGCATTTTTTAATTAGTCCCTTTCCCCTAATTTCTCATTGCACATTCTCTAATTCATACGAAGAAGGAATCTTTGTCATTCAGATAAAAATCGTATTAAATAAATTCCGCACAGCATTTTCAAATGACTCTGTCTCTTCAGAATTACCCAATGTTATTTCTACTGCATTGTGACTCTTGCTTGCTCCATAATGAAGGGAAATGGTGTAGATTTCTTTTTTTAATCCCATATTTCCTCCTCTATATCAGTTAAAGCGAACATGGGCTAGAACAAAAATGTATTGTGGTCTAATTTGTTAATAGAAATTCAACAGAGACAAAATAGAGAAAACAAAATAAAGTTCCTGTGATAGGAAAGGCAAGGATGGCATTCCTAAGATGGCAACGTATGCAGAGAAATGAAAAGAAACTGATTCTATTTTAGATTAACATGCAGAGAGATAGCTGGCTGGTAACATGCATTTTAAGATTTCCTGGTTTTTTTGTGATTATACAGTCATGTGCTTCTTTCAGTAAATGCCACTCTACTAGGAGGCTTTCAGGGGGCCCTGTTTGTGAGTGTCACAATTAGGGATCCTCTTCTGTGCACAACCAGGGGGTTATGGATCAATTTGCCAATGGGCGAAGGTGTAGCTAGGGTCCTGCCTCAGTTGCAACTTGCCTGGGCCAGTTAATTTATGTGTATGTGCAGGGCCGGGGCCAGACTATTTTGCGCCCTTGGCAAGGTTTCACACACACACAAACACGCACATACACACACACCCAAAAAATGTCAACTTTGATTTTTAAGAACAGATGTTTCCTGGAAAAAATAAGAAGCACAAAACTTGAAACGGCTAAATTTAAAATAAGTGCAAGAAATACGTCATGCCGATTATAGCAAACAATTTGGAAAGGAACGTCTATGGGTCTAAAATTAGGGTGATCATATGAAAAGGAGGACAGGGCTCCTGTATCTTTAACAGTTGCATTGAAAAGGGAATTTCAGCAGGTGTCGTTTGTATATATGGAGAACCTGGTGAAATTTTCTCTCCATCACAAAAGTTAAAGCTGCAGGTGCCCTGCCCTCTTTTAAATCTGGTCACTCTAGTATAGCTCCTGCACCTTTAACTGTGGTGATGAAGAGGGAATTTCACCAGGTTCTCCATATATACAAATGACACCTGCTGAAATTCCCTTTTCTATGCAACTGTTAAAGATACAGGAGCCCTGTCCTCCTTTTCATAGGGTCACCCTACTAAAATGCATGATTTAATAGGAATATCACCTCCAAATCATCCCCCCCAACTCACACGTGTGTGCACGCACACACTCTGCATCACTCACTTCAAACAAACACACGCATGAACACATGCATTCACTCAAAGACCCCATGCACCTCATTCACCCATACATTCTCTCTCTCTCTCTTCCGGGTGCGTTCCGGAAGTCCGAATGTGGAGCTGCCCCACCCCCACCCCAGCGCCCCTGGCTTTGCTTCAGCTAGGCGGGCGTGGGGCGCCATCTCGCCCGCCCAGGCCCAGCTGAATCCTCAGGCCAGGCTGGCTCACAGCACGTGAGTGCTGCACTGTGCCCAGCGCCCCTCTTAGCTTGGTGCTCTAGGCGGCAGCCTGAGTGGCCTCTATGGTAGCACCGGCCCTGGGTATGTGTGGCTTTGGACGGGACGGGGACTTTCTCCTTCTGGTCTGCTCCCAGTCCATAAATATGAAGCCCAGCCCACAGCTTCAACAATGCATGGAGTTACTGAGCTGTAAACTGTAATCCAGAGAAGCCCAGTGGTTTCTGAGGGGTTTTAAGGGCCCTGGGCAAGGCACCCCCAATGGGCCTTGCCCCCCTCCCTTAGTGAACCTATGTTCTCACCACCATTGTCACCAGCAGCTATTGCTCCTCACCCTTTTTCTTGTTATTAGGGATCTGCAAATCAGCATAACTTGAGCTTGTGGGGGCACCCCGAATTCCACCTCAAAGTCTGTTCCGTTTTGTGTCCATATCAGATTGTGAGGCTCCCCTCACTTTTTTTATTTCGCATGACAACCTGTGTGTGTTTTCATAATATTTTTACAAATGTTCGCATCACTTATGTGCAACTTTAAAATGCATACATTCTTCTCTCGTGCCTTAAAGCATATTTGTGCATAGTTTCCAAAATTATTATTATTATTATTATTATTATTATTATTATTATTTATTTAGCATCATCAATGTACATCTGTACAGAGTAAAACAATAAAATAGCAAGACCCTGCCGCATAGGCTTACATTCTAATAAGTATGCATGCTTTCATGCACATTTTTGTCAAATGTGCACGTGCATTATTTTTGATCCTCAAATCACATCGCAAATGAACATACTTTAACTGCAGATTGCATTCAAGTCTGTATTCAGTCCAGAAGGTACAAAGTGGGTACATCCTGATCAAAAGTTTTTAAATCTTACTTGAGAACGTTTCTTTTTTCGAAAGCTTATAATCCATATTGTGACGATACTAGTTTTTATTATTTGTTTTATTCTCCCCCATGCTGGTTGGCCTTTCCCCTCCCTGTTTGTTTGTTATTGTGATTTTAGAATGTAAGCCATAGGGCATTTATGCCTTATGTTTAATTTTTGTTCTGTACAAATTGATGGCGCTATATAAATAATAATAATAATAATAATAATAATAATAATAATAATAATAATAGTGAACGGAAGCAACTTTCTCATACATCCCTACTCATTATTGCTCCCCCTTGCTTGTTTGAGCCAGTGAGCAAGTAGGCAGTGACATCTACTATTCCTCCTTACCATTACCACCTTTAAGAGCCAGTGTGGTGTAGTGGCTAAGGTGTTGGAATGGGAGTCAGGAGATCCGGGTTCTAGTCCCCACTCAGCCATGGAAACCTACTGGGTGACTTTGGGCCAGTCACATACTCTCAGCCCAACCTACCTCACAGGGTTGTTGTTGTGAAGATACCATGCAGAAGGGGAGGATTATGTATGCCGCCTTGGGTTCCTTGGAGGAAAAAAGGTGGGATATAAATGTAATAAATAAAAAATAAATAAATAAATCTGGGTTGTAGTCTCCACTCGGCCATGAAAGCTCACTGGGTGACTTTGGGCCAGCCACAGACTCTCAGCCCAACCCACCTCACAGGGTTGTTGTTGTGAGGCTAAAATGGAGAGGAGGAGGATTATGTATGCCACCTTGGGTTCCTTGGAGGAGAGAGAGACAGAGAGGAGGAGAAACCCTAGAGAGCTCTTGCCAGTGTGTCCCTGCTGGGTTGTAGGCTCTCTATTGGTGCCTGATCATGCCCGTCCTTGATACCAGCCCTAGAGTAGGTAGCACTCCTCTCCCACAGAAGGCACCTGGCCTGCTTCCCCCCACAAAAAATAATAATCTCAAAAGTGCCTTTGAAGATGGACAAGACTTGCTTGGAAGAGAAGTCAGTGTGGAAAGCATTCTTGATGCGAAGGCATCTGAAACAAACAAACAAAGTTTGGACCATTGATAAAACCACAACTTGCACTCAACATTGTTGACTTTGATGCAGAGCTCCAAAGTGTGTGTTGTGTCCTCCGTTTCCATTCCTTTTGTTTTCAAGCAAGCAGTGTTTATTAGGCGTGGAGGCTTCCTGCACAGATGTGGCAGCCAAATTGCAACCAGCAATGTTGATGATGGCCATGAAGGAACTGTTGGGGTCTGTCAACTTAATGAGCCGTATGCAGAGGGAGAGGGTTACGCAACGGGCCAAAGTCGTTACACTTGGCTTGGTAACAGATACAAGTTTTCGGAATTAGTATGCATCCTTTCCAAAACACATATTTACCTGGCAGACTGAAGCCACTCAGAAGAAAGAAATGGTTACCGTCTGCTAAGTATCAAAATTAGTACGTGTACCAAATATGTATTTAACCCATAGACTGTAACAGCTCTAAAGGAGCATCCATAAGCTACTAGTCTTACTGCATTGACTTTTAGCACATTCCATTACCCTTCTTTCAGAAACAAACATAATAATAATAATAATAATAATAATAATAATAATAATGTAGAAGTAAAGTTGTAATACATGGTTCTAGGCACATTTGACAAAACCTTTGCTGTTAGATCAAAGCACAAGCTCTTCTGTGTTCAGCCTCATAGTGCTGAATTAATCCCCATGATGCAAATTGCATAGGGCAGAATCCAGTGGATTACACCCCCCACCAATTCTCTTCCACCCCGCCAGTTGCATTGCACAAGTGGCTCCTGTGATTCATGCAATGCCAATTTAGTGCTTTGGGAGCAACCCAAAACAATTGGAAATGCTAATTTTTGGAAGGAGGCAGGTTGGTGGAGCTCACGTAAGAGAGCCCTGCCAACCTGCCTCCTTCCAGAAGCAAGCATTTCCACTCATCGTGTCAGGGCTTCCCTTAGGAAGCGCTAAATCTCCCTTGCATAAGTGGTGGGTCCTATGTGCGTGGTGGCATTGGCGGGACCCATGACTTGCAGAAGGGAATAGGCAGGATGGAAATGAATTGTGGGGGCATAAATACCCTTTGGATTTCACCTGATGGTTCTTGAACAGTTCTTATGCTTCTGCAAAAAGACAGTGTAGTGTAGTGATTTGGTTGGCAGACTAGGATTGAAGAGACTCAGGTTCAAATCCCCATAAATCCCCATTCACTGGTTGGTCTTGGAACAATAACTATCTCTTGTTGTAACCTGTTTTTCCTGTGTCCTAGACTAATGGTCTTAACAACTATACCACACTGGTTCTAAATCTCTTGCTATTGTCGCTGTAATTCATTATATGTTTGCCTAGGAAGTATGTGAATTTGGCTGTGTTCCATGGTCCATTCATCTCCTGAGAGGAAGAAGGGGACTTTTTTCTTCTTCTTTTTTAAAAAAGTCATATGGGGGTGTTTTCATGGCACTGAGTTGGTGCCATTCTGCCACCAAACCCCATGGCTTTGCTGGTGTGGGGTGGTGGCAAGTTATGCAGATAGAGGGAAAGCACTCCTGCGGCTTCCGGCAACCAATGACAGGCCGCCTCCCACCCAGGAAAACCCCTGGAGAAGATGGGGAAGAACTGCACTGACCTCACTCGGGCAGGAAAAGTCAGGGTAAACCACTGGCTATTCTGCTCCACATAAAATCATAGAATAGTAGAGTTGGAAGGAGCCTAAAAGGCCATCGAGTCCAACCCCCTGCTCAATGCAGGAATCCACCCTACATCCTTAGCTCTTTGCCTTGGGGTGGCTCTGAATTGACGGCTGCATCATATAAGTTATGCAGCACAGCGTTGGAGCCATCCCATGGCAAAGACAACATATAGACAGCCCCAAAGAGGAAAACCTAAAGACTGATGTATTTGGAGAAACACTTGTGTCTGGATGCCAAAGCTTCTGCTTCAATCCTTGCCGAAAGGGAAGTGCTGGGTTTTTTTGTTCCCCCATTCCTTCTCCATTTGATATGCATAGGCTTGTCCTTTGGAAATGAAAGCAATGTTCACTTTTTGCTAACAGTGTCCTGTTGTTTTGCTAGGAAAGAATCTGATCCCCAACATCTGTTTCTCAGATCTTCTCTTTTGCAACAAAGGCATTTTTGCTCCAACCGTACCTCTCTTCAGAAATGTTTTAAGCGTTGCTCCCATAACACTGATCCTTTTTTAAAAAAAAAGAGGGATATGATCAGAAACAAAGGATACGAAGTTTCATACATTAGCCCACATATATTTCCTATTGCTGATCTACAAATGATTTATTGTTCTGTATCCTGGTCAATGATTTTGTGATAAAACTATATAAGCATGATATTGTTGTTAGCTGAATAAGAAGAAGAGGGTAAATCCTGACATCCACTAGGAACCTTCTTTTTTTCATGCAGATACGTGCTCGGAGGGCAGTAGTCAACAGTGTCATGCCGCAAATTCAAATAATGCCAGCGGAGCACCGCTGAATCTTTGAGCAACAAGGACAAGCATAATGCACAACCGTTTGCATAACTGTGCTCCTGCAAATATAACTTTAGTTGGATTCTCATCTTTCACATAAGTTCAGAACCTATTTTCCACTACTGCAACATCAGTTGCACTAATGTAATCACACAGATGGATACTGACCTGAATGTTTATTGAGAGAGGCAAGGGGGCATGTATAAAGGTCCTGTTTTAACCTCAAAACATCCAAAGGCAGGCAACATGCATTCCAAGTGAGTAGACCAGACATGGATAGGGAAGAGATTGCTTCAGTGGGCCTTATATATATTAACTAGATTGTATAATAGCTTCATCACACCAGTGTTATACTGTGCAGTCACTGCGAATTGCGTGGAAAGGGCTCCAAAGTTTTCCAGCTTATAATCTGCTTTTACTGTGAAGTACTCCCTTGCGTCCTGTTTTAATTATGCTTCTTAGCCAAAAGAACCAATGTATTTTGGACTCCTTTAAGAACGAATCTTTTGTTGTTCTCCGAGCGGCCACTGGGGGCAGAGGAGGAGGATTTGATACTTTTAAACTGCAAATTAAACAAATGCTTACATTTGCGTAAGTTATAAAGATAAAGGTATCAAAATTGGCACAGTAATGGATATTAAGGAGGGTTTTCAGCACACCAAATTTGAATTGGATTGGGTCATCCATTGATTTTTTAAATGATTTTTTACATTCCTCCCCTTAAACCCTTTTCCTGGTATGCAAAGGATCTTAGGAGCGCCACCGCCCAGGGTGTGATTTAGCTAACAACAACGACAGCTTTATGCTGTGGGGTAATTTGAGGGAAACGGGTACATGGGATGAAGCTCTAAGTCTCTAGCCCTATGTAAGCATTAGAAAATTGAAAGTGTAGAGGGACACCAGGATCCATGCACTGTCCATGTTCCCCTCCCTGATTGCACAGGGCTCCTGAGCTTGAAGAGGAGTGTAACCGCATTTGGCCACACACAGTTACAGTCTCTGTTCAGACTTTTCCAGTCAATAAGGGGAGTGTATGTGTCTTTGTGCCCCCTCCACACTTCCAGGTTTGTAAATCTTGCATAAGGCTTCTGTGCGTACAAACTGCACATAGCTCATGTGCATGACTGAGAACTTTGGGAGGGGGCGGGGAAGCTACGGAGATCCACAAAGCTCATTTTTTTCAAGTGCGCCAAAATAACATAAACAAAACAATCACAACACACATATCTGATCCTAGCAAGCTACAGAGTATAGTGAGACACTTTTTTAAAAGTTCAGAAGGAGAGAGAATGTAGCTGGAAGATGTAGAGACATGACCCTTCTGGGTTGGGTTGTTTTTTTTTAATTTGGGGAGGGGGAGGAGTCCCTTGCCCATCTCATAAACATAACTATGGGAAAGACAAGAGTTTCCTATTTTAGGTAAAACAGAGCATATGCAATTGTTATGATTGTTAAGAGTGGTCATCCTGTTGTGTAGGGTGACCATGTGGAAAGGAGGACAGGGCTCTCCTGTACCTTTAACAGTTGTATCAAAAAGGGAATTTCAGCAGGTCATTTGTTTGCATGCAGCACCTGGTGACATTCCCTCTTCATCACCACAGTTAAAGGTGCAGGAGCTATACTAGAGTGACCAGATTTAAAAGAGGGCAGGGCACCTGCAGCTTTAACTGTTGTGATGAAGAGGAAATGTCACCAGGTTCAGCATGCGTACAAATGATACCTGCTGAAATTCCCTTATTGATATAACTGTTAAAAATACAGGAGCCCTGTCCTCCTTTCCACATGGTCACCCTACGGTTGTGGCCTCTGACCAATCTGGCCTCTGACCAGGTGAGGTGGAGCAAGCACCAGCAGCACCAAAGCAGAGGTGCTGGACAAAGGGTCAAGCACCACCATCATTTCAGGGCAGACGCAGACCTCTCTGCATTACCAAAATCTGTGCCGTGTCATAACAGTGCATAACCATAGCTGCAGTTCATGACTTTCATTTGACGGAAGAATAGAGGATTAAGAAGAGCTCTTTCAAAAACAGTTAGGAGGGATTTGTGTCATGCAAGGGAAATTACAGTATCTTAATGGAGCCAAGAGGCACTGAAATGTAGCAAACCTCTGGACTGCCAAAGAAACCAGAACATCTGCACACTTGATGAAGCTGGGGAGGGGGAGTAATAAATTGGAGATTTGGGAAAACAGGGGGCAAAACTATTTAAAATTCTCCGCGCACTGTGAAATGTTTAATTGTGATAGCTGTAAGGCATGCAGTGGGGAAGGAAGAAAAGAACTTCGGTAATCATGTTGAGATAAACAAAAGTCTGCACTGAATTAATTTCCCCCCAGTAAAATGGCTAAGTAACATATGTCTCGACCTGGCTAGATTCCTAATTTGCTAGTAAGATGCTTTAATTATATGATTGATTAGGAGGGGTTCATAGCTGAGCCTAGAGACCACAAACACTGCAAGGTCATGAGTATTAGCTGAAGGGCAAGGAGGATTGAATGAAATAATAGCCCACCATAGGTGACAGCAAACACACACTTGGGTTTACACTGGAGGACCAAGCAATTGCTTACTTTACTGCATTCTTCCTAATATTATCTTTAAATATGAGTTTAGAGGCTGGCTACCTTTTAGAAAATCATGCAGAATATCCAGCTGCTCAAAGTGTCAGGGGAGAGGAGAAATAATGGAGGGAGGGGAAAGTCCTTTGATTATGCAGACACTGGGAAACCACAGAACAACCAGAAGGCATTTGAAGAGCGTAGCAACCTTTGCGTGAATTTTATTCTGTGTTGAGCAATGCGGGTCAAAGAGTACATGGGTCTAGGCTAGCCTCCCTGAGAATGCTGTCTTCCAGGTGTGTTGGGTTTGGAATTTCATGCCCCTAATGGAGGAGTCATCCTCAGAGGAAGAGCTAGAGGCCCCAGAAGCCCATGGCAGCCCAGCCCAGGGATTGCTTCCACACCCATAGAGGCCTGAGCCCTTGGGAGACGTGAACGAGAAAAGGTAGGCCTTAGCCTAAGAGCTCCTCGGCTGCGTGCTGCCCGTTGTGCAGCCGAAAAGACAGAGAGGCTGAGAAAGGGGAGGGACCAGCCTTTATAGGCTTGCCTCACCCCTGCCTCACATGGCCCACGTGAGCACCATGGGAGGCCTTTATTCCCCTCTGCCCCACCGCAACTACTGTTTGTCCCCCTCATGCCTTGCTGGCTGAGGGGGATAAAAGACATTGTAGGGCCATCCTTGTCAGGAGAAAGGGCCTCTGCCTCTGAGGTAGAGGCTGAGCAACCTCCTGATTCCCAGGAGTACCATTGCCTCAAGCAACAGGATAGTAGGGCTCCTGTGCGAAAGAGTCTTCACCTCTATAAAAGGACTCCTCCTCTGCAAAGGGAGCTCTGGTGACGGCAGTCGAGTTCTGGGTGGGGTCCAGCAATCCATGGGCTTAAAAGCCTTTACTAGAAACCCAGTCAGTGTTGGAACAACTTGGTCTATATCCCACCTCTGCTATGTACCTTGCTTTCTGAACTGTCCCCTGTGATCGATCCTCTGTTTCCTGACCTTTGAGACTATCTAAAGAACCTGCTTCTAAACTGTGTAAAGTACCTGACTGATTTATTGTTTTTGACCACTTGTCAGTTATCGTGACCACTCCTGTTGTTTCCTGATCCTCTTGTCTGACAAACTGACTGTTTTCTGACTTCTGCTTGGATTTAGACTCTCTCTGTTGTATCCTTAACCCCATTGGCTAGCCACCTGTAGGCTTGAGTATTTGCTGATTCCACCACATTTATTTATTTATTTATTTAGAGTATTTACAGCTTGCTACAGCCAAAGCAGGATACTCAATCATCATAGTCAATGGTCAATAATGCTGGGAGTTGTCCAAAACATCTCAAGATCACCAGGAGAGGGAATGCTGCTATATAGGGTGACCATATGAAAAGGAGGACAGGGCTCCTGTATCTTTAAAAGTTGTATAGAAAAGGGAATTTCAGCAGGTGTCATTCGTATATATGGAGAGCCTGGTGAAATTTCCTCTTCATCACCACAGTTAAAGCTGCAGGTGCCCTGCCCTCTTTTAAATCTGGTCACTCTAGTATAGCTCCTGCACCTTTAACTGTGGTGATGAAGAGTGGGTTTCTTTAGGTTTTCCATATATACAAATGACACCTGCAGAAATTCCCTTTTCTATGCAACTGTTAAAGATGCAGGAGCCCTGTCCTACTTTCCATATCATCACCCTAGCTATACGCATAGGGATACCACCAATAATGGCATTCCGATGATGAGTTCCAGGTCTGGCATCATGTCCAGGTCACAAATATCTGCTCTTTTCTGGAACAATCAGGCTGTATCTAGAGTACTGAGTGGCAGCTCTGTCCACCATATTTTTAAGAAAGCCTTTGACAAACTGGAGAATGTCTAGAGGAAAGACAGGATGGTGTCCAGCAAGATAGTGACCAGGATGGTGAGGAGTCTGCAAACCCAAGTCCCATGAGGACTGGAAGATGCAGGCAGGCTGGCGGTCTTCTTTAATGAGGGCTCTGCATTTCTTCTTCTTTCTGTTTTTTAGCTCTTCTCATGCAGACAATTCTCATGTCAAGCCCCAATCATGATTAGGAGAACCTATGGGAACTGAACACATTGCAAAGGATACATGTTGGGGAAGTGGATATAATTCACAGAGCAACACTCTTTTTTTTGAGAAACCATAAGATGTCAGGAGTACGATCTTTCAGCAAACAACTGAGCTAATGCTGGGCACCATTGGTTGAAATAGAGATGTTCCACCTGCTCAAAATATTTTTTCCACCATCAAACAGGAAGGAATGTCAAATTATTATTTTCTTCTATTTATTGGGGATACAGGTGAAACTACCCGCCCTTTTTCTGAAACCACTACTAAAGCTTTCATTGTTGTTTTTGTTGTTCACAAGGAGGGTTTGGATGATAATGTGCAACATTAATTTACAGCAAAATTAATTTACAGCAAACTCCTATGCATCTCTTCATTGGCTCCCAATTCACTCCAGAATCCAATATAAACTTCTCCTGTTGACCTTCAAAGCTTTTCACGGTCTAGCTCCTGCCTATCTCTCCTCTCTCATCTCACACTATTGCCCCGCTCGTGCTCTTCGCTCCTCTGATACCATGCTTCTCGCCTGCCCAAGGGTCTCTACTTCCCTTGCTCGGCTTCGTCCATTTTCCTCTGCTGCCCCTCATGCCTGGAATGCTCTTCCAGAACACTTGAGAACTACCAACTCAATCACAGCTTTTAAAACTCAGCTAAAAACTTTTCTTTTCCCTATAGCCTTTAAACTTTGAGTTTGTTCTGACTCTATACTGTTAGCTTCACCCTTCCCGGTGCCTGTTTACACTTCCCTGTGCCTGTTTGCATTCTCTTTCCCTCCTTATTGTTTACTACAACTTTATTAGATTGTAAGCCTATGCGGCAGGGTCTTGCTATTTACTGTGTTATCTGTACAGCACCATGTACATCGATGGTGCTATATAAATAAATAATAATAATAATAATAATGTCTACTCAGAAGTAAGCCCCATTGGGGCTTAATCCCAGATAAGTGTGTATAGAATTGCAGCCTTAAAGTTCAGAATAAAAGCACAACTACTTTCAAACCAAATGGCACAAAATTATCCTCTGGACTAATTGAATTACAATATAGTTTATTTGCTATTGATGTGTCGACAGATTTCCTAATCAAACAATCACTCTAATTAGAGTCATATATTTGATGGCACAGCCTGGGCTCCATTCAATTACCCTCTAAAATAAGTTCTATTCATAAAATACTTGTACAGAATTCAGGTACTCAAATCAGTGCAGCATGTTTTAGAGGAACTAATGTAATTAGATAATGTAATTACAGCAGATAAACAGAATTTGACTTTGATGAAGGGAAGGCGGTATGTTAAATCTGCCTTTGGTGGATGATTTACAATTATACCATCCCATAATAAATACTGCAACTGTGATAAATTTCATATTTGGGTGCTTTATTCTTGGGAGCTTTGCTTTGTTTCATTTTGCATAACAAACATTGCACCTGCTGTATATCACATATAACTGCTTATTTTACATAATGGACCATACTAAAATTAACTGTGTTTGGAAAATAGACATTGACGCTTCCATATAAATGATATGTGCAATTACAATGGTGCCAGAATGGCTTTCAGTGCTGTAGCCAAATAAAACAAAGGCTAAGCTAAAAGGAGGGTGCCCCATTGAATTACAGAAAGCTAGAGTTGGAGGCCATCTAGCATGCCCCCATTGACCCTAGACAGAATAGCTAATAGCAGTGGAGGCTGGTGGCTTTCTATTATTGGCATATCCAGTGGAATTTTAGGATGTTTTTATAATGGTTTTTTTTTATGTTTTAACATTGTATATTATGTTCTTAATTCAGTTTTATGTATTTTATATTTACTGTTGTTCCCTGCCTCGATCAAAATGGAGAGGCGGTTAAGAAATAAATTATTATTATTATTATTATTATTATTATTATTATTATTATTATTGATTTTGGTGGGACTGTGATTCCATTCTGGGTTTCAGTCCAAACCAACCAGAACTCTAAAGGAGCTATCCAAAGTTCTGAACCCTGTCCCCAAAATGGGCTTGGTCCCTTGGATAGCTCCTTTAAAGTTCTGACTGAAACCTAGGATGGATTCACAACCTCACGGAAATCAAAGCCATCACCCTCTGCTTGCCACTGAAGTATGGCTATCTAGGTATTTTGGCCTACAAACTGCTGACTCCTGTTTACATGACCATTTTTAGCAACTTGGCCTCAGTTCCAGAAATATTTTTTGTTGATTGTTTCAAGGGTGCTGAAAGCATTTGCCTGTTCAGAAAACATTGATCTGAATTATACAGGTTTGCTCTCACTGATGGGATATGTAACACACTAATATGATGTTCACTACATGATTCCTAGGGTTCCTCCGCCATTTCCCTGCCTCATTCATGAAATTTTACTGGAGATATAGGTGGCATTGCCTTCCACACATAGGCCTCTGTGGTTTTCCACTGCTTCTCCAAAAATTCAGCTATTGCAAACAAGAAACTCTTTAGTGCCCTCTTTATGAAAACTTCTGAGAACTTTTTCTCCCTGGTAATTTTCTACATTCAGTGCCTTTCCCTTGCCATTTTTATTAGAGGAAGTAGATAATGCAGTAACAAAAAGGCAGAAGGAGATATTTGCACAGACAACACTGACAGTAGATGTGGAAACAGTGGTGAACAGGGTGAAAAAAATGGTAAACTTCATAATTAAGAATCCTTTTAGAATATTTCTGCCTCCCTTCCTCCATTACTTTCGATCCAAAGATTGGAAGAACGTTCAGTTCAGTTATAAAGAAAACCAGAAACAATGTAAAAACAAAACTTCCAAGTTCCAAATCAGTGCACCTCTACTTAAGAGATACCAGAAATAAAAAATGGGGGCATACCTACCAACATTTTGCTCTTCAACTGAGCTTCTGTCTTGTCTAGGCATTTTGAAAGCTGCATTGATGGACTAAATATGGCTTGTCATTGCATAGAAATGTGTTGTTAATTGGGAAAAAATAGCATCAGTAAGAAGAAGAAAAAAAATACTTGCCCCAGTGAGTTTGTGAATCTGTTGTTTGGTAAAGACTTGTACAATGCACATAAGCATTCTTATCATTGGGAACATAATGGATAGTCATTGGGATTTAGGCTCTGTGTGTGTGTGTGTGTGCGTGTGCGTGCATGTACGTGCACAAGTTCATGGCAAACAACTAATTTACAATTTCAATTAAAAATTGAAATGCAAAGTACAATATACATAAATGAAGCGTAAAAAGAGAACAGTATAATAATCATAATGAAATGCATGGGAGAGCTGTAAACATAATTAAATTAATGCCACTAAAAGTAGATAGAGTTGGACTGGATCCTAAACTCCCCCATTCCAATATAGAATGAGAAAAAGATTCCAGTTTTTTTTCTATCTATTGACTGTCCTTTTTCTAACTCTTGTTAAATTGATTAAATTCATTATAAAGGCCATATCCTAAACCCTTCTACAGTAGTCACTGATTGTAGGTAGTTGAACTCCATTCCACTGAATTCCATAAGGGCAGCTATCAACAAATGATTCATCATTTCTATATCCCCACTTGCAGGGATTTAAGCAGTTTAATAACCTATATGGTTACAAATATTTCCTTCTAACCCCATTTTTTGTTCCAAAGCAAGAACTGGTCACATTTATACATGTGCATTTACCATTGACTAGTTCTGATCATTTGAAAATTTACTGAGTTTGTATTTCCCTCTAGTGGAAGAAAAGAAACAATGGAACATTGGACTTAAATTCAGGAGATCACCCTCCATGTTTACTCACAGGGTTTTGATATGATTTCCCCCAGAAAATGCATTATGCATTAACTTGAATATTTAATCTTTTTAAAGGATCCCAAAGTAGCATATGACATTAATCAAAATGCCACTTATTCTCCTCAAAATGTCATGTAGTGCATATAGGGAGGGAGTACACTGAGGTAGTATTAATGCTTTGAGGTACAGCATAGAACTATGAATACTTTCGGAATAACCTGTTACTATGTCCTTCCTGAAACAGGTATAGGTTCCAGGACATTTTTTTAAAGAGATCTATATATTTTTTATGGATGTTTATTTGGTGAATCTTTCTTGGACAGGATGGAATGTTGGTTTTTCTATTATAATAAAGCGGTAGTGTATGAAACCATGTATCACATTTCCACATCTTTAGAAGTAAATATTAACATTTTAAAAATTAAATAATACAACAACTTACCATTTGTAAAGCACTTTAGAGAGTTCTGGTGGCATTGCAGTGCACATCCATGATCTCAGACATCTGAGAGTTCTATTATTTTACTTAAAGCTGTCCAACTAATTTACGGAAATTAAAACAACATCAGCTAAAACATGAAACAAACATGACAAGTGGTCTGATAGTTAAGCTACCAAAGAGCAATCGGATGATGATGATGATGTGGCGGTTTTTCTAGATGGTCATGGTGGGCTTTCTTAAGCCATGCTGTCTTTTACTAATTCAGGAATTTCCTGACTATTGAGCGTGTTTTAAGTATGACTGCTTTCTGGAAGTTGGTGTGGATATATTTTGGCAGGCCCAGTTTCTGAAGGTTTGCTGTAAAAATTTTTTTGATGTGATGCCAGTGAATTATGTGAATAACATAATTGAATTATTATTATTATTATTATTATTATTATTATTATTATTATTATTAGCAAAAAAGCCTGTCATACGACAGGTGTAGAGGAGCAGTCTGGTAAGGAGGTTAGTGGGTTTTGGACACTCTGCTAGGCTGGAAGCTCCTGGCAGTGATCTTTCTTCGGAATTTGGAACTTCCATAGAAGGCCGCAGTTCGAGAAACGTTACTAGATGGTGCAAACTATTTCTTGGAACTTCCATAGAAGGCCGCAGTTTGAGAAACGTTGCTAGATGGCGCCAGAGGGCAAAAACTATTTCTTGGAACTTCCATAGAAGGCCGCAGTTTGAGAAATGTTGCTAGATGGCGCCAGAGGGCAAAAACTATTTCTTGGAACTTCCATAGAAGGCCGCAGTTTGAGAAACGTTGCTAGATGGCGCCAGAGGGCAAAAACTATTTCTTGGAACTTTCATAGAAGGCCGCAGTTCCGAGGAACATGCCTAAATGGCGCCAGAGTGCAAAAAGTATAACTGGCTTGGAGGATCAGTGTGAGCTTTTATATGTATAGTAGATGATAATGATGATGATGATGAAGAAGAAGAAGTTACCACATCAAAATAAGCAGTTTATAGGTACAGGTTAAATACGTAATTTTGGGCCAGAAAATGTTAGCCTGAAAGTAAGATGGAACAATCCAAATCTCCCAAGGAAGCTTGCCCCAAAGTTCTCTGCTTGCAACAGAAAAAGCCCTGTTTCTTGTGAATGCTAGTCTAATGAGCTAGGCTGCTATTATGAGGGACAGTACTTGGCCAACTCAGTTCCTGACTCTTCCACCTTTGGATTTATTACTTCAGCCAAGGAGGGTATGACCAGCTGTGTCCAGGTGGTAGCAAATCCTGTGGTATAACCACTCCAAACAACAACAAAAAGCAAATAAACAAAAACTACATTGGACACAGAAGACTTGAGTACCTCCACAATAGTGGCTAACATCCCCTTCCTAAGCAAGGTGTTTGATTGAGTGGTTGCCAGCAAATCTAAGCACACAGAGATTTTCTAGCTCCATTTCAATTGACATCTAGCCTTGATTATGATAGTGAAGATAGCCTCAGCTACCTTGTGCAATTACCCTTGCTAGTAGAAAAATGGAGGAATACAATCCTGTTGATTCCCCTGTACCTTTAAGTGGATTTTGATATCATCAACCATGTTATCCTTCCATGTTATTCTGAGCTGGGTGTTGGGGCATTGCTTTTAGTGGTTCTGTTTATACTTGTACCATTTCAGACCAGGGGTTCTGATGATGCTATGTCATGTAACTGGTGTTGCAGAGTTCTGCTATGAATCAGAATCTTGAGAAGGAGTCAGGTCAGGTTGGATTAGGTTAGGATTTGCAAGAAGCAAGGCAGAAAGAGATGAGCAGCACAGAAAACTCCAAGTGGTGCTGAAACTGGAAGCTAGACAGGGTTGTCTATATATTGCTCCAACGAGGATCAGAGCAAAACTGAGGTTTAAACGTTAGTGTTGCTGCATTTAGGCTGGTTGCCCCCACCTCCATATTGACTGTGACTTGGTCACTTAAAGGAGCCTGATCTGTTTCAGCAATCTCAGGCTGTGCCTATGTGGGAGTTGATGTGGCATGCTAGTTTTCTCATGAATCTTCAGTCTGAGAACAGTAATGAACCTCTTCTGGTTCTCCATGCAGAGAGCTTGAGCTTGTACCAACGTGGCAACGTAGTGACCCAAAGCTTTGTTTGTGTTCTCATGGGTATTCGGTGCAAACTTACTTTAAGTTATCTTGACACTTTGAAGGAAAGATTTATGCTTACGGAATCTCCAGGTACGCATTGATCTCCTCCATCCATAATAGCTACACCACATGTTTCAATGTGGGTAGTCAGTTGATAAGTCTGTTCCTTTGCTCATGTAAATCTAGTCATTTTACCAGATGAAGTCCATGATGGGGCAGCCCATGTAGGTGGGAGGCCAGAGAACTGTGTATAATTCAGAGTTCCCATAGCCATAAGTCATGCCTGGATCGTGGTGGCACAGTATTTTCAAATCACTTGACATCCAAATTGCATCCTCTGTTGCAGAAAATTATATGTACACAGCAATTTGCTTTCAGACTAATTGCATATAAAATGATGGGATGGCACTCACATCCAAGAACAGTTTGTGAGTTCCTTGTTTTCACAGCAACTTGGATATCAATCTAGTTGAAAAATACTCTCTGATGTGTCCCAAGGGCTATATGGATGTGCAGTTGGCAGCATTAAGTATTTTAACAATGAAATTCTGGAACTTGACTCACTGTTAGTTGACCAAAATTCCTCTCTTGGGATGAGGGAGAATAAATGTCCCCATTAGAGCTTTGCAGATCACATTTAATTATGTCCTTCACTAATATCTCAGGGATACACATACAGTGTATTTTATTTATCAAAAACCATTATTGGAAGTACAGGGAGATTTAAAGGTCTCCAATAGCATTCTAGAATGTAAGACTGATGCTGAATCAGACCAAGGGTCCATCTGGTCCAGCTCTCTGCTCACACAGTGGCCAACCAGCTGTCAAACAGGGAAGCACATGCAAGACATGGTGCAACGGTACCCTCTCACCCATGTTCCCCAACAACTAAGGTATACAGGCTTACTGCCTCACCATCTACACCCAGGATTTGATTGGGAATACCATGATAGGACATGGTCTACAGGCAGTGATCTTATTAAAACTTAGCTGGTCTGCTTTGTGCCTAGATGGAGGGGCTCTTCAGAATTCTGTGAATGCTGCCTTGAAGGTACACATATTTTTTTTTAGTTATTACATTTATATCCCACTTTTCTTCCAGGGAGCACAAGGTAGCATGTATGGTCTTCCTCTGCTCCATTTTATCCTCACTACAAGATTGTGAAGTAGGTGAGACTGAGAATCAGTGACTGGTCCAAAGTCACCCAGTGATCTGCATGGCTAAATGGAAACTAGAATCAGATGTTGAACACTCTAACCACTACACCACACTGGCTTTCATACAACAGATGCAGGGATCAGGAACAGAGAGAGAGAGAGAGAGAGAGAGAGAAAGAGTCTTCCCTGCTGAGCATAAAAAAAGCTCTCATTTTCAGTACTGAGCAGGGAAAATCTGCTGATCAGTGATGCACTTTCTCCTGCTAGAGATGGGATGGGGCCTGGAGAAGAAGCTGCTGAGTGATTCGGTCCTGCTTACTTCTGAGGCTTATCTTGCAGAGGCTTGTGAATTACTTGTGAATAGAGGCTTGGAATTTGGGGTGCTATATGGAAGTGCTTCTGGGCAATTCAGTCCTGCTCATTTCTAAACAGAGATGCAGAGGGTTTTCCTGCTTACTTCTGAGTAGTCTTAAGATGGGGAAGAATGGTGTTTGGCCCCTCCTACTCTGCCTTTGGCTCCTCCCACAGGTATAATGCAGCCCCCCAGATTGGAATTTGGTCCTTGGCCTGGAAAAAGGTTCCCCACCATTTTACAGCTATGAAACCCTTTTTAGGTTTGTAGGCTCTCCATCCCTGCAGACATTCACTAAGTAGCTTATGCCTCTTTGGTCACAAGCTCTATAATATGGACGAAACCATCAACCAGAGCTGGGGGGGAAAGCCATTCACTTAGAATGAAAGAATTCTGAGACCAGGAATTTGTTTTTAATACAAGAAATGCAGTCCTTCCAGATCTCCACCCACTCAGCCATCCTTAAACATTCCAGTGGTATAATTTAAGGAGAGTTGTGTTGTTGCTGGTATTCAGAAGTCCTTCCTGGTCTACTGAAAATCACCCAGAAATTTGCCAGTACATTCAAATCTATCTTTTCTCTGCCCCTCCTCTATATCCTTTGCCACAGACGTCGATGTCTAAATCCTCAACTCCAAACCTAGAGAGCAGCTTCCAGTCAGTGTTAAGAATAAGGAGCCAGACGGACCAATGGTATGACTCAGTAGGAAACAACTTTCTAACAGCCCAACAGATTGTGTATATATACAAAAGACTCATCTCTGGCTTCCACCCCTGCCATCTGAAGCATATAATCCCTAGCCTATACATCCTATTCAATTTATTTTTAAAAGAGGGATCATTTTGTATACCAACTCAATATACTTTTTCTCATGGTTTTAAAAACTATATCTTAAAGAAATCAAACCCTTCAGTTGTAATTTGCTAATGCATTTGGTTGCTAATGCATTTGGTTACAAGTACCTTGAAATCCAATTGCCCTTCTATAATAAAATTCATAGAGGTAGAGCTAAAACGAAGTTGTTATTGTTATTATTATTAAAAAAATAGCAAGTCATCTTTTAAGAATCCCTTTATTATTGTAGTTGGAGGGTGACCTTCAATACTGATAGTATTTTTTGTTATGCCCCTATTCTTTTATAATTGTTGTCACTATTTAAATAGTATGTGTGTGGACATAAAATCATGATAGAATATGACCCTACATTAAATGTTGGGAAGTCTACCAAGTTTTTTTTTTTTTTTTTTTTTTTTTTTTGTCAGTGAAAAACTTTACTGATGGCTGTTTCTCCCTGCCCCCACACATATTATTTACCCGCTAACCATTTGATGTTTCCTGTAGTAGGTTCTATTGGTGGTGTCCTCAAAAGCATCCTTTGGCATAGCTGGGGTCAGGTGGATATGGACTAAGGCTGAAACAAAACCACCAATACAAGGCTGAAGGCAATACATAGGGACATGTCTTTCATGACATCAGAGCATTGGTCTATGGCAGCAGCAAATGATTGATTGATTGCTGTGCAGGCAGCAGCAATGAGATGTGACAAAGAGCTGACATGATCCAGCTATGGGGATCTTTTATCCCCATAGCTGGAAAAGTCAAGTAAATAGCAGGGCAGATCCTCCCCAACCTTCTTTGCATAAACACAGGATCTTAAATAATAGTGACCTCCCCCCCTCCATTCTAAAACTGCTAGTACTAATAACGAATAGACTGGAGTAAGGTGTGAGAATTGTTCTTTATGACCATGGCTAAATTGAATAGTCTAAAAACAAGAAAGCAGTGCTACAATTGCTAGAGCCTATGGGTTATACATCTGACAGAAAAAGAATGTCGCAGTATCTCACTGTGCGGGAGATTCAGAACAGAGGAAAGGAAGGGTTTCTTCACCCAGCACAAACGATAGAATTTGCTACCACAAGGTGTAATGACGGCCACCAATTTGAATGGCTTTAGAAGGGGGTTAGAGTAATCCCTGGAGGAGGAGACTATCAATGGCTACCAGTCCTGATGACTTTGAACTATCTCCAGTATTGGATGCAATATGTCTATGTACACCAGTTGCTGGGGAACAAGGGCAGGGGTTGCTGTTGGGTTCTTGCCCTCCGTGTGGGTTTCCCATTGACAGATGGTTGGCCACTGTGTGAACAGAGTGTTGGACTAGATGGACCCTTGGTCTGATCTATCAGGGTTCTTCTTATGTACAGCATCTACAGGTAGTGGGAGTGAGAGTCGCTGGAGTGCTGCTGTTAGTCAATTTAGACTATACTGAGCTAGGTGGGTGGTTTGACTTGGTATAAGGCAACTCTGTGTGCTTCCAAATGGAGAGCTCCCAGTGCTACCTGTTAGGGTTCCATCATTTCTTTCTTAATGCATTATCTGTAGGGATAGGGGGAAATTAGTTCAGATCACAGAAAGTGCAAAAGCTGGGTTGCAGTTAAACCTCAAAAAAACCAAGATTATGGCAACCAGCTTGATTGATAACTGGCAAATAGAAGGAGAAAACCTGGAGGCAGTGACAGACTTTGTATTTCTGGGCGCAAAGATTACTGCAGACGCTGACTGCAGCCAGGAAATCAGAAGACGTTTACTTCTTGGGAGGAGAGCAATGACAAATCTCGATAAAATAGTTAAGAGCAGAGACACCACACTGACAACAAAGGTCCGCATAGTTAAAGCAATGGTATTCCCCGTAGTAACCTATGGCTGCGAGAGCTGGACCATAAGGAAAGCTGAGCGAAGGAAGATAGATGCTTTTGAACTGTGGTGTTGGAGGAAAATTCTGAGAGTGCCTTGGACTGCAAGAAGATCAAACCAGTCCATACTCCAGGAAATAAAGCCAGACTGCTCACTTGAGGGAATGGTATTAAAGGCAAAACTGAAGTACTTTGGCCACATCATGAGAAGACAGGACACCCTGGAGAAGAGGCTGATGCTAGGGAAAGTGGAAGGCAAAAGGAAGAGGGGCCGACCAAGGGCAAGATGGATGGATGATATTCTGGAGGTGACAGACTTGACCTTGGGGGAGCTAGGGGTGGCGACGGCCGACAGAAAGCTCTGGCGTGGGCTGTTCCATGAAGTCACGAAGAGTCGGAAGCGACTGAACGAATAAACAAGAACAAACTATTTATACAGTTTCACACTACTATGCAAACCAGGGTATGATTCAATGCCCAACTATGACCCTGTCCGGATGACATGCTAATCCACGGTGATTTTGAGCTCAGCGTTATGGCTTAATGTGTTAAGTTAAGTATGACTTAGTGCGTTGTGTGAACCATTGCTAACCATGCTGGCTACATTGCCATAGTTTAAACATGCTCATGCTCACTAACCATTTACTGCAAAAGGGTTAGCAGCCTAACCATGTTGTCTGAAGAAGGAAATGGCTGAGGTGTTCTACTGTTCTACTGTGCCACTCATCTCCTGTGGGCTGTTGGTTGGCTCTTTGTGAACAGAATGCTGGACTAGATGACGTGGTCTGATCCAGCAGGGATCTTCTTATGTTCTTACCTCCTATAGTATCATGGTGTCCAGAAGTTCTAGTGAATGGTGCGGATGATTCCAAGACATTTATGGGAATAGGGATCCTGAACCAAGTATGTCTAGAGAACTATAAATGTAGCATTGAGATGGGCAGTAAGGATGGATAGGGAGTAAACGGTATATAAGCTAAAAACAGTGGAGCCAGTTTCAAAATTGGGGAATTGTTTCTTAGTCCTCTACCAGCTCTGCCTTGAAACTGTGAATATCAAGTAAGATGCATTGAACTTCTGCAATAATTGACTAAATAATTTGAGTCTCTTAGGGCTTTTCAGTTCTGGACAGGAGTGACTGCCTTGAAGTTTCTTCAATGAGTCATGCTACAGTATAATTAAATTATTAAGCCTTCATCCTGAATTCAAACCATCCCAGCTTTTTCAACAATTATTACTAATTGGATTTGCACAAAGGTTTAAGAATCAATATGAAGCAGTATTTTTAATGTATATATGCAGTATTTACAGATTAAGTTAGTTGATGACATAGTAACCATGAATTCATTGCTTTGGCTCTAGGGAAAGTACATCTCCCTTACTCTCATCCATTATATCGGAATGATATAGTCCTAGTCCTACCTTGTGATAAGATCCCCTTAGTCATTATTTCTGTCTCGGTCTTTCTGTGCACGTCACTCACACACTCACACATTCTACGCACTACTACATATCTATTTGTTTTTAATAATGCTTGATTTACTTTTAACATAGGGGTTGGTGTACCAGTTAGAGTATCCAACTAGGAGATAATGTTCAAATCCCAAATCAACCAGGGTTGTGGGGAGGATAAAAATGGAGGGGGGATTTAACTCATCAGAAGAAAGGTGGGATATAAATGCAATACCAAACACCTATATCAACTTCATAAAAACATTTAGTACATTTTTATCCTGCCTTTCTTCCATTGTCATTGCCAAAGTGACATACTTTGACAACCTCAAGCAATCGCCCATCCTGGCGCTGACTATACCTAGACCTACTCAGCTTCGGTAATGTGATGTTAGACCATGCTGTCTTGTTGATGGTGGTGATGGTGCCATTTGAATTGGAAAATCCATTTCAGGAGAGAAAATGAAGGGACAGAAGTTTATGGATTCCAGGAAAAAGACTGCAGCTTGGCTCACACATGCAGGCTGAGCCAGGGACTTCAGGGAAGTCCACCAAGTTCAAAAAGGGTTATATTCCACTGTGATGGCCATCCCTCTTCAGGGTTCTAGATACAAGGGTATGTAGGGCTCTGAAGCCCTAGCATTCTTTCTTGATAGTGTATTTTTTTCTGTAAGCATGAATGCATTTGAAAGAATAAATCCATGCAGTTGTGCTAGGGTTACGGTTTCTCCAGGATTGGCCTGGAGTCTTGAGGAATCAGCATTCATCTCCAGGAGATTGTTGAAAGCAATCCTACAATTTTTAGCAGTTTGATATTGTGTAAAATATTGGGGGCAGGAGGAGGAAATATCCAGGCATAACTTCATTCAGATTCGGCAATCCTATGCACTGGGGGCCTGGAAGGCCTGTGGTCTTGGCAATTGTACTGTGGTGAAAATGAAAGGCTTTTTACATGAGCAGAGTACCCAGTAGAAATTTGTCTGTATGGTATATTTGTTTTGTAGGAGAAAGGTCATCTTTAGGAAATATAGAAATTGGTATTCAGTTCAGAGAATCAAAACAGTATTTATACAATATTAATTTATAATGATGTATAATTATGGAAGTATATATAATTATAAATATTTATTTATTATTATTGCATTTATATCCTGCCTTTTTTCCTGCAAGGAGCCTAAGGCGGCACACATAATCCTCCTCCTGTCCATTTTATCCTCACAACAACAACCCTGTGAGGTGAGTTGGGCTGAGAGTCTGTGACTGGCCCAAAGTCACCCAATGAGCTTCCACAGCCGAGTGGGGACTAGAACCCGGATCTCCCGACTCCCAGTCTGACACAGGGATAGTAATTTATTTATATAATAAGTATGTAATAAGTACTTCACTGGTACGATTTCATTCACCATGATAATTTAATGTCCTTCCCTTGAGGGAACTGAACTGAAGTGATATCAGGTTAGCACCACATTAAATTCATGCAGACACTGTAGCTGTGAATAGTTATTTAAGGCGACATCCCTCCTTCATTGTTTTGGGGATTTAACACAGTCCCAATGGTATGTTGTAGCCTTGTCATGGTGTACCTAACTTTATTTACAAAAAAAAAAGAAGAAGTAAATAAACAAGGGGAAAATATCTGATCTAGAATGAGAATGAGGCAAGATGTTTCTCATTTGCTAGAGGAGTATCAGATCAATGCTTTTGAAAAATACAATACAGGAGGAAGTGGCAGTGAAGGACTTTCATTTTGCATACAATGTTTATCCTGGTGTTTCTCAAACTGTGGGTTGGGACCAGCCAGTGGGTCTAGGCTGGCAGCCCGGTGGGTCACAGTGCTGACTGCCCTTGACTGCCCTGTGCCATGGCCACACCATGCACACCGCATAGGCAGATGTGGCAGCAGAAGCTGGGTGGTGGCCATGCACAGCTACATGCAAGCAAAACCAAGAAATTGGCCGCAGCAACTCCAAACCCCACCAGCCGCTCCTGACTTCTCGAAGAATGTGTTTCTATTATGTCTCTTTTGGAAGAAAAGTGGTCTGACTTGGAAAATAGCAGCAAAAGCTCCATTTCAACAAATGACACATTAAGTACACACTGTGCTATCTGCTATAACTGTCTATTGAGTGGGATGTTGACAGTGATTGTATAATGAGCTGCAGATGACAGTTACGGGTTGGTCATTCTAAACAAAATGCAGGATGCCTTCCTTCCTGGAAAAAGATAAATGAAAAAGAATGGTTTAAGATCTTTTCAACATAACAAGTAATACTAGGGGGTGGGTGGATTATGTAAACCAAGGGTGGTGAATGTTCAGGTCATGTTGGAATGGAAGTCCTATCATCCCTGACATTGTCTATGATAGCTAGGGCTGATGGAATCACCTATTCAACAATGTCTCGAGGGTAACACGTTCCTCATCCCTGGTGTAATCTGAGACTCATTGGAGCAATATGAAGGGCACACTAAGTTATCCCTCCTCCCCTTCTGCATGCAGCAAAGATCCATAGGATTGCACTGTTAACCCCCACCCCTGGAGAACATATTTTAATATAGGAATGTTCTTTGCAAGCCTCATGATGGTTTGCTATTAAAATAGTTAGGCAAATTAACAACTAGAAGCTGCAAATCACATTATATGTGCATAAAAATGTCAGCCTTCTTTCCCCTGCCATGGAAACATTTGTGTTGGGCTCTACATTCATGGAGAAGGAGGAAAAATCTTCCCTCCCAAGCATCCATGAACAAGTACCTTGTGTGTGTGAGAGAGAGGGGGGGACTTTAGTATGCTATTTGTGTAGGTTCTGGAGCCAAAGATCTTGATCTTAAGCTCACGGATATGGGAAGAACAATCCTAAATGTGGATGGAGTGAAGCAGCGGATGGGGTGAGGATAGTGTTAGGAGGTCCTCCTCCTCCTCCTTCCTCTAGAGAGAGTTGACTCCTGCCATCTCTCTTCTAGAAATTAAGTATTTCCTAGCATTGCCACCCTATTGCAAATGTTGTGGTGGATCCATTTCTTATGCCACCCAATCCTGGCATTATTATATAATTACACAATGTCTTCTTAACCAATGGTTAATTAGAAAGAATCAGAGGAACCAGTGTTCAACACGACCTGGAAGCCAGTCTTTGACCCAGTTACTCTGCCTCCAAGCATAGGCGGAGTATAGATACTCAGTGGCTGAAAAAATGTGTATGCTTTGATGTGTTCTCTTGATAATTAATGGGATTCCATAATTTATTTATTTTATTTATTTATTTATCGTATTTATACCCCTCTCCTCAGCCAAAAAAGGATCTCAGAGTGGCTTACAATTAGCAAAAAAGACAGTAATGTTCAGGAGTGATTTCCCAAATCAAATTAATCTTTCTCTTGCTCAGTTCATCTAAAAAAAAAAGTTTGCTTGGTGAATCCTCACTCACCATTATTATTTTGGAACACAATCAATCTACTATTGGGATCCAATTAAAGTACTACCTGGACATAAAGTTAATGATTGATTGCAAAGACACTCCAATTTAATTTAAAAAAAGATAAGATGTTATTGGTATTATCTTCCAAAACATAGTGTAAAATGCATACACAACTACACAGAGAGAGAGAGAGAGAGAGAGAGAGAGAGAGAGAGAACTACTGCAGTGGAATTCATCTTATTAACTTTAATTCCTTATTGGACTATCAGGAAACCATCAAGGAGAAAAGAGGAGTGAAAACAAAACATTATTATTATTATTATTATTATTATTATTATTATTATTATTTAAAAGCCAAGGTGTAACCCAGTAACCTGGTAGAGTTTTCTCCCCTGCCAAAAGCAAACTATCAAACAAACACATATAAAATTAGTGTTGTGAATTTGCACAATGGGAGTGTTAATTCACTCATCAGTACGAAGCCAACTTTGAGGAGAATCATCCCTCTAGAGTAAAATATAACCCTGTGGTGCAATGGACCCCTGCAGTTCTTCGTAACATATTGTTTTGCTTTTGTGGATACAGGAATACCCAGAAACATTTTCTACAAAAAACAAAATATACTTCTCCGTTGGCCTTGAAGCAGTATAATGGCACGTACATAAATAGATTTCAGGCCACGTGTAAAATGCTAGGTTATTTTCCAGACCCTATTTCAAGAACTTGTAGGGACCCCAATTAACATACATGTTTGGTAGTTTCACTTTCCTATTCATTTCAAGTGGAATAAATCAGAGCTCCAGCAAGCCTACTTTTTTTTTTCCTGGCATGCACCCTTGTTTTTGACCTCCATTTCATTAGTGCGGCAAGTGCTGGTCCCTTTCACAATCGCCGATGTACCAGTTAACTCTCTTCTCACTTGTTTGCTCTCCTGCTATTGCACCCACCCCTTCTCCTTTCTCCTCCGGTTCATTGGTTCTTATCGGGTGATGGACGTGAGCGCCTTCCCCCCTCACTCTGGTTTTGTGTCTAACGTTTTGGCGATTCAGAGTTTAATCAGCTGGGCACCATTTCTGTGGGCAACGAGGGTGGGGTTGGAGCAGCAAAAGACCATTTGATTGGCTCAGCACAAGTCCGCTCATTCAACTGACAGACTCAGCAAGCTGGAGGAGAACCACGCCACCCTCCTCTTTCGTCAGCAGGACCACTCCAAGAAAACCAACATAGTGCAAGGACGGCAATACACGTGGACGGAAGGGCACTATTATTTCAGGTGGAGAAAATAAACCACACTTTCCTTGTCTTAGAAAAAGACAGAAAATGGAAGGGAAGAGGCGAAGTGACTGCAGGACAGTCATGACGTCATGTGACTATTGTGTTTTAAAACAGCAAACCAGGCAGGACAGGGGTGTGATAAAACGCTGGTGTGATGGAACCCTTAATCACACAAATGTATTTTTAATGATGTTCACCATTTATGTGTGGGTGAGGGGGATATGCAATGCCCCCCTTTAGTTGGTTCAAGCATGCTAAAGAGTTTTTTCACAATTTTTTCAGATGGCTACTGGTATTCACAGCAGCCCCAATAACTTGGGAGAGTTAATTCATTTATACCTGCCATCTCCCCAGACCAGCTTACAAAGTAATATGATTAATCAAGAAATAAAAACAGACTAAACGGAGCAGAAATTTTCATCAATGTAGAAACAGAAGCACAATCCAAAGAATTACATTTGGTGTATCCTTTTACAGGACAAATGGAATGTTTAAACTCCTAGGTCACTGAACAGCAGCCTATTATATTTATTTTATTTATTACATTTCTATAGCACCCAATAGCCAAAACTCTCTAGGTGGTTCACAAAAATTAAAACCATGAAGACTACTCCAAGTATAAAACAAACAACAGTATAAAAACACAGTATAAAAGTACAATATAAAAGCACAACCAGGATAAAACCAAGCAGCAATGCAGAAATTAATACAGATTTATAACAATGAAGTTAAACTGTTAACAAACTGTTAAAATACTGAGAGCTCATTCCACAGCCGGGGCACCACAGCAGAGAAGGCCCTCCTCCTGGTAGCCACCTGCCTCATTTCCTTTGGCAGGGGCTCACGTGGAAGGACCCTTGAAGATGATCTTAGGGTCCAGGCAGGTACATATGGGATAAGGTGTTCCTTCAGGTAACCTGGCCCCAAGCCACTTAGAGCTTTGAATATTAATACCAGTACATTGTGTTGGGCTGGAACACATTGTGTTCCAGTGAAGCTGGAAAAGGATAAGTTTGATCTCATTGGCCAGTACCTCCATCTTGTCTGGATTGAGTCTCTGTTTGTTGGCCCTCACCCAGGGTCTGATTAAGAAAAGCCACTGCCTCACCTGGGTTTGATGAAAAGGAAAGTTAGGGCTGGGTATCATCTGCATATTGATGACAGCTCAGCCCACATCTCTGGATAACCTCTCCCAGCAGTTTCATATAAATGTAGAAAAGCATAGGGGATAAAATGGAATCCTGTGGAACGCCATGGCCTAGATGCCATGGCACAGAGCAATAATCCCCCAGCACCAGCTTCTGTAATTGGCCATCCAAGTAGGAATGGAACCATTGCAACACAGTGCCTCCAACTCCCAGCCCAGATAACCTTTCAAGAAGGATAGCATGGCCGGTGGTATTGAAAGCCGCTGAGAGGTCCAAGGGAATAAACAGGGTCACACTCCCCCTGCCCCTCCCTTGGCAAAGGTCATCCCACAGGGTGACCAAGGCAGTTTCCTTTCCAAAATCAGGCCTGAGGCCTGATTGAAATGGATCTAGATAATCTGTTTCATTAAGAGTGCTTGGAGTTGTCCTGCAACCACCCACTCAAGCTCCTTGCCCATGAAGGGGATGTTTGCCACCAGCCTATAATTGTTAACATCCTCCGGGTTCAGGTTAGGCTTTTTCAGGAGTGGTCTGACTACCATCACTTTTAAACAGGCTGGCACCATTCCCTCTCTCAGGGAGGAATTTACAGCCTTCCGGACCCAGCCAGCAATCCCCTCATTATTTGATGTGATGATCCATGAAGGACAAGAGTCAAACACACAAGTGGTCAACCGGACTTGGCCAGGCACCTTGTCTACATCCTTGGGCCTCAGTAACTGAAACTCATCCAATAAAACTGGACCAGACAGTGCTCTGAACACCACTACTAGAGGAACAGCATTAAGCATGTTGTCCAATTCATGATGAATCTGAGCGTATATTCTTTAAGTCTAACTCACCTTTACCATCACTGGCCAATGGCCCAAAATTATTGGAACAAAAAGGTGGTAGAGGTTTTCAAGGGAAACCCCCGAAATGCTACAGTGCAGCCATAATAAAACATGCTGATAAAATAGAAGACTTTTTCCATCAAACAACTCTATATTTTTCATCTTCTCTGTTACTGTGTTCATGCAAAATTCAGATTTGTTTCAATATTAAAACCATATGGAAATGTTTCATGCAAAATTCAGATTAAGTTTTACTTTTAGTTCTTATCTCAAACCATATGGAAATGTTCTTCCTTAGTGGTTTGGCCATATGGACATCATCCTACGCTTATCTTCATCCATTTTTAGAAAGACACTTGAACCTGTCTTCTGGAAATTCACTTAAAAGTTTCAATTGACACCAAGGCTAATCGCTAGGAGTTAAAAGTGTTAGAAGAACGGGGAAGAAAAGGTGTAAGAACTGGGAATGTGTGTTTCTCACTTATGTGGCTCATATATGGCAAGCTGATTGCTCATTTTTCTATGTTTCCACCAGAATGCAAAATATAAATGCCCCTTTATTGGGTTGTATCTAATGTTAGTCTAGTTTAAGTCCCATTCATTTCAATGGGTCTACTTTAAGCAAGACTAACATCAGATACAATCCATTGTTTCCGGTGGTGCTTCTGACAACCTCCCCAACCTGGACGTTGAAAATCTGAATTACCTGGCATTGTTTCCCAAACTGAAACCATTGCATTAGTTATTTACATAGTTCTGCCTTTATTCCCAAATGTACAGAGCAGTGCACATGTGTACTGCAGTTGGTCAGTATCTTGGAGAATGCCTGGGAACCCAATGGTCATCACCTTGAGTTCCACCAAAAGAAGAAGGAGGAGGAGGAGGAGGAGGAGGAGGAGGAAATAAATAAATAAATAAATAAATAAATAAATAAATAAATAAGTAAATTGTTTAAAAACTTTCAACTTTGAAATGCCTGTTACCTCAGTCCAGCCCAGAAGTACCCCCATATTCGGCCAACAAGAAGCTGCTGTTGTGACTTGCATATCTGTGGTTCTTGTTTAAACAAGAAATCAAAACACTAATGCTGTGGAAATGCAAATTTAATGCCTTGCTTAGTGAATACAGCTACAAGTAACATATGGTCTAGCCATAATGATGCTGCCACGGTAAATATATATATATATATATTAGGGCTGCTAATTTGTCTTGTTGCCCCTATTGGATGTTCTGGCATGTCTTCAAGGTGTATTGCTGATCCAACTAAAGCAGTCTGTTCATTGACAGAGTTTTTCTTTCGTAGTTTCTGCTGAGTTAGTGCATCAAACTGCTGTATCAGTAAGTATATTACAGTGTTTGTAGGAGAGGTTGTTCAACCCACTGTCTGAGTTGGGAGTGGGAGGTACTGCATTGCAGTGGTTCTGCTCCTACTTGGTGGGGCGGATCCAGAAGGTGGTGCTTGGGGAACATTGCTCAGCCCCATGGATTCTCCAGTATAGGGTTCCGCAGGGGTTATTTTTGTCCCCTATACTGTTCAGCATCTACATGAAATTGTTGAGTGCGGTAATCCGAACTTTTGTAGTGTATTGTCATCAGTACGCTGATGACACACAGCTCTATTTCTCCTTCTCATTTTCATCAGTTGAGGCTGTGGATGTGCTGAACCAGTGCCAGGCTGCAACAATGGACTGAATGAGGGCTAATAAACTGAAACTCAGTCCATACAAGACTGGGATGTTGTTAGTGGGCAGTTCTTCAGAGCAGATGGAGGGTGTTCAACCTGTTCTTAATCGTGTTACACTCCCCCTGAACGAACAAGTTCATAGCTTGGGTTTTCTCCTAGAACCATCTCTATCACTTGAGGCTCAGGTGGTCCCGCTGGCATGGAGCACTTTCTGCCAACTTTGGTTTGTGGCCCAGCTATCTGGGCAGGGATAACCTGGCTTCAGTTGTCTATACTCTGGTAACCTCCAAGTTAGATCACTGCAATGCACTGTTATGTGGGGCTTCCTTTGAAGATGGTTCAGAAGCTGCAGCTTGTGCAAAATGCAGTGGCCAGATTGAGAACGGGAAGCAGGCATTTCGAACCTATAAGACTGACTCTGGCCTGCTTGCACTGGCTGCCTGTATGTTTTTGAGCACCAATTCAAGGTTCTGGTTCTAACCTATAAAGCCTTACATGGCTCAGTACCACAATACCTGATGGAATGCCTATTCCAACGTGAACCTACCCATGAGCTAACCTCAATGTCTAAGTCCTCCTTCAGGTGCCTACCCTGAGGGAAGCTCAGACAACACCAACAAGGGAGAGGGCCTTCTCAGTGGAGGCCCCCCAATTATGGAATAATCTCCCCAACAAGGCCCACCTGGGGCCAACATTGCTATTTTTCTTGGCACCAGGTCAAGGCTTTTCTCTTTTGCCAGGCATTTAGCAGCATGTTTTGAGTTTTCAATCAATCTCAGACGTTTTAAGTTTGGCTGAAAAGCTAAAAGTTGTTTTTAGAGGAATATTCTCTTTGTGTATATGGTCTGTTTTATGTTTTTAAATTTTGTACATCATTTTTAATGTTTTAATCGTTTGTGAACCACCTAGAGAGCTTCAGCTATGGAGTGGTATAATAATAATAATAATAATAATAATAATAATAATAATAATAATATCATCGCTGTCTTGTTTTCTTCACTGTAACAGCAACAAGATAACTTGGGGATGCAGAAAAGAGAGAAGTCAATCTCCTACATCTCTCTCAAGGCGGGTTAGAGATGCACACACAAAGACATATACACCCTGTTTGTAGAGAACTCTGCCAGTTCATCTGGCACCCCACGTTTCCTTCAAATATGCACATTGTATAACAAAACAGTGTTTCAATATCATGGAATAATAGGCTAAAATGAGGGGTTTTTTTTCACAGTGTGACCTTAATACTCAGCTGCTATCCTTTATCCTTGAGTCAGAAACTGAATGTTTGAGTACATTCAAACAGCAATTACATCCAGCTTTAACTGATTTAGTGGCTGGTTGTTTTTGTGGGGAGTATATTAACAGAAAAATGCAATATCTCCACCACCATCTGCACTGTGAAGCGACACCCTCCAGAATAAGCTTTTGTGATTTGACTCTTCAGAATGTGTGAAGTGGCCCTCAAATCCTCATGATCCTGCATTGGGAAGCAGCATGGTACATCTCAAGATGCTTGAGGGAACAGTGGACCCCTGGTTAGGACGATGATGATCATTCTCATTTATTACATTTCTATGCCCTCCCCATAGCCCAGGCTCTCTGGGTGGTTTGGATTAAAACATTAAGATACAATGTACAAAGTTTAAATAAACCTTTACAGAGCGGTAAAGCAGCAGTTTCTGCAGCTGAAACTCTCCCCACGGCTTGAGTTCGATCCCAGCGGAAGCTGGTTTCAGGCAGACAGCTCGGGTCGATTCAGCCTTCCATCCTCCCGAGGTCGGTAAAATGAGTACCCAGTTAGCTGGGGGAAAGGTACTAACGGCCGGGGAATGCAACGGCAAACCACCCCGTTATAAGGCCTGCCAAGAAAACGTCAGCGAAAGCTGGCGTCCCTCCAAGAGTCAGTAATGACTCAGTACTTGCAGGAGAGGTTCCTTTCCTTTCCTTACATAAAGCACATATAGCATTTCTACACTAAGGAAAATCCTGCAACTTGACTGCAGCTTTCTGCTTTTGTTTTGGTCACATAATCATGACATGATCCCTTTTCACGTGCTTCTCTTCCCCTTTCCCCCCTATCCACAAGTTCTGAATGTTTCTTTTATACGGCCACAAGATGGCGCTGTGGTCTGCCTCATCTTATTGAGGGATTTCCTCTTCTTACACTCAAACGAAAAACAGGTCCTTTTGTTACTAGTTTATTTCTGTTTCAAATTAAGCCGCGAAAAACCTTGGAACGTATGAGAGAGGCACTGGAGGTTGATGGCATCATGGAAAGGAACCCACACACTTCCACAAGTGGCCAATCATGAGTGTGCAATAAATCATTCATGTAGAGATGCTCACAAACAGCATACACAAAACCAGCATGTATCTAAAAACAACAATAAGCCATCACCCACAACTATAAAACGAATCCAGGACTGATTAAAAGCTCATCATATGTTGCAAAATGCCTGAAAAAAGAGATGGGTTGTATCCTGGTGCCAAAAAGATAAGAGTGTTGCCATCAGGTGGGCCTCATCAGGGAGATCATTCCAGATTAAGGGGCCACTGCTGAGAAGGCCCTCTCCCTTGTTGCTGCCTTCTGAGCCTTATTTTTTATTTTATTACATTCCATTACCACCTAATTGCCGAAGCTCTCTGGGCGGTTCAGAGGAGGCATCCACCTTAGATGCTGAGCGTAGAGGATGGATAGGCTTATCTCGGGAGAGGTGCTCCATCAGGTATGATTTAGATGTATGGTTGACATGTGTCCTACTTTATTTGAAGCTATTTGTACTGCTTTCCTCTGAAGCTGTAATTTACTTGTAAGCTTTAGATTATTTCAAGGTACCTTTTATTTTTTATGGCCCATGCTCAAAAGGGAAAAGCAACCACAAGGTAAAGGCCAGGGGCCTTGAAGTTGTCCATCAATTGTCCATCATCTGTCTCTTCCGCCAAGACGCTTGTTCATGCACTGGTTATTTCATGGTTGGACTACTGCAACCTTCTTCTCTCTGGCCTTCCTTCTTCTCACATCAGTCCGTTGGTTTCTGTTCACCACTCTGCCGCAAAGATCATCTTCTTGGCTCGCCGCTCTGACCATGTTACTCCGCTTCTGAAATCTCTTCATTGGCTTCCAATTCACTTCAGAATCCAATATAAACTTCCCCTGTTAACCTTCAAAGCTTTTCACGGTCTAGCTCCTTCCTATCTCTCCTCTCTCATCTCACACTATTGCCCCGCTCGTGCTCTTCGCTCCTCTGATGCCATGTTTCTCGCCTGCCCAAGGGCCTCTACTTCCCTTGCTCGGCTCCGTCCATTTTCTTCTGCTGCCCCTTACGCCTGGAACGCTCTTCCAGAACATTTGAGAACTACAAGTTCAATCGCAGCTTTTAAAGCTCAACTAAAAACTTTTCTTTTTCCTAAAGCTTTTAAAACTTGATGTTGCGCAGACTTTATACTGTTAGTTATACTGTTAGTTATACTGTTATACTGTTAGTTTTACCCTACCCTGTGCCTGCTTACCCTACCCTGTGCCTGTTTGCATTCTCTTCCCCTCCTTATTGTTTTACTATGATTTTAGTAGATTGTAAGCCTATGCGGCAGGGTCTTGCTATTTACTGTTTTACTCTGTACAGCACCATGTACATTGATGGTGCTAAATAAATAAATAAATAAATAAATAATAATTGTTGAGATATGGACAGGAGACTTGAACAGTCACACAGGTAACCTGGTTACAGTCTCCTCCACTACAGTGAGATGGGTTATATTTCTATTTAAGATAGAAATATCATGGCACCCTGAGATCCTAATGATATAGGGTGGATACAAATATTTTAAATAAATAAATAAATATTGAACTCATGGTAATTATTTTTAAATTTCTATCTATATATATAAATTAGCCTATGTAAATTTTATGCATGGCCATGTTCTCCTTTTCTGTGACCTTTAAGTCAACACCCCTTAAAAGCAGACTTTTTTTTTCTTTGCCTGGCCCGGACTGGCACTACCGAGTACTCCAGGTTGGCATTCCAAATTTGAAGAGCCACCACTGAAAAGCCTCTCACTCCAGTGACCAACTGCAATACCTCAGCAAAAGGCCTCAGGCGGAAAGATTCTCATGGGAGAAGGGAGTCCAACAGATATTTAAGTCAAAAGTCTTTTAATACAGTATACTTCCATTCAAATTGCCCCAAGCTTCCTGATTAGTTACAGAAGCTTAAGGACTACATATCTTCCATGGAAACCTTTACTAACATTGATTGCTCTGTAACCGACTTCTAAGTAAATCTTTCATGATCCTGCTGCCAGATTTTAAGTATACTGATGATGATGGAAGTATACTCAAGCATTTATTTGTTTTCATATTTGTAATCCTCTTTGTGACTCTTAACTACTTTAAAAGTGTTCTTGCCTCCTCTTGTTTAGATAGCTACATGTTTTCAAATTAGGACATAGTAATGCTTAACACATCCAAAAAAGTGGATGAAATGTTAACTGTTTTAATGGGTCAGTCAGGGTGCCAAGTTTGGCAGGTTTTTGAAGTATGATGAAATGGAAATTTAATCTATTTGGTCCAGTGCCAAAGCGTAATGTTCTCTGCAACCCGTCTTATTTACAAGGGTTACAACCTTCCAGGAATCATATTAGAAAATGTTAAAGACTAATCAGCTGTATGTGATTGTGTTTATAATACACTGAATTACATTACTTGGGCCCTTGTATATTCAACATAAATGCAGTAAAAACAAACAGATTCTATGAAAGTATATATAATACACACACACACACACACACACACACACACACATACACACACACTATGGTTGTAGGGTAAGATGAACATCTGCAGTCTTCATATGTCACCTCGTTGTGGGAAGATGTCCCAAACATCCAGAGATAAATAAATAAAAACAGTGGGGAAGGTGATAGATAATACACAATATCTGCTATTCTAGCCATCTCCACAGCCTACTTATACCATTATTGTTCATTTTCTAGTAGGAGTTCCATTGTATGAAGAGTTTCATTCCATGATTCCTGCTTATGGCTTATTCATAAGAACAGCCATGCTTTATTGGACCAAGGGTCCATCTAGTCCAGCACTCTGTTCCCACAGTGGCCAACCAGCTGTTGACCAGGGACCAACAAAACAGGACACGGTGCAACAGCACCCTCCTACCCATGTTCCACAGCAACTTGTGCATACAGGCTTACTGCCTCTGATACTCAAGGGAGCACATAGCCATCAGGCTTAGTAGCCATTGATCTTCTCCAGGAATTTTTCAAACCCCCTTTTAAAGCCATCCAAATTGGTGGCCATCACTACATCGTGTGGTAGTGAATTCCAAACTATGCACTGTGTGAAGTACTTCCTTTTATATGTCCTGAATCTCCTACCAATCATCTTCATGGGATGACCCCATTGGGTTCTAGTATTATGGGAAAGGGAAGAACCTCATAAGAACATAAGATGGACAAATGCTGGATAAGACCAAGGGTCCATCTAGTCTACTCTGTTCCAACAGTGGCCGAACAGCTATCGTCCAGGAACCCACAAGCAGGATAAGGGTGCAACAGCAACTTTCTGCCCATGTTCTCCAGCAGCTGTGTTGAACCAGTCATGTGAATGTAGTTACATGTGTGCAGGTAATGATTCAATATGTCCAGGTTAAGTCTACATTCATGACCCCAGGATAGGCTACTGTTGGGAAATTCTCTAGGTTCAATGTTTGAATAAAAATAAAACAAATATAATAATAAAAACACACATCCTGCATCTTCAATATGTCCAATGTACAGCTTACCTTAAATATCAATATATCTACTTGAGCAAGAGAACTACATGGGGTGGAGGGAAAAGACAACTATTGACAGAAATACTAACTGATGGGGCAACAGGGTCTATTCACACATTACTGAGTATCTGTTGACATATTGGCCTGGTTTAGATGTAATGCTGAACATGTAGAACGTCTCCTGTAGGACTCACACCCCTGTAATGACACAGGGAAGGGTTGATGTGGGTTGGTGAGTCAGCGGACATCTTTTTCTGAGTTTGATTTCTCCTGGGGATCAGAGTTGCTGACTTGGCATGCAATTTGTGTTCAAATAATGAAGTGCAATACCTCTAGCCCATTCTTGGTAGTGTCCTAATGTCCCCTTGCATATTTCCATCCCCTTCCTTTTGTGGAAGATAACTTTCTGAAGAGGACAGTGGTGAGCAGATTCCTGCTCATTACAAGTTTAGTTTATTTATTTATTTATTTATTTATTTATTACATTTTTATACCGCCCAATAGCCGAAGCTCTCTGGGCGGTTCACAAAAATTAAAACCACACCACAGTAAAACACCCAACAGTTTAAAACACAATTACGAAATACAGTATAAAAAGCGCAACCAGGATAAAACCACACAGCAAAGTTGATATAAGATTAAAATACAGAGTTAAAACAGTAAAATTTAAGTTAAAATTAAGTGTTAAAATACTGAGTGAATAAAAAGGTCTTCAGCTGGCGACGAAAGCAGTACAGTGTAGGCGCCAAGCGGACCTCTCTGGGGAGCTCGTTCCACAACCGGGGTGCCACAGCGGAGAAAGCCCTCCTCCTAGTAGCCACCTGCCTCACTTCCTTTGGCAGGGGCTCACGGAGAAGGGCCCCTGTAGATGATCTTAAGGTCTGGGTAGGTACATATGGGAGGAGGCGTTCCTTCAGATAACCTGGCCCCAAACCGTTTAGGGCTTTAAATGTTAATACCAGCACTTTGAATTACAAAGATGTAGAACGCCTGGACCTAGGCATTCTGGTTAATACACAGTGATTTCGTCTTCCGTGCACTTTTTAAGTGCACAGAACAAAATGTGACTCTTTCTATCTTTGCACATTTTGAAAGAGTTAATCCTGTAGAATCATCACGTGTTGAATGAAAATGTGCATTTGCCACCCACTTTCATCCCTTTACAGAAGAATGTGGGTGCCCTCTTCCTCCTGCTTAGTAAATGGTGACCTGAGACTTCCATCAGTGTTCTTGTCAAGTGCCCGCTCCTTCCTTGCAGTGACATTAAAAGCACGATGTCACATTTTGGTGGCATTTCTTTCACCTTGGCACATTTCAACACAGTTTTTCATATTTGAATGGAAGTTAAAAGTGCAGGGATGTCAGGCAAGGAAGGAAACATTTCTAAGCACAAACATTTGTCTTCATCATGACAGTTTGCAGAGGTGTTTGTACCACTGCCTTTAGACTCACCTCTTGCATTTGTCCTGCAGTTAAACCGTTTTGATAAGGTCAGGTGAAAAAACCCCATGTCATTCCCTTCTTCTTTTCTGTCTTTTTCCTTTACTTCTTCCCAGCACGCGTTTAACTTATATTTGAGACTGATCTATCATAAATGGCTATACGCAATGTTCACAGATAGAAGATCTCACCAGAGTGTATCCATTGAGATTAGATCAATGTTTCTTTATTCCATCTCGCAGGATAAAGCGAAGAGAATTGGAAAGCATCCTTAAAATTTCACTGACTGTTGATTTGTCATAAGATGTGGTGTAAGTGGTGTTTAAAAAAATGGAAAACAGCCCTTCCAATGAGCACCAGCTGTGATAGTTTGTGGGCTCTAGCAATCCTCCAGCCCCCTTTCATGATTTTGGGGATGTTTGGCCAGGAACACTTTTGGAAGAAGTGACACTTTGGAGGCTGAGAGGCTGCTTACCAGGGTATTGCTGGCTTCCTATCATCATCCCCGGCTCTCCTGTATTATTTTAAGTCAGGAGTGGGCAACATTTGGCCCTCTCTGCCCACTGGAGTGATTCCTGCTGCTCCCTCAATTTGTTTTTAGAAAGAAAACTGTACAATATCAAGCAAGCGTTGTCCACTGCAGTGCTCAGTAGCTATGACAGGCCACTAAAAGGGACACATCTTACTTGACAGCAAGCTATTTCTTTATCCCCTTTAGCATGCAATATAGTGGTTTGGCACTGAATTTTGGTGGTAGCATTTTCCTCCACCCCTGGGGTGGGGGGCAGGTGGTGAAAATGGTCCTGGATCGACTGTAGTCACCCACCCCTGCTTTAAGTATTCCAAAGCTGCTGTCAGAAAGAGATGAACTGTGCCCACCATCAAAACACACAAAACAACAGCAACTCCTTTTTCTAGAAATGCCATTTGCATTTCTAGAGAAGCCCCCATAATCCCGAGACTGCTTAGGGTTCTCTGCAGCTGCTATTTACATAATTAAAAGTGTGGGTTAATTGCATTCACACAATTAACATCATGTCTAACTTGGGCCTTAATGGAGTTCCGTGGAGGGAAAGAGGACAGAGCACTTTTCTTTTCCTGCCATTCATCTGCTCGTAATCTGCTTCCCATAGAGGAGAAAGTTATGGCGTTTCTGTGAAATTGGCTGTGAGAGGCCCACACTTTACCCACTGTTGCAATAGAGGCCATTTCTACACCAGCCCAGTGTAGAGGGAGGGAGGGGGGAGGATCTCATAATTTTCTGATCGCGGAATCCTCCCCTTGGTCTAAATGTGGGTGTGACATCCCGGGAGGAAGGAGGGTGTTGTGTCTGCCATTTTAAACTTTTTTTTAGGAACTGAGCGTATGTGCTCTCCAACGAAATGTGAGTTGCTGGTTTTCTAAGAAAGCCCCACCCTCACTCCGCCCACCCCTGATTCCTCTCGGCCCAGTTCCACTACTCACGGAGAGGAGGGAAGAAGCCGGGATGGGAGGCCACACCTCCCGCAGTTTCGGGACAATCCCGAGACCATGGGAAGAATTGGATTTTCCCAGGGAGTACTTATCCCTGGGAAAACCAGTTCTCATCCCTCTTTCCTCCTGGGAGTCCCAGCCCAAAAAATGCCAGAGAGAGAGACTCAGACTGTAAATCCTGAGATTAAATATCCACTCTGCCACCTACTAACAATAGCTTTTAACATGTAATGATCTCGCTCTGCCTCTGTTCCTTTGCTGTGTGTCTTTTTGTCTGCTTCACACTGTAGGGCAGGGTCTATTCTACTGCTTTATAATGGATTATAATAGTATCGAGAACCGTTGAGGCCCAGGACACATTCCATATAACATTTTTGTGAACCGCCCAGAGAGCTTCGGCTATTGGGCGGTATAAAAATGTAATAAATAAATAAATAAATAAATATTTCAAACTGTCTGCAAAGTGTTATATCCTGCATGGTGCAGATCTGGCCTTAAGTGAGGTGGGAGCATCTTAGGTTGATTTGATCAGTTTTGTTTTGTTTAGTGGGCTACATTCCCCTAGATAGGCTGGTGTGGATGGGCTATGTTTGTCTGGAAGGGGATGGGGGTCATTCTGAGGCAGCATTGGTGGTGACAGGTGATGCCTGAGGGTTTGCTAAGGGTTTACGGTCCAAGTGGGGGGATAAGGATTGCCTTTGCGGCCATCTCACCTCACACACCCCGAGTTTCACAGCCTGGGGGGATATGACCGGGATGTCCCCCCTTTCCCCAAATGGGGAAGTCCTGTTGCTGCCAATTCTATAATTGACATCCAGCAGGCAAAGAATGTTTTGCCCAATTACATTGACTGGATAGTGCCAGAATAGTGGAGGAGCTGCCCAGGGGTCCCCCTTTGCCGATCAGATTTAACAAACGTAGCCCAATTTTCAATCCATACAGTTGTGTTGTCTCTTTATAGTCTTGCCAACTTCACTCACAAATCTCCCAGTACTACACAATTGCAAGAAAGTTGTGCTGCTTCTGTTGTTGCCTGCTGCTGTTGTTTTTCCCCTCAGTATTTTAACACCTAATTTAACTTAAATTTAAACTCTGCTGTTTTAATCTCGTATTTTAACCTATATCAGTTTTTGCTGTGTGCTTTTATCCTGGTTGTGCTTTTTATATTGCATTTTGTATTTGTGTTTTTAAATTGTTGGTTGTTTTATTATGCTCTTCATGGTTTTATTTTTTGTGAAACGCCCAGAGAGCTTCGGCTATTGGGCCGTATAGAAATGAAATAAATAAATAAATAAATAAATAAATAAATAAATAAATAACACAAATTATTTTCCTACCATCCCTTATGTTTGGTCTTCATGTTGATTTCTTCTACATCATGTTCAGTTTTAAGATACAGACGTTTTCAAAAGAAATTGAATGCATAGAGCAAATATACCTTAATTCAAAGAGAGAGAGAGAGAGAGAGAGAAGCAGATAGTAATGAGATATATCTATCTATATTTGAAATTTAAAGCACAACCTAGCTAAAGTTAATCGCTGTTAATTCATGCTTATTTCAACACGATTGAGATGATGAACTCTTCAGCGGATTTCAATGTGACCTTAAGAAGTTTAACTCTAGGGATCAATCAAGGCAAAATTTCTGTCTCCATTGCAAGCAAGGGCCATTGCAGTGGTACTGCTATATTTTAAGTGCCTTCAGCTGAGGTGAATATGCGCATGATGCCCCTAGTATGTAGTTTCTATTCTCGGCTTTAACAGTACGGAAGACTGAAATGTATGATAATCCCCTACTTCTGGGCATTAGGAGGTTGCACTGGGAATTGTACTTTTTTATGCATGAACAAGACCTTAAGAAAGCTTATTTAATAACTGTCACCAGCAGTACTTGCCATTTGTTTTCTTTGTATCTTCAATGCTGCAGGCTTTGTTCACCTCCGTTTGCGAGGGGCCAGAGGTAATTTATTCTGCTGTGTAGGTGTTGTAGAACCTGGGTGCTTTTGAGCAGGCAGCATGCTGCATTTGATGTGTCTAGTTCAAAAGCCTTCCTCCCACCTTTTGCTGTTTGCACAAGGAAGTTCCAGGACACCCGTGCGAGACTGGCGTGCTGTTCTTTAAGTGAGGAGTTCTAAAGCATCACTCACAAAGTGTCCCTCCATGCTGACAGGCAAATCCAGTTTTTATTAGGATTATACTCATCAGAGGCCTCACTATTTTCCTGGAAGGGGGGGGGGAAGCCTTTATTGATGTACAATATCTGCTATGCTAGCTGCCAAGCCACTGCCTACATGCCTTCTCTTGCTGAATGCTGATGTTACAGGAGGTTAATGTTACTGATTGTCATGAGCTGCTGTCTGTGGATTGCACTGTTTTCAAAACCTTATGCTGTCTCAGAGTTTGTTTTGGAAATTGCTTGTCAAGATGATTTGCATGCAAGCCGAACACTGCCTGTATTAACAAGGGAATGAGAGGGGGCATTGCCATTTAGTTCCGAGTTGTCCCGGGATTTTACCCTACCCTTTAATCCTGCTTTCTCCATGGTCTTGGGATGATCCTGAGACTGGGGAACATGTGGGCGGACGTTGTGGGTTGTCCTGGCTCATCGCGAGTAACCACGAGGAGCCGGGCACAGAGCAGGAGTTCTGTGCCCCTCAGGGGTTGGGTGGGGGGAGGGGGAGGATTTTTTTTAAAAAAACCCAACTTACCTTGCATTCAAGCACTCCTGTGCTCATTTCCCTTTAAAAAAAAACAAATGGCAGCCATAGAATCATAGAATAGCAGAGTTGGAAGGGGCCTACAAGGCCATCGAGTCCAACCCCCTGCTCAATGCAGGAATCCACCCTAAAGCATCCCTGACAGATGCTTGTCCAGCTGCCTCTTGAAGGCCTCTAGTGTGGGAGAGGCCACAACCTCACCAGGCAACTGATTCCATTGTCGTACTGCTCTAACAGTCAGGAAGTTTTTCCTGATGTCCTGCTGGAATCTGGCTTCCTTTAACTTGAGCCCGTTATTCCTTGTCCTGAGCTCTGGGAGGATCGAGAAGAGATCCTGGCCCTCCTCTGTGTGACAACCTTTTAAGTATTTGAAGAGTGCTATCATGTCTCCCCTCAATCTTCTCTTCTCCAGGCTAAACATGCCCAGTTGTTTCAGTCTCTCTTCATAGGGCTTTGTTTCCAGATCCCTGATCATCCTGGTTGCCCTCCATGATGTCACTCACTGTGTGTAGACCAGGGCAATGAACTCACGAACATAAAATTGCAAGATTGTCGCCCTACTACCCCCTCATCTAGCAATGGCCTCAGAAAGGTTGCAGCTCAGTGGTAGAGCATCTGCTCTTTATGCAGGATGTCCCCCAGGTCCGATCCCCGGTACCCCCAGGTAGGGGAAGAAAAGCTCTTACCTGAAACCCTGGAGAGCCCTTGCTGACTGTCAGTGTCAACAATACTTGGCTGGATGGACCTGTGGTCTGAGTCAGCAGAAGGCAGCATCCTATGTTCCTCTTGTGATACTAAGGTTTTCAGGAGCTGAATTCCTGTGCTAGAGCCACTTCCTGTGGATTTTGTATGGCCCTGTAGAATCACAGTATACATGCCCAGGCCTGCCCATAACTTCTCATTGGTGTAGCATTGCACAGTGTGTAGCGTTTTGCTCCACAAGTGAACAATGAATATTGTCTCAAAAAGCCTAGTAAATGCAGATAGACTCTTGATTCAGTGGAGTCAGTAGGGGCTGCCTTTCATAGTCTTGGCTTGGAAGTAACTGAGCTGTATGGCCAAGCTGTATGACCAATACACCCTATTTCCACTTGGGGACCATTCACACAGATGGCAGTGCTGATTCAGCCATGTGCTATACGCCACATTAATTACAGTGGCAATTAATCTGAACTTACTGAACTTCTGCGTCATGTTTGCTACTGTTTCTTGAATGTCAGGGATGCTTTAAGCTACCCCCAGCATGAAAGGCAGCTTGAATTTGGACTCCAGTTGCTGGGGAGAACAGGGAAGAGGGTTCATATCCTGCTCGTACATTTCCTGTGGGCAGCTGATGGCCATTGTGTGACCAGAATGCTGGACTAAATAGACCTTTGGTCTGATCCAGCAGGGCTCTTCTCATGTTCTTATGAATAAACCCCCGTGTCTTAGGCTCTAGAGATCCACTGCTAGTCAACATAGGTGATAGAGAGCTAAGATGGTCCAATGTTGTTCCCCGTCTCGATCCAAGTGGAGAGGCAGGTAAGAAATAAGTTATTATTATTAATATAGTTTCCTATTTCCTATTAACTTGGGAAGCTCAGATCTCCTGTCCCCATATGCCACCCACTCTGATATAACGAGGCTCAAACTGATAAAGGATGAAAAACTAAATAATTTCAATGCAAACACATTTGCAGGGACAACAATCACTTCTGCTTATTTGAGAAAGGGGGATTTTTTTTTTTAAAAAAAGGGTATTTATCAGCTCAGGTGTACCTGCTGGGTTTTTCCAATTTTCATGTTTGCTCAAAATATGCAAACAAAACTATTTCAAATCATAATGCAAATGTAAATCTTGCATCCCATTAGTAGTAATATTTGGAGGGGAGCAATATAAAATGTTCCATTGAAAAGAAAACAACGATTAATGATGAAAACAGCAGTACTTTGTGGATGTGAACAAGACAAACAAGGAGGGTGGTGTGTGTGTGTGTGTGTGTGTGTGTGTGAGAGAGAGAGAGAGAGAGAGAGAGCATTTATAGAACATTTATCATAATTTAAAAAGAAGAAGTAAGTAAGAATATTTCACAGTCAACCATGAGAAGTTGTTTTGTATTTGGGATTAAATGCAGGAGACCATAATCCCATAAATTGCTACATTAGACAAGGTTTATTTAATCCAGTGTTCTCTTTCCAGATGTGGTCATCTAGATGACTGGGGCAAATTTAACCAGTGTATCAAACTGACCGCGATCCCCTGTTGAATTCCAGTACTACGGACATATCACCTTTGATGAGAGAGGTTGCATCTGTCATGATATTTTCTATTTCTAGTGGCTATCACCAATCGTTTGCAGTGAATTCCAGGATTTAATAGATTGCCCAGTGAGCTTCATGAGGATTTGAACCTGGGTCTGCCCAGTTCTAGTCTGATAGTCTGTCCACTACACCACAGTGGTTCTCCTTCTCCTCCTCCTTCTCCTCCTCTCCTTCTTCTTGAAAATGACATTGTTCTGATGAGGGCTATCCTAGCTGCACCCCCAAAAAATGCTTCTGGGAAGTGACATTGTTACCCTTCTTCACCAGGAATTTATCCAACCCCCCCTTTAAAGCCATCCAAATGGGTGGCGATCACTCCGTCTTGTGGTTGCAAATTCCATAGTTTAACGACGTACTGTGTGAAAAACTACTTCCTTTTATCTGTACTGAATCTCCCACCAATCAGGTTTATGAGATATTATTTTGAAGTGAAATAACCCAATCCAAACTGAGGTTTGGATGGGAATTCTGTTATCCTTCAAATTTCACTCTTCTCCAAATTTCGTGAAGCAATTTTCAACTATACACACACACACAGAGCATATGAAAATCTATATTTTAAAGTATATTGAAAGAAGTTGTGTTTAGGAATGTATATCGTGTGAGAACATATTCATAAATACATATTTAATTGTGGATTTTCAGGCAGATTTGAAAATAAAAATGCAGATAAATGTGGAAACGATGTGGAATGGACTTATGAATGATTGCTTGCAAAAGTGGCATGGACCAGAAATACACTGATACATCAATCCCCTACCTAAGATGCTTTTAACTGAAGGTTCTGGGGATTGAACTGTGATCTGTTGCTTGCATAGCGTGTGTTCTGCTACTGAGTTCTGGTCTCTCCAAATCAGCCCTACCCTTGAACAGTGTCACCAACCCCTTGCAAGGGCCTAATCTACACCAAGCAGGATATTGCACTAGTAAAGTAAGGCAGGAGCCACACTACTGATTTATAGCAGTATTGAAGTGCACTGAGATCTGTTGGGGCCCACTGACACATACCATATACTGCTTTCATACTGCTATATCCTGCTTGGTGTGGCTCCTTTTTATATACCGCTTTCATACCGCTTTCATAGTGCAAGATCCTGCTTGGTTTAGATTAGGCCTGTGTACGTGTTAGTAGCATGCAATTTAAAATATATTCACCGCTTATATCTCAGCATGAGAGTTGTGGGTAAACGAGATTTTAAGGAGAGGTGCAGATAAATTAAACGGAATCTGGGTGGGGGAAAATGGCACTATAGAGGAGAAGGCAAGCCCAGCAGTAGAAATAAACCCTTCCCAAATGTGCACATGTTTTCCCATATATTACCATGTTTTATTCATTTTGAAGGACATTTCCCCGTCTTGTTTCATAGCAATATACTACCATTTGGTTTCCAAGTGTGTCCATCTGCCGCTTGCTGTGATGAACTAAATGACTGAATTGCATTTGCTTCTTTACTGTATTCATAAAAATAAATGCTAACAACTTGCTAGCATATTGGTTCCCCCTCCCCGGGCTGCCCAAAAGTTGTGGGAAAAAATATCCAAGAGGATATTTGCATAGATTTAACACTTGCTTTTTAGGTACTCCTTGCATGTATATCCTCCTAGGGATGTGGGGTAATATGAACTGGAGTCCAGAGGCCTTAACTTTTTAAAGTTCAACAATTGCGACTTTCCTTCTTGAGTTTTCAAACCACATTTGATTATGCTTCCGGAGTCCTCATATCTCTGGTTGGCTCCTGGGAAACTGATATGTGATGTGCTCTAGTTAGACCTGTGTTCAAACTTGAACATGTTCTAATGAGACCTACACACCTGCTTATAAGGAATCTTTAGACATTGGCAATAGTCTGTGGTGAAGAAGGTGATTCCCACCCAAATAGATCCATGCTATTGAAGAGGACAACACCACAATGGCACATGTATTGGATGTCTACACAGATTCAAATGCACAAGTTAGTTTGGGGGAAATTAGCTGAGCAAATGGAGGCCTAAGAGCCTTGACCTGCACACGCATGCACACACACACACACACACGGAGAAGGAAGGACTGAGAGAGAGAGAGAGTTGAAAGAGGTGGTGGAGGCAAAAATTTGTATTAATATCCTCCAAAGGCAATATACCTTTCCTTCGGCTGAAGCCCTTTCGTGCGGACAGGAGAGCATTGCAACTCTTGGTCTCATTGAAGAAGAAGGAAACAGTGGGGTGTTGGCTAGGGTAGGCAAGGCACCCACCAATGGCACCTTGCTCTGGCAAGCAAAGAACCTAGTGATTTCAATGGGAAGGAGGCTACTCCTTCTGTGATTTCAACATGGAGCCTTTCCTCTGGAAGGAGAGACTCAGGCCTTGCCTACACCAGCTGTTTATTCCAGAATAAAGTCAAGGTCGTCCCTACCGTGCCACATGACATTTACCTACTCCTGCAGTGATCTAGGGATGACCCCTTGGTTATTCAGGAATATTGCAGACTGCTTTTGCCATGTTTTTTCCATCTCTCTTGCTACAATCCCATAGTCCATGCCTGGTGTGTCTCCCCTTCTCAAAGCTGTTGCTATTCGGCACAAGCTCCCAGCTTGGTGAACAGCCAACCCAAGGCATGTCCAGCAGTTTCTGACATGTGCAGGAGTGGGTCGCCAGCATTTTCAGCACAGTTTTTGATTGGCCATTGGCGTGTTTTGGCGCTGACTGTGTGCATTTTTTAAAAGACAACCATTTTGATGCACAGGAATGGATCTTCGACACAGTACCTATCCCCCTTGCATTTCTGTGTATTTGTGCTAGTGTGCATCTTGGAGGAGTTATTACAAACAAATATTCTGTGCCCCATACCCATCTATCCAGTTCCGCCCACTTCTCCTGATGCACCATCACGGGCACATGTCGTCCTGCAACAGTTCTCCTTTACTCACAGGAAACTTCCCTCGTGTGTGCCCCATGAGGGACGATCACGGAAGTGGGAACTCTCACAATTATCCCTCCTCCATTGCAAAGTGGTGGAAGGTGTAGGTTAGGCCTCAGTGATTTCAGCAGCAGTGTGGCACCTTCCCCTGTGGGGTAAGGCACCTAGTGATTTTAGCATAGGGTGACCATATGACCAGATTTGCCCAGATTTGTCTGGGTTTTTGATGGCAAATCCGGGAGGGGGGAGGGGGGAGGGGGGAGGGGAAATCTGGATTTCCCCCCAAAGAGCATCTCTAATAGGAATTAACAAAAATGCTTATAACTCCGTCATTTTTAAAGATAAAGACATGAAACTTGGCACAATGGTAGGTCTTAGGAAGGGCTTTAGTCGTACCAAATTTGAAACAGATCCGTTCATCCATTGATTTTTTAGGATTTTTTTAAAAATTGAGGTTTTAAAATTATTATTTTTAAAATCGTCATTTTTTAAAGATAAAGAGATGAAACTTTGTACCATGATAGGATTTAGGTAGAGCTTTAGCCACACCAAATTTGAAACAGATCCGTTCATCCATTGATTTTTTAGGATTTTTTTTAAAAATTGAGGTTTTAAAATTATTATTTTTTAAATCGTCATTTTTAAAGATAAAGAGATGAAAATTTGTACCATGATAGCTTTTAGGTAGAGCTTTAGCCATACCAAATTTGAAACAGATCTGGGGCCAGTAGCAAACCCTGTTAACAAAAACAGCAGCTTGCAATGAGTGAAGATACAGTCAGAAAAGATATTTCAGGGAAGGGGAGAATGTAACACACAGAGTATAGCAAAAGCTTCAAAGTACAGCAAAACCTACAAAAGTAGGAGTGAGTGAAGTTAATTTCAGATACACTGAATCTCTCACTTGTTCTTTATTTCAGTGATATTAACATTAAGATGTTATGTAGAACAGATTTGTCTTAAATGTGTGCTGTAAAATCAGACATGTGACCAAGGCTATGTTTGGGTGGGCACGCCCCCTTGGTACTGGACACGCCCCCTTGGGGGCAACCATGTTGTCCTCCTTTTTGGTTTCCAAAATATGGTCACCCTATTTTAGCATCATGGCCCCATGCCTCTGGGAAGAGTAGGACTGTGGACTCTCTCAACCTGAGGATTTTTATACAGTTCAGCGAAAAGCAGTGACATTGCAACCCTGATGAGCCAGACACTGCTCATGGGCACTGGAAGTGAATCGCCATTGGAGAATGACTGAGCTGGCCTTTCATCTAGTACAGCCTTTCTCAACCTGGGGCGCTGATCTACTAGGCTGATCTAGTATAATAAAAGAGGATTCTTGGAGGTGATGTCTGTCTGCTGGAAACAGAAGTTCTATTCACCATTTCTTATTCTTTTAACAAAAGATGGCTTTACATATTAATGACTGTCTTAAAGACAGGTGTCCAGGCTGCCGTTCAACAATAGGAACACGTTGCAGGTAGTTGATTACACGCATTACCAGATATCACTCTTGTTATCCAGCATCCATGTTCTGCTCAATTTTACCCCCCACCTTTGCATCTGGGGAATGCATTTTAGGAGGTCTATTAGAAACTGAATTGCTTGATCTAGTCTTACATGATTGCTCTCAGCCCCATTCCTGGGCCTTTCTCCCATCTTCACTGAAGGCAGGGATGAAGTCGCCTTGGCTTTTTAGCAGCCTCAAAATGGAGTCAGTACTGTTCACTCTCAATAGAGTTAATTCATAATAAATCACACATGTGTAATAACTAATATTCCCATATGCAAGGTATAAACAAGAAAAGATGCAGCAGCTCTTAACTATTTAGAGAGGGTGAGTTTCCTTTATTGCTAAAGCTATTAAGAGGGCGGGGTTGGTGGTATAATTTCAGCAAATGTTGTTTAAATACATTGTTAATCACACTTTGCATTTTGAACATCAGCATTTTGAACATCAGCCCTGTTGATCAACTATTTCCCCCTAGTATTGAAACCTGCAGTAGCACCCACTGTATGACACAATAATGGCTCTATCATGGAGCCAGTCTCCTCATCCTCTCTTATGCATGCACACAGTTTTGGATACATTTGAAGGCAGGCTTGAATGATCCAGAACTTCCCTTCCTTTGAGCAGTTTGGACCATGTGCAATGCATGTCTTCTTCAAGATTTAAAGGGCTCAATGGGATATTCAAGGCAGCCTGATATAGCTGCTGCCCCCCTTTCCAGTCCCCCCATCTACCGTTCCTTAGGGAAAAGGAAGGGACCACCGGTGCTGGACGGCTCCCAGTATTTTTAGCTAGGGGTGTTGAAGTCTTGCAAGGCCCATTATCCACAGCAGCAAGTGGCTGGCAAATCGCCACTACCTTAGAAGTTCCTGTCTGTGAATGACTGCTCTGCAGCCCAATCTGAGTCAGGGAAACTCAAACACTTTGTCTGATTTCAACTGGGACTACATTATTCAAGCTCCCATCTTTCAAACATTTGTACACATCTTTATCATCAAAAGAGGGAGCTAAGCCAATCCCATTGAACTGAATGGGACTTACTTCTGAGCAGATGTGTATAGGATTGCACTGTTAGGCTGAAATCCTAAACACACTTATTTTCCGTTGAAGAAACAACAACAACAGAAATTTTGAACTATAACTCAGCCTCTGTCAGCATGGCCAATGTTCAGAGATGATGGGGTAATCCAAAGCATTTGGAGAGCACCATATTAGGAATCCAATGCAGCCACACACCATGGCTGTTCTATACTAGTCCTACCTGGACACTTCAATCTTGGGGGATTGAATCGGAGACCTTCTGCATGCAAAGCAGGTGCCCTGCCACTGAGAATCAGTCCTTCCCATGATGATGATGATGATGATGATGATGATGATGATGATGATGATGAAGAAGAAGAAGAAGAAGTAGTAGTAGTAGTAGTAGTAGAAGAAGAAGAAGAAGAAGAAGAAGAAGAAGAAGAAGAAGAAGAAGAAGAAGGGGTGATGTGCACAAGGTCAGGAGTCAACATGAACAGTACCCATCCATCATGGTTTGCAATCCTCAGTGAAACAATTCACAGTAAATTACAGACCTTCCCCTTGTATTTAAAACAGCATTGAATTTGTTATTCCTAAAGCCTCCTTAACAGCAAAGAGCAAAATACTAAATGGGCATTAATTATCAAGGAACATGTATTCTATTGTGCTGCCATTGTACTAGAGAGGAACATGTGTAGGCAAGAGCCCAGCAAAATGGCTGCAGCCATTAACTCTCTCCTTTTGTTATTTTACTTTTCCATTACATTTGAGATAAAGACTGAACTATGTTCCAGGCTAGTAGACTATAGCAGCGAGATGGGAATATGAGACTCCAGTGAAATATTGAACACATAATAGGGGAAAGTGCACAGAATGAAAATGAGAAGATAAGGTTGCTACATGGGGCTGTTGCAGAATAAAATCCATGACCAATGAGTTACTAGGGAGTGCTATAGTGTTTAGGTGGAAAATTGCTCAGGCAGCCAAGGAGATACAGCAGAGGAGAATCCCCCCCCCCTTCTCCCAAGGACACATTCTTCGTTAGTATGACTTTCAAATGTTGGCATATGCCAGCTGCTTGGTTCTCAATGCGTACGATGGGCCTTCCGAACAGAAGATTTAAACACAATAGTTGGGGGGGGGGTAGTAATGCACCCCATCAGTCATCTTTTTAGTCAAACTGAGGAGGTTCATGATTCTGGAACGTACAATGAGCCCTCTCTTTGAACCAACAAACTTTAATATTTTTGTAATTCAAACAGTGATTGATGGCAACTTAATTGATCTTTTCTGCACCTGTGCAGTCTGCCTGACAATGCCGAATCCTGCACCAGACAGTATTTTTTGTACCTGCTGCTTCTACTTTGGTGTGTTCTGCTTCTGTAGTCATTGTCCCACCTGTAGATCCATGTGATAGCCAAACAGAGAAGTAATGTGGTATGATGCATGGCAACATGACAATTGGATGGAAGGGAGCGTCATATTATGTACGTCACATTTCCCAAATGCACTTGGGTGATGCTGTGATTATAATTATTTATTAAATTTCTATACTGCCCACTAGCCAAAGTCCTCTTTAAAACCATAACATACAAGTCAATAAAACAGAACACAAAAGTTTAAAACTGCGATGTAAAAACAAAACAAAAATAAAGACCAGAATAAACCCCAGTAGTAGTGCAAACATTTAAATGCGCTAACAAATTTTAAACAACAGAAACTGAAAGAATAAAATGCCTAGAGAAGTAAGGTCTTAATTTGGCACAGGAAAGGACGCAAAGTATTCAGCAGGCAAAGCCTCTCTGGGAAGCTCATTCCCCAGCCAGGGTGCCACAGCAGAAAAAGCCCTGTGCTTAGGACCCACTCATCTCGCTTCCTTTGACAGGGGCCGAAGGCAATGTTAGGATCCAGGCAGGTTTATATGGGAGGAGCCCACAACCTCCCTTGGTAACTGGACCACGACAGATGCAGGTAAGCCCCCCTCCACCCTGCCCCCTCACCTGGCACTGCTGCCGTCACCACACGGACTGCGGCGACGGCGCTGCCAGGTAAGCCCCCCTCCCCCCACTTACCTGCGTCTGGAGCGTCAGAACGATCCGAATCACTGAACTGCTTCGCGCTGATCTGGACCTCCCCTGATCCGCTTCGGAACCAGGCTTCAGAGGTCCGGATTGGCCCACTCCACTTCAGATTTGGGGATCCGGAGCGGAGCACAGCCCTACTACTTGCTGAGGCGTCTGTCCAGGTGCTGATGATGGGCAAATTCAAGGCCTAGATCTTCCTTCTGACAGTTCTTTATCTTCAAACTGGGCTTGACAAGGTGCCTTCAAAATGGCAGTCTTCTCACACCCCTTCAAACTAAGGACTGCCCACATGATCACTTCACTAGCCAGTTCTGGACCATGGGCAACCAGTTGCCTGCAGCAACATAGTAAATATTTTCTCAGTGATTTTTTTTTTTAAAAAAAATCCCTCTTAGAAGGTATTATTTGTCATCAAGGTGTATGGTATGCAGCTACTGTTTTAATGATTTCCAGAAATATAGTGTTGCATGTAATTCGAAGCAAGCTTTCTTATCAGTGTGTTTTGCAATTAATTTAATCTTGTTTCTGTTATTTCCCCAGTATTCTCTCCCCCCCTTCATTCTAGTGAACCTCATTACATTTGCAGGAACATTAAATTAGAGTTCTGGATAGAAGTAAGATGATTATCAGTTAATTTAATTATGGTTCTGCATTCGGTCATTTAACGATATGTCTGCCATTGTTGCTGTATTGTTGCCTCTTCCTCCCTGCACCAAAGGAGCACAATGTAGAAAATATCTCCACTTCTATGTGTATCTGATAACCACTGTCAACTGGTTCAGTGTTTTGAGGTTCAGTATTTTAACGCATCTAATCCAGGTCATTCACTTTCATCAAACAGCTATAATGACTAGATCATCATCATAATTTCCTGCCTTTGGTGGCATTATTGCGATTTTGCACTTTCTTCCATTGATTTAACTAAGAAATGTAATGGCAAATTCCAGTAGTAATGCAGGCAATTATTGCTCTTGCTTTGACAGCTTCATGTACTTTTATTTGGTCTTCAGTTAAAAGTTATTTTATTTTATATGAAGAGGAAAGTTTTTTTTTCTGAGCACTGCCTGGATCCAATTTTGATGATGTGAGTTGTTGAAAATACGTAGGCATGCCACAACCCAGCTACTTAGCTGCCACTGTAACCTCAACCACATGGTCCTAGTACCGCCCAGAGAGCTTCGGCTATTGGGCGGTATAGAAATGTAATAAATAAATCAATAAATAAATAGTATGTGGGGTTTTGAAGTGGATCCATGGCCCTTTCTACACATAAGGATTACCCCAGAAAAATGGAGGTATCGTCCCTGCCTGCTCCCGGGATCCCCTGTGTGTCATTTGCATGCACAGGGATGTTCCAGAGATAAATGGCTGGTGTAGACATGCCCCATGTCTCCCTGACCCATGTGGTAAGCGCTTCTGCTGTGTGGAGGACTTTGCTGCCATTCCATCTTCCTTAATTCCCAAGTTAGGTTTAGCAGCTTCCAGGAAGATCTGAACACTGGCATGCCTTGCTTCAGTACTGCCTAGCTGAAGAGGCAAACCAGCAAGAAGATGATCCCTCTGCTTTCATTGGCGCTCCCAGCTCACCACCTTTTCTTCCTTCCAAGCTGTTCTCTAGAAAATCACTTTAGTTCCAGATTTTCATTTGCTTTTGAGCAGAAGTTACCCTGTTCACTCAGAACCGAACGCAAATGCAAGCACATTTTTCAGCCAAAGCTCACATATTCCCAAGCTTGTGATTGTGTTCACAAAATGCATTTATTGGGGGGGGGGTGTTCTTTAAAATGTGCATTTTGGAGAGCGAGATAAACAGGGGAAAGCATTTGGGTGTGTGCTTTAAAAAAATGCACATTCAAATGGACACTTTATCCCGTTTGAAGAACAACTGTTCACATTCCGGAATGGGACCAAACTTTAGGGGGACTTTAGAGAATCTCAACAAGCTTGAGTCCCCCTGATTCTCCTATCTCTATTCCAGAGTTTACCAAAATTTTTGCAGCCTGACAATACTGCATTACTGAATTGTCATAGTATTGCAGGTACCAGAATTTACAAACACAGGAATACGTCCAGAAATTTTATTTGGCTTTTGCAAAGATGCAAGCTATTTGTCATATGAGTCTGTTATGAATTTACTGAGGGTAAGAAGAGGAGATGGGAAACAGAGCAGCAAAGTAAAAAGAAAAAAGAAAAAAAGTTCTTACAGCCTGAAATGACATGGAGTTCTTTCTTATCCAACCGTTGAGATAAAAGTGAGAGCTAATTAGCTACTTTTGACTTTAATGAATGGTGTCTGGTTGCACGGCTCTGCAAACAATGCTGAAGGGGAAGGAAGAGATAATGTTACAATTTAGGGTGACAACAAGAGTGAATTAAATGTGCCTAATTAATAGGCCAAAGATAATTTTGGTTAGGCGTTTTGAGACACTATGTTGTAGGGGAACTAGACATCTCTACATTATATGCTTTTAGACGCCAGGTGAAGACCTTTTTATTCTCCCAACATTTTAACAATCTATAAATACATTTTAACATGGTGTTTTAAATTTGTAATTTTGCATTGCTGCTGTTTTTATCTGGTTGAGCTTTTATATTGTATTTTATATTATGGTTTTATACGTTGTTTTATACTATGAATGGTTTTAATTTTTGTGAACCGCCCAGAGAGCTCCGGCTATTGGGCGGTATAGAAATGTAATAAATAAAATAAAATAAAATAAATCTCTTCTTTAAGTTTTGGTAGGTCTGATACATTTTTTTCCTTTGTATTTTATTTTGAACATAAAATCAAACATAAACAAGATATACCACAAAATAATCCCTTAAACCACAAAATATAAGGCATGGTCAAAGCCTTATTTGAGATTTCTGTATTACTTATCACTTAAGAATTTTGAATTACTTATAGCAAGAGAAAGGGGGGGAACCATACAGTCATAATATATTCCTGATATCCTTCTAGTTCCAGAAATTAATTGAGATCTGCTATTCTTGTACTAATGTATTATTCTGTAGATTGAGTTGGCCTCTTGCAAATTAATTTTATAAGCACTGCTATGTCTCTAATTTAAAACAAACAAACAAAACCCACATATAAGAACATTTTATAATACTAGAAGATTCGACTGATTTCCAGTGCCATATTGTGAACCGCCCAGAGAACATTGGTGATTGGGTGATATAGAAACATAATAAATAGATAGATAAATAAATAAATAAAAGTGAACACAATATTAGAGTATCTCTAAATTCTGATTTATAACACACACACACACACACACACACACACCATCCTGAATTTACTATACTAGCAAATTACAGTACAAATGTAGTATGCACTGATTGCTAGGGAAACATGACACATCAGTGTCATGCGCCCCAAAGAGGATGTGGCATCAGCCCAACAGGGTATATTGGGTGCGTTTATGAGAAGAATGGGCGGTGTCAACAGATATGGTGTCTGCAGAGAGGCGTGCTGCATTAAATAGAGATGGTGTTTGTTGGCTTTTTATCTAAATGGGGGAAAATGAGTTAATGAGATTGGCAATGGTAAACAACCCTCCAAGTTTGAATGTTAGTGTATGGATTAAAGTTGAGTTTTGGTGGGATTGTTGCTTAACTAGTGAAAGAGTGGCTAGTCTAGGGTGACCAACTGTCAGGATTTTCCCGGATTTGTCCTGGTTTTTGTTCTTTCCATGGTGTCAGGGGGGATTTTCTATAATTTCCAATAATGCCCTGGAATGACACACCTTCCCCTTTAAGGCTGCCATTAGCATGGCAGGAGGGAATGACATGCTTTCTTGAGGCACGTCATTCCCCCACCCCGAGCTCCAGTTGAGGTCTTAAAGGGGAAAGTGGGTCATTTGTGGACATTATAGAAAAGGCCCCAATTGGAGTGGATGGTGGTGGTGCAGAATGAAATCCTTTCCCCTCCTCCACTCCAATCGGGTTCTTTAAGGTGGCGGGGGAATAACGTACTTTCTGCAGGACTCAGAAAGCTGCTTCCCCCCCCACACACACGGTGTCCTCTTTTTTGGTTTCCCAGATATGGTCACCCTAGGCTAGTCCATTGTTTACAGAAACTGCATAACAGGGGAACTGTCTCTTGATTTGATCAGTGTTTCTGTTTATTGGTCACTGCCTAGTGTCGTATGCATTACATCATCATCATCATCATCATCATCATCATATCAAGATAAAGGCATTAGCAATTTATATAACTTGGAAATAATTGTTTTGGCTGAATAATACATATTATTTCCTCTGTTCTTGCAGCTTCTTTTCCCCCAGTTATGAAGCAATTGTGTCTGTTTTCCCTCCAGGACTGCAACAGCAATTAGAAAAGCTTTGTGAATAACTCTAGCTTTTGCGGGAATTGTTTGTTTTGATTTTTCAGCAATACATGTTTAAAATTTCTCTCTCTCTCTCTCTCTCTCTCTCTCTCTCTCTCTTCATAAAATTTCTTTGCATTAAGGTGGTTTTGCTTGTTTGTTTGTTTGACTTTATTTCTTTTCAAAACAAGATTTTTAAACAAATGAAAATTCTCACCCAACACTGGCTCATCTCCATGAAATGCGTCTGTGATCACTATGCTACGGGGAGAACAGATTATCATATGGATGCTTGTGTTGGATTTTATAGAATACAAAACCGCAAAATTCCGAGTTATTGATTTAAGAACAATGGCCCATGGCTTGTTTGATGTATGTGGGGTGGGGGTATTATTCCGATTGTACATTTATATTGTAGCTTTTAGCTGTACTTTGTGGTTTTGGTTTTTGTGACCTGCCCAGAGACGGTTGGTTGGTAGGAGTCTCTCCCCAAGTGACTGTAGCAGGTGTTGGGTTGCCAAGTTAATACCATCACTGGGTGGCTTCTCAAAGACACCTGCTGGAATCTCTTAGATGTAGAGCGGTATAGAAACGTAAAATAAATAAATAAATTGGGACATTGGTGGTTCTTTTGACCATGTGAGCATGGGCCTTTAGACTGGTCATGTGTAGGATCCAAATTCCTCTTCTGAACTGGGCCAGGACCATATCATTGACCTTGCATTTGGTCATCACCTCCTATGTTTTCTCTAAACGGGACCACTTCACCTCACTCTAATGGGAGCACTTCTTCATTTCCACCACACAGTGCATGAAGATGAACGCAGGGAATACTTGGATTATTGAAGCAAGCATGTACCTAATTATCTAAGACCAGACTTGAAACTTGTTAAAGTATGTCCACTCTATATGGCAGGAAAAAAATGCTAAGGATAATTTCCCTCCAGATTTCTCAGTGGACCGTAGAAGCATTTTCATGATTGACATCTTAAAAATTAAAAAGGAGTTTGACCTTCAGGTGTGTAATACCTTGTCCCTGATCAATAATTGCTTCTGGGCACTTTCCATCATTGACCTCCCATTTCATGAATTAATAAATTAATATGCAAGAGGAAAGGCTATAAAAAGATTGAAAAGACTAACCATCTTCCTTTGGGAAGATGGACCCATGGTTAAAAAGGGCATATTCATTTGGAACAGGAATGCCGTCATTGCTTCTGGCAACAAACCAACACAAATTCCCTTCCAAACCTTCTTTACTACGGGGGTGGACAACTTGAAGATTTCCAGATGCTTTGGCCTACAACTCCCATCATTCCTCACCATTGGTGGTGCTGGCTAGGGATAATGGGAGGTGTGGGGCAAATATATATGGCGGGCCAAAAATTCCTGGCGAATCTCATAGCACTCATATCCTGAGAGATCCCTTCCTTTGACCTTGACTTATGCAGTGCCACCACCTTCAGCCATCCAACGGTCTCTTCCTCCCTGAAATGACTCTTCCATAGGAATGGAGAAGGGGAGCCAGGAATGCTTGAGGTCACTGAGGTTCTCTAAGCCCCACTTTGTAGCTTGGCTTGGCTTCCTCTCATTTTCATTTGTGACATGTTTTTGGTTTTTGTTTGAATGGAGAAAGTGTCCTTTTTGAAGGCGCATTCACACTTGTAATCTTTCGTAAATGGGCCTTTACGGACATTAATTGGGAAAGACACAATTCCTGAAGCCGCCATTATGATGAAGCTTTGGACGAGGGTGGTTGGTGGTCAAAGATCAGTGTGGCAAATTTGCTACAGCACAGCAAGCTGGATCTGGGGGGTGTACAGGCACAGGGGAGTCCTCTGGGCTCCCAGACCCAGTTGGGCATCTGTGACATCCCTACTTGAAATTAAAAAAAAAAATGTGGGAGAAGCCAAGACTAGCTTCCTCTGGCAGGCCTACCCAAGTGAATGTTAAACCAAGAATTTTAAGATATCTTGATTGTTATTTTGATATTGTATTGGTTTTATATGCTCTTTTAATTAACTTTAAGTATTTGATTTATTTTGTATTGTTGTACTAATGTTGTTCCCTGCCTCAGTCCAAAGGGAGAGGCAGGTAAGAAATAATGATAATAATAATAATAATGATAATAATAATAATAATAATAATAATAATAATAATAATAATTTATTTATATAGCACCATCAATGCACATGGCGCTATACAGAGTAAAACAGTAAAACAGTAAATAGCAAGACCCTGCCACATAGGCTTACATTCTAATTAAATCATGGTAAAACAATAAGGAGGGGAAGAGAATGCAGACAGGCACTGGGTAGGGTAAACAGGCACAGGGTAGGGTAAAACTAACAGTATAAACTCCAAACAACATCAAGTTATAAAAGCTTTAGGAAAGAGAAAGGTTAATAATAATAATAATAATAATAATAATAATATAATCTAGGCCCAGGGTTTTCCATTGCTCTTAAATGGCTGGGTTTGAATCCCTGTGTATTCAACCATGATAGTGCAGATTTAGTGTTGTCTCTGGGAAGACCGTAAACAGGGCCGGCAGAGCCTGGTGGATCCAATGTCAGTGGGGTAGTGAATCCGCTCCGGGTTCCAGTCAGAACTAGGGATGTTGTGAGTGCTTGAGGGTGGGGTGGGGTGGAGTCCCTCCTGCTCGGCCCCTCAGACTCACCGAACCATCTTCCCCTGAGCTGTGCAAGCTGTCACGAATCGCTGGATCTGTCCTTGAGTGCCTGGCAGCTGTTTTATGTAGGGTGACCATATGAAAAGGAGGACATGGCTCCTGTATCTTTAACAGTTGCATAGAAAAGGGAATTTCAGCAGGTGTCATTTGTATGCATGTCGCACCTGGTGAAATTTCCTCTTCATCACAACAGTTAAAGCTGCAGGAACTATACTACAGCTATACTGTGACCTGATTTAAAAGAGGGCAGGGCACCTGCAGCTTTAACTGTTGCGATAAAGAGGGAATTTCACCAGGTTCCCCATATATATAAATGACACCTGCTGAAATTCCCTTTTCAATACAACTGTTAAAGATACAGGAGCCCTGCCCTCCTTTTCATATGGTCACCCTAGTTTTATGTAAATATGGCAACTCACGTGTTTTTGGAAATGTAAACTTGTGGAAGTGGCAGCCTCACATCCTCCCCCTGTCCTCCTTTCCATAAGGTCACCCTATCCCAAGTATAACACTTAGCTCCCTGCAGAAATGAGTGTTGGTCATTCATTTATATGGAAGGAAACAGAGAGGTGCACCCAGGGAAATACCATGAAGAAGTAGCTCCAGAGTTAATATTCAGGGCCATGATTCAGTCACAGAAAGGAATTATGATGTGACCATTTCCACAGGGCTCCCCTGCATCTTCCAATTCTACACACTCGAGCCATGAGGACACTTGCGTACAAAAGCACTCTCACACCATTGCAGTGTGAGGCTGCTAAAAGAGGCCAAGCTCCTTTAAGAGGAAAAGGCCTCACCTAAAATCACCCAAACTCTTATTTAAGGATCAATCTTGCTCTGCCCATTGCTCTAGTAACATAGAGTTGTAGCAAGCTTATTTGTCTTTCAGCTCCATTTGGATTTTTTATGGGGTGCTGATCTATTCCTGCCTTTCCCCCCTTTTTCCCCCTCACTTATGCAGACCCCTTCTCTAGATCTGTCCCAACACTGAAACCCAAGCGACAGCAGTGGCCAGTCTCATGAAGGCTGTGCCACAATGGAGGCAGTACAGGGTGTTGACAGTACCCATGGCCTGAAATGGTACAGAACACTTAAATATTCTCCCCCTTCCTGCCGACCAAAGCCATTGACCATGAAGCCTAATCTTGTCTGCACGGCCCCATCAGGGTAATATTTCTTGGTTGTGCAACAGTTTGATAGAATATTGGGAAACGGCTTGATATGGACAGATACCTGATAGCCAAAAACAATTGATTGTCACCTGAATAGATAGATACCTGATAGCCAAAAACAATTATTGTCACCTGAATTATCTCTACGTGCACATGTGTGTGTGTGTGTGTGTGTGTGTGTGATTGCACAAGGGGGGATTTTAAAATTACTTTGCCAACTGAATTACACAGATTTGTCTACAAGTTTAAATGCCAAGAGGAATACAGGTTTATGGTTGTGCAGCTGTTGTGACAGTTTGCTTGGAAATGTGCCCCATTCTGAAAATAAATGGTAGTCCAACAGCAGAAGTTTCAGTGCAGTAAAACTCATTTGAAGGGAAGTTATCACCTTTTCAAGTATTGTGTATCAGACAGCATTGTTGATCTAGCTTGATTCTTGGATTCTTATCCCCTAACCCCCATCCCATCATCAGACAGAGAAAGCAATGAATTAACTGTCTGGATCAATATTTATTTGAATGTGTTATCTCTGGCTATCTAGTTTAGGGATAGGGGTGGAATTTGGTTAGATTGTATTTTAATGTGAACTTACCTAATTTTGCATCTGGAACCCAATATATCCACTGGGACTCAGTTATCCTTCAGTATCTGCACTTCTCAGAATTTTGCAATGGGGCGGGGGTCTCTAATAATAATAATAATAATAATAATAATAATAGCCTTACAAAAATGCATATACTGCATGCAAAAAATAATACATTAATGAAAATAATGTTAAAATGCATTCTATTAATACAATCGCTTAAAATGTGCATATTAGGCAGGATTGTGTACAAATATGTATGCATTAAGATAAATTCACATGGAAATGTGTATGAATTTTCATGTAAATGCTTTCTCCCCACTGTTAGGAATGAAACAAATGTAAGGCTGGAAACAATGAGAAAAAGAAAGAAGGCAATACTGACTTATTTGGCTTTCTTTAATCCAGTTTCTTCTCAGACCAAATTGGTGTACAACTCAGGTCATTAATTCTTTTCTCATTGATATGTGAGTGTGGGATCTGTGCTCTATAATCACACTGAATTGAGAGTTCTTACTGGAATACAATTTCTGAAAAAGGTCCTGAATTGTGTTAATGCCAGCATCTGACAACTCAAGGCATCTGTTGGGACCTCAGACCATTTAAAGCATGTCCTGGGGGAGACACCTCCAACCTCCAATCAGTGCCTTAACAGCTGGGTTTGGGAGCTGCCATTTTCATTGCACATGAATCCCCAGTATAGCATTGTTTCAGGGGATTGTAGTAAATTAAATGGTGGATCTCAGCCAACCCAACCTGACCAAATAAGCTTGGGCCCCAGCAGAAGATGATTTGCCAAGGGACCCCTTAAACCCCCAGCTGTTCCTCTGGATTAGGAGTTAGGATGAGGCCAGGTCCACAAAAAGCATTTCAATGCAACAAAGACTGAGAGTATAGAAGAAAAGGTTTGACCAAGGAGGAGTTAGTCCAAGCTTTCCTTCCCAGCCTTACTGTATGCTGGACTAAGGGAGCCTAGAGGAACCTTTCTTCTATAGGGGACAGAGAGAAATACTATGGAGCATGTGGTGTGTGTGTGTGTGTGTGTGTGTGTGTGTGTGTGTGTGTGTGTGTGTGTGTGTGAGAGAGAGAGAGAGAGAGAGAGAGAGAGAGAGAGAGAGAGAGAGAGAGAGAGAGAGAGAGAGAGAGATGTTCTCTGTGCATTCAAGCATTTGAAATGGGGGGAAGTTTTGCATCCTGCAAGACTAAGTTTGAATAAACTAGTGGAATCATTCATTAAACAAACTACACCTGATCAATGGATATAAATGAAACATGTTACTGCTACAGACTAAAAAAAAAAGTGAACTAAAATGTTTTTTTACTAGCTGTGCTGCTAGGTATTGTGTCCCTCTTCCCCCCTTCCGGCAAAATAATAATAATAATTCTTTCGATGGCTTTGACCTGTTATACCTTGGTAAGTTCTCCAACTCACAGTTTGACAGGTGCTTTAGAACCCTTTAGCTGTGAATAAATAGGAGTATTGCAGAAGTTCTGTGAGATAAGAAGCAACTGTGATAGCTTATTCCTGCTTGGGTCAATAAAGTTTGGATTTGCTGACCTCAGCTGCTCTCTCTTACCGTAGGGTTATCTGTCATGCAACCCAGTTAATGCAAACTTTGTAAAGGTCAGACCATCCAAATACACACAATTTGCTTCAATGCAGCAACTGTTGTGCATTGCCAGAATGTTTACAAAGCAGGTGTTGGTCATATCTGAGCCAAACTATTTTTTAATGATGAAAGTATTCTATTTTTAAAAATTAAATACAGTTATTCCCCAACTGTGTGTAACTGGAATAATTTTACACCCTCCTCCTCTTCCTCCTCCTCCTCTTTTATTCTCTAGTTAACTTGTTAATATCAAATGTGACTTTTTGCCCCCAAACTCCAACAGGAAGACAAAACTGGAGGTAACTTGGCCCTGAACTTACTTTACTTTTGCTTCTGAAATGTACTTTTCCTAATCTGATTCTTGGTTAGGATAAACCTTAAATAAGTCAAAGATTTGTTTGTTTTAAATGAGATGTATTTCACAATGGTTCCTATGTAATGATAAAAACAAAGAAAACATGATATTAAGGATAACTTTTCATAGTAGGGATGGACAAATCTATCTGTTTTAGTTTTTGTAATGATATTAAGGATAACTTTTCATAGTAGGGATGGACAAATCTATCTGTTTTAGTTTTTGTAATGTTCACCTATTTTCAGTTGTAAGTTCTTTCGATCCCATTTCTACATGAGTTTGCTTTATCTTCCCAAAAATCATATGCATTTTTGTACAGAATTTCAACGCATAATTTTTTTTCTTCATTTGCATTCCCCCAATGTATGTCTTTTGGCATGCAGTTTTCTCTAATGTACACATTTGGATGCAATTTTCACTAATGTGTGCATTTTTGTACTTTTGGGGGGGTTGGAGAACTGCATTGCAAAATTTGAAAAAGTGCAAAAACTGTGGGATAATTGTGCAGTTCGTAGATTCGTTTGGGAAGTATGGATTAGGACAATTCATATTAAAACGTGAACCAAATGAATTTCACCGACATTCCTGTACAATCAGAAAATCTGGTGCAATGACCCTCCGTTTTAATTCCCATGGCATTGAACAGACCTAGGGTACCATGTTCAGAACTCAAAATCTTGTGCATATAGGAAATCACATATAAATATTCCTCTCTCTCTCTCTCTCTCTCTCACACACACACACACACACACTGAATCGCACAGGTACTGTGCTATTAAATTAGGATTTTTTAATTTAATCTAAGCCAGCCAGGACAGAGACAGCATGCCCTAATTCCAAACTGTCCAGATTTTGCACCACCAGATAATGAACTCTGTTGTTACCTGAGTTCTACTAATTCCTCCTTGAAGCTCATTTTGATTTGTTCATGTTCCTGAACACGAGTGTCTTTTTTTTTCTTGGTCAAAAAAAGTGAACTTTCTATTCAGGTTTTTTTTTTAAGTGTGTATGTTTCCTGAAAAAAACTGCATTCTCCCCATAGCCTAAACTTTGAAAATGCAGATGTGTGTTAGTTTGTGGTTTCAAACACGAACAAGTTTGGGATGACCATTGCTGGGGAATCGGGACCTTTTTGGGCTTGCAGTATATCGTGCCTTAGCTGCGAGGCAGTTTCTGCAGCTGAAACTCTCCCCACGGCCTGAGTTCGATCCCAGCCAAAGCTGGTTTCAGGCAGCCAGCTCAGGTCAACTCAGCCTCCTATCCCCTCGAGGTCGGTAAAATGAGTACCCAGTTAGCTGGGGGAAAGGTAATCACGGCTGGGGAAGGCAACGGCAAACCACCCTGCTATAAGGCCTGCCAAGAAAACGTCAGCGAAAGCTGGCGTCCCTCCAAGAGTCAGTAATGACTCAGTGCTTGCACAAGAGGTTCCTTTCCTTTCCTAAATAGCAAATTGCTAATAATAATAATAATAATAATAATAATAATAATAATAATAATATATTTATTTATTACCTGCCTCTCCCTCTGGATCAAGGCAGGGAACAACGTTGAATACAAAAATACAGTAAAATACATAAAACTCATTAAAAACATGTAAATAACACATTATTAAAATAACAGCCAGTCATCTTAAAATTTGACTGAGTAGGCCTGCTGGAAGAGATCAGTCTTTATAGCTTTTTTAAAAAAATTGGAGAGGCTGTTAAATTGGCAAATCTCTCCTGGCAGGCCATTGCACAGTCTGGGAGCAGCAGACGAGAAGGTCCTCTGGGTAATGGTTGTCAGCCTAATTTTGGTTGACTGGAGTAAATGCTTCCCAGAGGACCTGAGTGTGTGGGGTGGATTGTACGGGGGAAGGCGATCCCGCAGTTAGCCTGGACCCAAACCATGTAGGGCTTTTTATGCTATTCCCAGAAACTAATTGGCAGCTAGTGAAGTGATTTTAAAGCTGATTTTAATTTATGTAATTAAGAAACAAAACAAAACTCCCTGAACTGGCCCTATTCAATGCAGATGGAATTAGATCAGTTTGCTGGAAAATGTGCTGATGTCCAACCCTCCCCATCCAGATGGATTTCTTTAGCATTCTTAAGAAATTGGGGGGGGGGGGGAATCCTGGAAATTACATTTCTGTCTGCATTTGGGGATGCCAACAGGTCCTGTTTGAAATGATTTGCTAACAGGACTGAAACTCTCATACATCCCTATCGGAAAGTGAAATATGTGGCTTTGAGGAGCAGAGGAATTACATTGTGGGTCTTCATGGGCACAGTTTTCCAGTGTCAGATGAGACCCAAGGAAACCCGTTTGGTATCTTCTTTTTTATAGTTACTGGAAGCCAGGCTTGGAAAATACCTTTAGATGGCTTGGAAAAGCCCAACTCAAAGGAGAGGGGAACTTCAGGAGCTCCCAACTTCATCTCCAGCCTGGATTAAAATATGAGCTAGAGAAGAATTGCAACATTTCCCCTTTCAATCAACCCTGTCCGCTAAATGCCACCCACTGTACTGGAAACAGGCAACTGTGCAGAGCAGGGAGTACAGCGATCCATCCTTTCCTCCTCCCGCTACTTTGCCCTGGCAGGCTGCCTATCAGAATTTGTAGTCTTCCCATGGACTACTGCAAGGTGAGCCAGAGAGAACACATCCATCTCTATTTTATACTTTTCGCCATCATTTTTTATTATTGTTTTGCCACACCTTTTAGCATTAGGTATCAGCTCCTTTTCATTTTAGTCGTTGCTTTTAGTTTTTAAGACCCTGTCCAGGATGGCATTAGCTCTGTGAATTACAATTTTCACTTTTTTCAATCATTCATTTCATTTCACTCAGTGTTTATTGCCCAAGGTTTAGTTAAAACTAAAACTACCTTAAGAACATAAGAAGAACCAAGAGTCCATCTAGGCCAGCACTCTGTTCACAACGAAATGCCCCAACGGAAAGCCGACAATTAGGACATGGATGCAACAGCACCCTCCTGTCCATGTTCCCCAGCAACTGGCGAACATAGGCTTACTAACTCTGATACTGGAGGTAGCAAGTAGCCATCAGGGCTAGAAGCCAGTGATAGCCGCCTCCTCCAGGAATTTATCCAACCCCCTTTTAAAGCCATCCAAATTGGTGGCCATCACTAAATCCTTTGGTAGTGAATTCCACAGTTTCACTATGTGCTGTGTGAAGAAGTCCTTCCTTTTATCTGTTCCAAATCTTCGACCAATCATCTTCATGGGACGACCCCAGTTTTTAGTATTATGGGAGAGGGAGAAAAATGTCTCCCTAATGCCCATTGGTTATATGAATAGTGTGCTGTTGCTCACATGCCCTGGTTGTTTGACTGTGGGAAGTGCAATTTATATATTCACATCACCCCCGTTTATTTAATCTGGAGTTTAGTAGACAGTGTTCCTGGTAGGTTGCATATATGTGTGCATATTAAACTAGAAATGTGGGGTTCCAATGATGCCTTTCAAAGTATATTATAAAAAGACTTAATAAGTGCATTTTGTCATTCTGAACTGTTATGCAATTTACTGCTTAATCTAATACACCCAAGTGTTTGATACCTAAAACAGCTGGATTTTGCAATCTGTGTCTGTGAACCCGTTAGAAAATTCAGCCAGATTGCACGGTCGTTTGCCTCCATCTGCTGGCCATTCTTAATACTGCACCATTTAGGAACTACAATAAACCGGAATGCAAATACTGGCTACAAATTGCTGGTAATGATGCAAACCAGGAATGCCTCCCAGACGCCTACAGTGTTTCCAAAAGTAAGAAGCGGACTTGTATGAAGACCACCCTCATCATGGGTCCAGGTCCAAGCTCTGTCATTCTACAGCATCTCTAAACTGCAGTAGTATTCCTATCCCTTGTCCATTATGCTGTCCACCCTGTTGCTAGCCAGACTCATAGAGTTTGTACACAAGCAATTTGTGTACAAGCAAACACTTCGTAAGCCAATTATCTGTGTTGACTTACTATGTGGAAAGTTGCAAGGGGGTTCTTATCATGCTTCTGCCTCTGATCAGGAAGCCAGGGCAGTGCTAGGATTAGGGGTGTGCACGGACCCCCCGCTCCGCCCCATGGGCCGATCTGAAAATTTTGGATCGGCCCGCTCTGCGCCGCTCCGCCCATACTCCACTCCTCTTCGCGACAGAGCTCCGGCTCCGAATCAGAGCTCCGCAGTGGAGGGGAGTGGTGCCAGGTAAGGCCGGGAGAGGAGGGTGGTGGGGTTACCGGGCCCTGCCACCGTCGCCACCCGTCCGCGAAGTTTAGGCCCCACTTGCGGCCCAGACTTCCTGGTTGAACCGCTGGCTCAATTGAAAAAGCCGACGGACCGTGGATGGAGGCAGGTAAGAGAGAGGAGGGCGGGCGGTTACCGGGCCCTGCCGCCTTCGCCGCCCATGCGGCGACGGCGGCAGAGCCCGGTAAGGGACCAAGGGGGAGGGGGGCCTTACCTGCCTCCGTCCGCAGTCCGTCGGCTTCTTCAATTGAGCCCGCGGTTCAGCCAGGAAGTCTGGGCCGCAAGTGCGGCCTAAACTTCCTGGTTGAACTGCGGGCTCAATTGAAGAAGCCGACGGACTGCGGACAGAGGCAGGTAAGGGAGAGGAGGGGGGGTTTACTAGGCCCTGCCGCTGTCGCCGCATGGGCGACAGCGACAGCAGCAGGGCCTGGTAAACCCCACTTACCTTTCCGGCAGAGCTCCGGATCGAGGCGAAGGATCCGCCTTCACCTCAATCCTCTTCGCCATGCTCCGCCGGCCCCCCAATCCTCTTTGCCTCTGCCTTAAGGGCAGGCGAAGCCCCCCGCTCCGCTTCTAATTCGCCGGTCTGATTAGAAGCGGAGCACATCCCTAGCTAGGATCATCCTCACCACTTTGCAGGGCAATACGGATGCTCAGCTTCGAAAGTGATCAGGCCCTTTTCGTGTGCCCACCCATGAAGGCAGTTCACTGGGCTATTACATAAGAGAGAGCCTTTTCTGCAGTGCCCACACACATCTCAAATAAGTTGTCCTTGAGGATTTGCTAGGCCCCGTCATACCTGGCTTTTAAGAAGGCCCTGGCAATTTAATTGTACGCTCTGGCCTTCTCCTGATTAAGTTTTATCAGACCAAGGTGTTAACAAAGCTGCAGGAGCCCTGCCCTTTTGACTAGATACAAAAGAGGGCAGGGCTCCTGCTGCTTTGTGATGAAGAGGGAATTTCACCAGGTGCTGCATGCATACAAATGACACCTGCTGAAATTCCCTTTTCTTTACAACTGTTAAAAGATACAGAAGCCCTGTCCTCCTTTCCATATGGTCACCCTAGGCTGTAGCTGCAATTGTGTTATAGCTCCTGTCCTATATTGGTGTTGTTTCCTGGAATACTTGTCATTTTTACTACTGCCTGATTTTAGTAATATATGGATTTTATTATGTGGCTTTTATTGTTGTATGTCAGGTTGGGAGGGCTCCTGCTTTGAAATGTGTCCTGTAAATATTTCCAATAAATTAATAAAAGTAAATAAATAAACAAACAAACAAATAAACAAACGAAGTCCTTATATAGCCAGAAAGTAGGGTTGTGTTCAGAAGACAGCTTAAACCATGGCTTTAACCATGGTGAATAAGCCTTTTTGCCTTTTTCACCATGGTTAAAGCCATGGTTTAAGGTGTCTTCTGAACAGGGCATCAGACATGGCAAGATGCTGTGGTTAGAGGGAGGAACATTTGTGTTATGCTTCCTGTTTTCCTGTTTATTTGATCACATCCAAATTGGGGCTGGTCATTGTGAGTCTCTCTCATGGGGTTGTGTGTTCGATTGATGTGTGGGAGATGTTTTTGTACCTTCCGAAAAGAACCCCTTCTTGAAGAAAGTTCTTTTGTGTGTGTGTCTCTAGCGTTGACGAACGTAATTAATTCCCTCAAGTATCTAAAACGTTGCCCTGCTGTGTTGTCTGGTGGAAGAGGGAGAAAAATGAAGAATAGCAACATTCAGTAAATTAACTGTGACATGAGCCTATTGAATTAAGTTACAAAGATGGCAGGTGTTGTTGTTTTTTGGTGTGTGTGTGTGTGTGTTTTGTAAACCAGATGACATCCTTTTTGTTAGTAGTACGGCTGGCAGAAGGAAATAGAGTAATATCACTACTCATTGATGTGTTCATCCTTTCCCCCGATATTAAAGATCTGTCCGCTTTTCCATGTAAGGGAGCTCATAGTTTTGGCTGTATTTTGGTAGTTATTTGAACATGCCTAGTAAATTGCGAGCCATGTACAGCTACTAGCCCTGATGGTTGTGTGCTATCTCCATTATTTGAGGCATTAAGCCTGTGTGCACCAGTTGCTGGGGAACATGGGCGGGAGGGTGCTGTTGCACCATGTCCTGCTTGTTCATCCCTGGCCGATGGCTGGTCGGCCCCTGTGTGAACAGAGTGCTGGACTAGATGGACCCTTGGTCTGATCCAGCAGGGCACGTCTTATGTTCTTATAGTTTAGGAAGTCCAACAAAGCCATAAAGCTTAGGGAACCGTCAATGCTTTGCCCTCCCCATAAAAAGATAAATGCCACTTACACATGAACAGTACATCTCCATCACCACACAGTGATCACATTCAGTCCTATTGTTAAAATGGTCTTCAGTGCTGGATGCACAAGCCTCAACCTTGTGTTTGCCTCCCCCCCCCCATTGCTAGGAATGGACTGATCTGCCACTTTCACTTTCTCCTGCATTTAGAGAATGACAAATCTGTCAATTTTGCTTACTCCCACTTTTTCACTTTTCCATTCATAAATTTGATTTTTTTATTATTTTTAAAAGTTGCCTGAAAATTCATAAATATTTTGTGCACATTTCTCTTAATATGCATGGGTGTTTTTGATTTTGGCCAGATAAATTTTTGCACACAAGTTTCCTTATATGTGACATTGACATTATTCCCCCTAAGATGTACATTTCTGTATGCATTGTTCGTTTGGCGAACTCCATTGCAAAATTCAGAGAAGCGTTTGAAGGATTTTGATGGAGAAGTGAGTTTTGGTTTGCGTAGTGGTTAGAAAGGGCACAATTAGGAATGTTCATATTAAAATGTAAACTGAACAAATTTATCGTCAATCTTCACCCACAAACTTGTGAATTATGGTAAATTCGTATTAAAATGAATTGAAACTCAATTGTGTCAAATATGAACAAATGTATGAATTATGGTAAATTCTTATTACAAATAAATGGAAACAAAATTGTCACATGAGACAAACTCAGAGACTTTGACCTTAGCTAGACCTAAGGTTTATCCTGGGATTGTCCCTGTTCATATAAATGACACACAGCATGTCCCGGGAGCAGGCAGGGATGATCCCGGGATAAACCTTAGGTCTAGCTAAGGCCTCTGTTCGGATGATGAACTAAGCCATGGTGGTTAAGCATTTTGAGCTAAACATTATGGCTTAGTGTGTCATGTGAACCATTCCTAACCATGTTGGCTACATCACTACAGTTTAAACATGTTCACTAGCCATTTGCTGCCAAAAAGTTAGCTGCCTAACCATGGCTTAGTGTGTTGTCTGAACAAGCCAATAGCTTCAGCTATTCCAAACATGGAAAGGACCATGTTTTGCTTGCCTGACATTTAGACGTAAAAAAAAAATGAGGAGTCTGTCAGAAAAAAAGAGCTGTCAACCCTAAATCAGGACTAACATGGTTGAATACACAGGATTTAAACTCAGTTATTTAAAACCTAACCCCACCCCCCAAGCCCTTTACATGGATGAACAAATTGGCTAGTTTCAGTTTCTCCAATATTTGCATTGTTTACATGGTCAGTTCTTTCCATCCAGAATCTGAAGAATTTTTTAATTTTTAGTACATTTTAATCAAAAGTGAACTGAGCTGAAATTCTCATGTGTACTCTCCACTGGCACAGCTGTGAGGATGAGATTGGAAGCTTTGCCTTTCCAATTAACCTTTGTTTATTGTTGTTTTCAAACCTGAATGTGTGGTTGAGCTTTACCGTGGTTTTGTGAAATAAGCCACTGGGTTGTATACCACAGTGGGAAGTTGGCTTGTGTCCCTAAACCAGGGATGGGCAGATTTTAGACATGTCAGATCCATTTGCTGTCAGTTGATAGAATCTCTGTGCTTAGTGCAAAAGATATATACCTAGAATTAAAGAATGCTGAGAGCAATAGTGAAAATGGAACTCAAATGGGTTCCCTCCTCCCACACGCAATAGGTATGAAAACCTAAATATAAAATGGTTGTTCAATCTAGAGTGCAGGGTTGCTATCCTCCCCCAAACCTGGTACCCTCCAGGTGTTTTGGACTTCAATTCCCATCAGCTCCTGCCAGCATGGACAATGATCAGGAAATCTGGAAGTTGTTACCCCAAACATCTGGAAGGCACCAGGCATTTCAGCAGGATCATTTTGTCGCTGCTATTGTCAAACCCCTGGCAGTTGGAAATCCGTGCCAGTCTACTGCAAATCACCCAGTAAAGCCAGATCTACCCTAAATATTAGTTAAAACTAACCACAGTTGAGAATAACCATGGTTTGTTTGGGTTCAGATATGAAAAGTAAAAGTTGGGACTTTAAAATGGGAGAAAAAGCTTCCAAACTGCTCATCTCAGCTGGACCAGAGGAGGAGAATGCACCATCCTGGGTGTTATTCATGTAATGCTAAACCATAGTTTACAGTTATTTTTGGATGAGGCCAATATATCTGTCTTCTGTCATTAGTGGTCTTTCTTGCTCTTTTGGAATAAGTCTGGTTCCTGTGATCTTTTGAAGACCCTCTTAAATCTTATTCACATGAGATGATGATGATGATTTAGAATATTTACATATCGCTCCTCATTGAAATATTTCAGAGTGGTGTACAAGATAAAATGAAAATAAAAACAGAATAAAACAGTTAAAACAAATTTTAAAAGAAGCAAATACAGAGATTCAAGGCTGCATATTAAGGAAAGGCTTCCTGGAATAAAGATGTTTTTCTTATCAGGCTTAATTGAAGTCAGTCCATGTTATTGAGCATAAGTTTAACGATATTGGGTAAATTCCAGCATAACTCCTATGTAGAGGTAGCATACATTTCAGTTGGTCTACTCTGAAGTAGGAATTCTCCAGAAATTCAAGATAAGACTAAAATGAGTTCAGATTTCTAAGAATCCACAGCACATTGGCCTCACCATTTTACATGGAATCCACAGACTTCTAGATGTTGTTGTTGATGATGATTATGATAATACAGAAATTCATTTTCAGGAAAATACACTGAGACGTAAGCCATGCTGGAAAATATACGTGGGGAAAAGTCAAATGGAATGGAGACAATACTCTAAACGTTACATACTAACATAAATTACGTAAATCGTTGAAAACTTTCTTATGGATTTATTTTACTTTCCGCATAACAGAAAAACACACACACAATTGAATCCAGAACGAACAACACGGCACAATCCACAAAACACACAGGGGATGGATTTCATGCAATTCAGACATTCCTAACTCCAAGTAGGACTTGTGCTGGATTTTACCCATTATACATATAAAAGTCTCCACATGATATCAATGGTTTAAACCACCACCTGCATCCCAGATTAAACTACCATTCTATTTTTAGGTTTTTAGTCAAGGTTCTTGGGAGAGAGGATTTTTATTATTATTACTTCTAATGTTGTTTTCTTATTTATTTTTAGGATACTAAAGTGGAGTGCAGCTCTTGTGTAGAAACGGACGACAGAACAGTAAGTCCTTCATTTTGATAGCATATATTTTTTCCTGATACATATTATTCTGATGGGTTTTTAAAAAATGGAAGTGTGTCTATCCTGTCAACTTTACGTCTTGAATGTATACGTTTCACTATACAGTAAGTCAACTTGAAACCGCCTTCTCCCACCTGGTTTCCTCTGTATGTTTTGGGCTACAACTGCCAGCCTTCCTGACCATTAGCTATATTGCTTTGAACCATTAAAAGTTAAAGTCCAAAATGTCTAGAGGGCACCAGGTTGGGGGAAACTTTGTTTTAAAAATATATTTCATTGATATTGGGTATTATCTTCTTCTTAATGCTGACTTATTTTTATGTGTTGGATCTAAATTAGCAGGAGAATTCATAGACGGGCGTAAGATGGGGAGGAAGAGAAAAAGAGGAGTGTTCCAGACCAGGAAATACTCCATATCTGCTGATCTTGGTTAGGGATATCATAATATGCCATCTGGTCTGCATCCAAAGACCAACGTCAAGTTTGAGGGAGACCAATACAAAATGCCCTCTGGTGCCATGCGCAAGCCTCGGGGAGGGGGCAGTAGTTGTGACGGCAGCAGTGGCAACAACAGCACTCTGAAAATTGACACTCAGTTTTCCCACAATGCCTCAAATGTAGCATTATTCCAAGGTATTTTGGGAAATTTAGATAGGACAGTCTGCCTGGCACCGTTTTGAAACACTGGTCAATGTAAAAGTGGGAGGTGAGGAGGGAGCCCAGAGTCAGGGCAGGCAGCTGCAAAGAACCATCATGGTACACTGGGACTGCAGCAGCTATCCAATGATGATATGTGCAGAAACCACGCTGGACTGTGTCAAGAGTTTACAATAAGCAGATGTGGTTTTGTTTTGTTTTAAAGCCATTGCAAACTCTTCTTAATATTGTCCCTCCCTGCAAAGAAGTCTTTGTGTATGAAATTCATGATTTGAGGGAGTAACACTGTTTCCCATTAATATTTACATAGAGTTCAAACTTTATTTTCTTTCTTTCTTTCTGTTGTAATTCTTATTTTAAATTATGGCTTTTTAACTCACTAAATAGTCAGTCTTTAAGGGCACAACCCTATGGGTGTTTACACTGCGAACTGTCCTACAACCAGTGGAGGTTCCGATGTCAGTGAGTTGGTGAATCCACTCTGCGTTTCAGTCAGAACCAGTCAGAATGCTAAAGGAGCTCTATGTAGAACCTCTAAATAGTGGAAGCATCTTGTATAGTTCCTTTAGAGTTCTGACTGAAACCTGAAGCTGATTTACCACCCCACTGATGTCGGAGTCACCAGCTTCTACTCCTTACACCTCCCAGCATTCCCCTGCCAGCATGGGTGGCAGGGAATGCTGGGAGTTGTAGGACTTTCTGCTGTCTAAGCATGCACAGTCATGTGACCTAAATGATTTCAAATGTTTCTTTATTTGTGCATATCTTTGGCTGAGATAATTATACATCTAAAAGTTTAAGTGCCGCACATCTGAAAAAGGGGTGAGCTTCTTGTGGGCCTCCAGATGTTTTGGCATACAACTCCTATCACCATTGGCTAAAGTGGCTAGAATTAGGAATGTCGACGAAATCCACAATAGATTCAAATCAGATTGGATATCTGTGACTCCAATCTGCTGACTCCACAGTGGAATGGCTTTTTTCCAAGTTGCATGAATTCTTCAGATTCGCAGACCATTTTTCTTTCACTTTAGTGTGTGTGTGGGTATTTACACCAAGGCACACTTGCACAAATGTGCTTTACCGCAAGTTAGATCAAATGCACATTTTGCAAATGAACAAAATTCTACAAATTGTTTGTCTCCTTCAACGAGCGGGTGGTGGAATGAAAGACGTCTGACAATCCATGAAACACAGACGGAATGAGTTTAACAAAGTCCGTCCCTCCCTAAGTAGGATTTCTGGAGGGCTGCAAGTTGCCCACCCCTGATCTTGAAGTTTAAGTGCTTTGTTCAGTGGACTCAAATAAGATATCATCTGGCACACTTCCGAGAAACATCAGGTGATGCTTGTAGCACATATGCAAGTTTTGAATGCCACGTTAGAAAAAGAAATGTAATGATATTTTAAGATTGCCAGTCAACTCCCCATAATTTCAGTTTTTTATTCTTAGCAGTATTCTTTTTTTAAAAAAAACTCACTAATGTCCAAAATGAATAGTTGCATTGAAAAAAGGTTAACTGTTTGCTTAACTGTAGTTATTGCATAGAAAGCGCACATTTCTGAGCTGCACTGACATTGGCTTCCTGCAGCCAACTTTCACCTGTGAGTCCAGTTTAAGAATACAAATGGCAAACGCTATGGCTGGATACAGAAACTTGTTGTTTTCATTTGCTTTGAGTTACAGGTGACATTCTAGTGACATTATTTCTAATGCTCGTTTCTTTTTTCTCTGATCAGAGGTTTCGCAAGGTAGCATTAAAATCAAAACAAAAACAGGCAACCGTGCAAAACCAATGACCGTAGAGTGTACTCTCTACACAGTTCTGCAGTTTTCTATGCCAAGTCCAGCTCCCCTCCAGACTTTGACTTGTCGACCTTTTCTAAAACAAGCAGAATCCTCCTTTCTTCAGCTCTTTTTCTCTCCCCGCCCCCTCTCCACCATCAAAGCACCATCAGGAGACATTTGTTTTTCAGTATGAGATAATTAACAAAGACATGTAGTGCATAATTCAGTTATTTCGCTTTGCTGGGGAAAAAAATGAAGAGAGTGCCGAAGCATTTGTAAGCAGAAGGAAATTGCTTTCAAACTAAAAGCATCTAAATGGTTTTTTTCCCCCTTCGAGATGGGTTCAATATGTACAATTTGTTTCATGTGAAATTGGCATCTGACGTTTTGAAACCCAGACTTATGGGTCGTAGCATGATGAACACGCAATGGTGCCTATGGGCAGAAGGACGTTTGCAGCTAAACTGACAGAAGAACAGGATTGAATCAGGATTCTAACGCCGGTGAGTTAAATAAGCAGCCTAACATTATAGCACAGTCCCAAGCTAAGTTCACTTTTATAAGGTTCGAAATGGGCTGAAGTGTTTCATTGACTCGTTTCAAAATTGTTTCTGAAATTGCTTTTGGTACTTTCTGCTGTATCCTTGATTGAAATTTTGATTAGATTGTGTGATCCTTTATGGGAGCAAAGGTGCCCCACATTTCACACAGGTAAAATATCTTGGCCTTGAAATCATGGGGCACGGTCCAGCCAGAGTTCAACACTTTTAAGTCTGTCGGATTTCAGTGAGAGAGATTTAAGCACATGTGCAATGCTTCTAATGAATTAATTTACACTTGAAATCAATTAATCTGGGTCGGATTGTGACTAGGATTGTTAAACACCACATCCTATTTGTCCTAATAGACAGAGACGTTGATGCTGTAGCTCGGTGATTGTATTGAAGGATGGGCATTCAATCGTACTTCACACTGTGTTCCTAGTTTACAAGCTACTTCCAGTTGAACTTTGTATTTGTGTTCTTCAAATATCCGAATAGAACAAGGGGCTCTTGATCAAAATTGTAGTACTGTTAGTTTGGATCCAAACATCACAGGGTACTTACAGAAGTTGTTTATGTTGATGTATTTGTTTGTTTGTTTTTAATGGCTGACCCCCATGCCTATCCACCCACCCATGTAGAAATACCTCTTTCAAGGCCCCCTGACCCTCTGAAGATCATTTTTTATCAGCGGGGGCAACTCTCCTTTGCACGAGAACCATGGTTATGGAAAAACAACCTGATTATGGAATTGTAATCCCAGAGAGGTTTGCCTGGTACTATCTTTATGGGCTTTTTGGTGCCAGATGAACACCGTTTTTTTTTTAATTTGCCTTGTTGTTTTAAATAATCTGTGTCTAATAGTCTGGGCCTCTAAACTTCAATCTCTCTGTGTGTGTGTTTTAATAGTTGCATTGCTTTATGCCATATTTTTAAAATCTTGTATCTGTTTTGTGAGCCGCCTGGTGAACATGTTGTATATGGCAGCTACGTAAATATAGTACTGAATAAAAACAGTTTAAAGTGAACATAACGGTGCTGCTTCAGTCCACAGCAGGGGAGGTTGGTGTCTCTGATGCCGGTGGGATGGTGAATCCTCTCTGGGTTTCAATAAGGATCAGTCAGAACTGTAAAGGAACTATCCAAACTTGGTTAGGTGCTATTGAGTTCTGACTGGTTCTGATTGAAATCTGGAGCAGATTTATCATTCCCCCTGACATAGAATCATAGAATCATAGAATAGCAGAGTTGGAAGGGGCCTACAAGGCCATCGAGTCCAACCCCCTGCTCCATGCAGGGATCCACCCTAAAGCATCCCTGACAGATGGTAGTCCAGCTGCCTATTGAAGGCCTCTGGTGTGGGAGAGCCCACCACCTGATGTCCAGAGCCACATCAGAGCCACCAGCCTCCACTGGTCCACAGGCCTCTCTAGTCTATTATTACCTGCTCAATTCCCCAATACTGATTAACCCAGAATTTAAGGGGAGGTATTGCTTTGTTGACCTTGAATGGCAGAGCCTTCTCAGTGGTGGCACCCTGGCTGTGGAATTCCCTTCCAGTAGAGACTCATGCTATTCTCATTCAGGTGCTAGTTAAAGATGTATTTATTTATACAAGGATTTCAGTATAAGCAAATGTTTAATTATTTGTTGGTGCTGTGGCAATGTTTTTGTTTTTATATTTAACTGTCTGTTATTGTGTATTTCTAATTTTAAAGGTATGCTTTCAATGATATTCAAATAAATAAGTAAAAGCCAGCCATCCTTTTTCCAACAGTGGCCTTCCACTTGCAGAGAAGGATTATTTGATTGTCTTCTTTTGGGGGGTCTACGACCACTTTTTTTTCTAAGCTCCTTTAGAGTTTGACCTCCGAGATTACTTAATCTGTAACTTAGCACCAGGCCAGGTGGATGGAAATGTTTTTTGTGCTTTCATGAACAATTTTGTCATGAAATTCCTTCTTGACTTGAGTGCTAGCTTTCTCCCCCAGGGCTGACTCTATGTTGCCCTGTTATGTTTTACATAATTAAATATAAGGTCCCACGATATCATTTTAAAATCACTGTGTGTACAATCAGCAAGCATTGCCTTGGTTTGGGGATTTATGCTCATTTCACTATGCCTCTTCGACAATTGGGATTAAAGGACATGGGGGCTTTATATTGAAAGTAGGGTTTAGGAACCTTTGCGTTATCTGCTATAATACAGCTTTCAGCACTGACAAGACGGGAGACAGAAGTTAATTGCCCGTGTGAGGGAAAGGTACTCTCAGCCTACAAGATCAGAGCAAGAACATGGCATAGACTCAGCAAAGTTTCTGTGCTATATCCTCAGCAGGGTCAATTTGGTCTTACCATTATGAAGTCCATCAGTTTCAATATTTATTTATTTATTTATTTATTACATTTTTATACCGCCCAATAGCCGAAGCTCTCTGGACGGTTCACAAAAATTAAAACCATAATAAAACAACCAACAGGTAGAGACAGAAGGGCTTGATGAGAAATATTGCCCCGTCTGAAGTGCTCCCAAAATTTAGACCAGTTACACATCCCGTAGAAGGGAAGGATGGACGGGTTACCCATAAAGTACAAGTGATCTAGATATTATCTTGCGCTGTGTTGTCAACACAGCCAAGTCAAGGTTGATTTTCCTGTTTCATTCATTGGATCAAAGACACAGTTCCGACTTTATATCGGTCTACCATGATGTAAATTGCTGGGGAGGTCTGTTGGAAAATACATAGAAATAGTACTGTGGTGTGTGGAGAGTACAAAGAAAGAACCATCTGCCTCCCAGGGCATGCTAGAAAGTAGTGATTCTCACTATTTGGAAAGAAAATGGTGGCTGAACCACAGAGAGTTTTCACCACCACCATGTAAGGACTGTCTCACACCTGGAAATGTCTGTTGCTATCAAATCTGTCCCTTTTGGGACCATTGGATGTCCACGGTGCCCCTGACTTGACTTGCATTTGTGAGTTGAGCTGCAGGGTTCTCCTAGAAATCAACGAACTTTTGGGGGGAATTTTCAAAAATCACGGCTGCTATTTGCACAAATTGCTATTTACACAAATGTTTTAAAAATAACAACTGAAAATCCATGAACTGTGCCGACTTGATGCAGATCGAGTGAGGCAGGTTCCGGGAAAATGAACCAATATCCAAATGGGTGGGTGAGGGAGCTTATGAAAGCTCAGCAAATTTCACCTGCTGGATGGATTCCTCCAACATCCCTGTTCACACCCAAGATTTCTGCCAACACATATTTCTGCCAACAAGTTTCTAGCTATGTGGAAGTTATTAAGAACCATCACTGCTGGATGGGCCATTGTCAAAGCAACTTCACCATTGGTTGTTTCAAAATCTGCAAGTAATACTAAGAGTGATCCCAAGACCTTGATTGGCCAAGGCTGGAAGGAAGGAAAAATCATTCCAAAATGCCTTTTTGTGGGGCTGAAAGGATGAGAGTTTTTCCCCATTGAGGCATGGATAAAATGATACTAACATAGTTCATTGTGAATCTTTGGATCCTAATTCTTAGCCAAGTTATTTTCTAAAGGCTTTAAGGCAAGCAACTACCAATATCAAGCCATCTCAACTGTGGTTATACAACTCCACAGTGCAATTTTTGCAACACCGTTGAGACATGTGTTGTCTGTTAGGAAAATTCCACCCCATGGTGGAGGGTTTTTGTTTTGTTTTGTTTTGGCTGTGCAGAGGAGAGTTCCTGCACAACCATTGTATTGTGTGTTGTGTAGAGACTTCCGTGGAGTTTTCTGTTGTGTTGAGTTGACTTTTCCCACTGGCTCCAGAGTTCACTGGCAAGAGTGGCGAAAGGAGAGAGTACTGCTCTAGGAGAGCCACTGGGATTGTGTGTGTTTTTTTGGGGGGGAATGGCTGATGGGATACCTTTGGGACGACCAGGGGAGAAGAGAGGGCAGAGGAACTGTCAATCAAACATCACAATGGATTTTTACTCAACTCCACGGAAGCCCACAGTCACACAGTGGTGGAGTTAGAACATGTTGTGTTCTAAAAACTCCTAAAAACTCAGCTGTTGAGTGGAGTTTTCACATTGCATTTACTGAACTGAGCCTGTGTGGTGTGTGTGTCTTTCTTTCCTCCAAGAAAGACCACAACTGAGAAATAAATAGCTAGTTAGGGATCTGTTGCCAGCTCATTGCCTGTGTGGTACATCCAGTGGTGTAGTGGAGGTGTTCCTTATGACATTCTTTATAGGGCGAGTCCAAAAATGCAGCCAACTGTGTTGATCCATATCAACAAATCAGTTTTAGAAGCTTTCATTTCCACCAATAACAGGCCTGTGGTAAAGTGACTGGGTCTTAATTGTCCATTCAAGACCAAGCTACATCAGAATACTTTGTACTAAAATAGGGAACAACATGTTTCTGCAGAATAATGTGTTGCCCCCACTTACAGTGCGAATGGCAACTTAGCATGGAGAGAACAGGGAAGTCTCTCAGAGTAATAGACGTCATTGACCCTCCTAATCAAAAAGTCCCAACACTTTGCCTCTATTAGAGCTGGCTCCACTACACCACTGCGTAGAACCCACAAAAACCTGCACAGAAAGGAATACTCAACCCAATTCAAGTGAACAGGTCCATGAAACATGGGTTATCATCCCATGCTGACAACTGTAATACCCTATTGGGTAAAGAGCTCTAAATAATCTGGAGCTTGCACTTTGGATTCTCAGATATATATATATTTGCGCGGTGGTGGGGTGGGATGTTGGAAGCATTGCAAACCTCACAACACATGCACATGAGATGTATAAGTAAGCAGCTTTGCAACACGTTCACTGTGCCTTGAGTTTTGCTCTGCTTTGTTCTCCAGCCCATTTGTTTGATTAGGCCCTCTACTCCTTTGTGGAGTCAACCTAGCTGGCATCTGCATTGACATTCTTGGCAGTGTTCCCCGGAGCGAACCACAATGTTGACCGCTAACGAGCAGCCAAGTGGCGTTAGCTTTGTAGTTCAAGGTCGTTCGGAGCACCACACTCAATTTCCCCGCTCTCCAGCACCCGGGGGGGGAGGGAGAGCGGGGGATGGTTTGCAGATAGAATCCTTTTGAGGTGCATCTTGACAGAGACAATCATGCACAAGCTACCATGGGGCCTGGAAATCAAAGGGCTTTATGCCGCATAGTGGAGCTGCTAATGCGATAGGTCAGCAAAGTTAGAAACGCTCCCCTTTGTGCTGTAATGTTTCGTAACTCAGCGTGTTCTTCTTGGGGGTACAATACACACCGTTAAAATCGCGGCTTCTCTGCCAACGGGGATGTATTTTCCTAGTGCCATCTGTCATAGGGTCTTGCAGCACTTTCCAGAGGTTACTTAAAAACACCAGCGAGGAAGGCAAATGGCGTATTTATAATATCCGAGTTACAGATGTGCAAACTATAGTGGAGAAAGGACCAAGGTTGTACAATATGCCTCATGGCAGGAAATGAGTGACACAAACCCAGTTCCTGACCCCAGCTGCTCTTTTCCAAAATGTTGATGACAGGATGGAAGGAAATTATTTATTTATTTATTTATTTATTTATTTATTTATTAACAATATTTATATACCACTCCTTATCTAAAATAGGAGTGAAACAGTAAAAAGAAAGACAAATTAAAACAGCCAATTAACCTCATTCAATTTTAAATAAAGGACCAATAAAAATGGTGGCTGGTCAGTTGAGGAATGCTTCATGGAAAAGCGTTGTTTTCAGGAGCTGTCGGAAGCAGCACAGTGTTGGTGCCTGCCTGACCTGCAGGGGCAGGGAATTCCAAGGAGAAGGGGCCACCACACTAAAGCCTCTTCTTCTGGTGGACTCCAATTGGGCCATAGGTCCATGTGGAACCACCAGGAGCATACCTTCTAATGACCTCAGTGAGTGGGCAGGATGGTAAGGGAGAAGGCACTCTTTCAGGTCCCCTGGTCCCCCGTTGTTTAAGGCATTGCACACATAAGCAGCAAGTGCAGTTGGCTCAGCAAACGAGTTACATACTATTAAAAATGCTGTGCAGTACCATCTTCTAGGCCTTCCACTAACACTAGATGCTCAATGTATGTTTTTCCCACTTGAAAGAAAAGCTGCTTCCCCTCCAGTTGGGGTGGGAAAGAAAGACACTCAGATTTTGTAACACAAGCAAGGTGAAATGAGCTCTGTGGAAGCATATGGAGAACCTCAATGACCTCAACCATGGCATGTTCGCCATTCACTAGCTCTTTCGTTTACATTTTCCAATCTATCATCTCACATTTATTTTGCACCTCCTTCAACCCAAATTGAGTTAGGAGATTGCACCTGAGTTGTGTGAAGCTGTCTCTCTGCTTCTCAAGTTGGTCAGTGGATGTATTCTGTTGTAAACTGCGGAATGGGTGATATTCAGAAGTCTAGCCAAATGAATCTGAAGGATGTCCCTGTAGATTTCTTGCCGGTTTTAAGTCTGAGAAAATTCTGAAGACATTCCACATATACACACAGAGAGAGAAAGAGAGAGAGAGAGAGAGTAAGAGAGAGAGAGCTTTGTGATAAATGTAGATTTGGTACAGCTTGAGATCCTAATGGGAAGCTTCCATGCCATTTGAATGCAACTGCTATTGGTTGTTACAGCTTCCTTGTTCTTCCTGTCACTGTGACATGCAATTATGGAATTTCACAGCTGGAAAGATGACAACTCCTCCCGCTGGCGTGTCCCTGCCTCTCTACGTAATCCAACCTCATCTAGCAATCCGTAATTTGATAAAGTGACAGGAGATGGTGGAGGTGTCAAAGCAACCCTCTGACCTCCCTCTGAAGTGTCAATGCAGAGGGCCACACAACTTTTGCACATGCTGATTGTTCAAAGGACGTAGTTCTTTCCCTATGCTAGACTACCTGCCACTGAGGAAGAAGCAGCAACTGGTGGAAATAGTAGTGGTACAGGCGGGGATTGCATTTTTCTGAAGTGCTTTTTCTTCTTCTCCTAGCATCCACAGCTTTCTTGGTATTAGGCTGTCTTAAGTGGGCCCTAACTGCCAGGGCTGGAAGAAAAGTTTCATGTATGATCAGGAGTCTGGAAACAAAGCCCTATGAGGAGCGACTGAAAGAACTGGATTTTTTTAGTCTGGAGAAGAGAAGATTGAGGGGAGACATGATAGCACTCTTCAAGTGCTTGAAAGGTCACAGAGAGGAGGGCCAGGGTCTCTTCTCGATCATCCCAGAGTGAAGGACACGGAATAACAGGCTCATGTTACAGGAGGCCAGATTCTGACTGGACATCAGGAGAAAAATGTGTATGGTCAAAGATCTTATATGTCCAGTCTGGCAGACTCAGTCACAACCTCCGAGCCTAAAATGTGTTCAACAACATGCATACATTTGAAGAATGTGCATGAAAAAATGAGTACTTTTGAAAATTGCATACAAGTATGTTTTAATTAATGGGAGAAGAATGCATATATTTCAAAGATGTGAGCAACTGATGAGTACATTTGGGGGGAAATGCTCTAAATATTCAGTCATTCATGCAAAACCAATAAAACAAAAACAAAGACTGAAATCTGATATGAACTCAAGTCAGAATGGAATTTGGAGAATTTGGGGAGCACGAGTTTTCCTGCTTTGCACATTCCTACTCTCAGTAGAGCAGCTTATGCACACCATACCCCAATGGAATGAAGATTGTCTTATGTTCAAGCAAATGTGAGTAGAACAGAAACACACACACACCCTGACATCTGCCCGCAACACAGGAAGGCCAGGGGCTGAGCAGTTGTGGATGGAAAATTGCAAATGGTCCTGGTATGCATGTCCTCAGAGCGATCCATTTAAGAAGATAAGACGTGCCATGCTGGATCAGACCGAGGGTCCATCTAGTCCAGCACACAGTGGCCCACCAGCTGTTGACCAGGCACCAAAAAGCAGGACATGATCCAGCAGCACCCTCCCCCCCCCCATGTTCCTGAACTGTGCATTTGTGTTGTGAAAATGTTCACATGTGCAAGTGGGCACTTCTGCAGATGCACACATGGCAAAATTAACATTGGAGAGGAATTCAGAGAACATATTCAGGGCTGTTGTGTGTGTGGTTTTTTTTTTTGCAAGGTTTTATCAGTGTTCTGTGGCCATTGTCAATGTTGAGGAGAAATGAGACAAAAAGGAGTTGAAAGCTAATGCAAATTGGGCATGACTATGTACAATAACTGGAACAATTCCAAATTCTTACTGTTCCAATCGACAAGACTTAACTGGAATTACAAAATTATCTGGAATTCCAAAATTAAGGGAAGTTCGGATGAAGATAATTTATAAAGCATTCATTCTTCTCTCTAACTGCCTCCCTGCCTGTTCTATCAATTCCTAATAGATGTAAATATCTCAGAATCGGGTACCTTTACAATGAGTCCCTGTGTTTGTGCTGGGGAGATCAGGCTGTTTCTAGTCCATGTCTGCTTCATGTGTCTTTTCTATCCTGTTTCCTCCTCCTCCTCCTCCTCCTTTTTAAAGCATGAACATGTGCATTTTAACTGTATGTCTTTCCCCCAAAATATGCATTTTTGTATGCATTTTTTAAAGTCAAGGGTTGCATCACAAAATTAGGAGAAGTACCCCATCTGAAGGATAACTGCACTCCTTTCTGCGTAATAGATGAAGAAGGGCAAATTTGGTTGCATGCTTAAAAAATGCCGGCTGAATGGAATTCTCCAGCATCCCTGGCTTTGGAGAGCTAGAAATGTGTCAGGCTTTCTGACGAGGTGTTTTATATACACAAACGAAGAAAGGAAGAGTTAATGTTCCCTGCTTTCATTCTTCCCATTGTCTCCTTTGTTGGTATAGTGATGGAAGAAGGACTAGTCTACTGTACTGTACTCTGGATGGATGAGTGATAGGAAGTCTTCATGGTTTTATATATAAAGCATGTGCTGTCCAAATATGATTTATGTCATCTCAGCAGTTTTTGCACGGTTCCACTGGAATTTTCTTTTTTGTTGATCAAGGTCAGAAAAAACTGTGATTGTGCCATTTATCTCAGCTGCTTGAATACTGAAATAATTCTTCAAGAGTCTGGATTCAGTACCATAAGAAAAGACTGGGACAGGGGGAATCTGTGACATGGTGCCATTTTGGTATAAATCTCTCCTCCCCCCCCTCTCTCTCTGTGATCATATAAAAGAAAGGAACACAGATAAAAAACCTCCGACCATCTATTGAGAAAATGAGAGAGTAAGTGAGTGTACGTACTGTCTACACTGAATGGCAGTATCACCAAAGAAAGTAATCAGAAACATTCGCCATTCCTTTCTTTTAAGAACATAAGAAGAGCCCTGCTGGACCAGACCATAGGTCCATCTAGTCCAGCACTGTGGCCAATCAGCTGCTGATCAGGAACCCGCAGGACATGGGTGTAAGAGCACCCACCAGCCCATGTTCCTCAGCAATGGTGTATCTAGGTTTATTGCCCCTAAATCAGACACCTGTGACATCCCTTCCTCCGAAATACATCCCATTGAACTCAGTGGTTCTTACAACCAGGTACTGTGTATAGGATTTCAGCTTAAAATACTCACTACTAAAATGAGAAGGACATTGGAATTGTTGTAGATCACAAGCTGAGTATGAGCTAACAGTGTCATGTCACTGTAAAAAAAAAGGAAGTGCTATTTTGGGCTGCATTAATAAAAGTATAGCTTCCAAATCACGTGAGGTACTGGTCCCCCTCTATTTCACACTGGTTAGGTCTCATCTTGAGCATTGCATCCAGTTCTGGGCACCACACTTCAAGAAAGATGCAGACAAGCTGGAGCATGTTCAGAGGAGGGCAGTGAGGATGATCAGGGGTCTGGAAACAAAGCCCTCTGAGGAGAGACTGAAAGAACTGGGCACGTTTAGCCTGGAGAAGAGAAGACGGAGGGGAGACATGATAGCACTCTTTAAGTTCTTGAAAGGTTGTCATCCCAGAGTGCAGGACATGGAATAATGGGCTCAAATTACAGGAAGCCCGATTCCAGCGGGACATTGGGAAAAAATCCTGCATTGAGCAGGGGGTTTGACTCGATGGCCTTGTAGGCCCCTTCCAACTCTGCTATTCTATGATTCTATGTTCTGACTGTTAGAGCAGTATGGCAATGGAACCATTGACCCAAGGAAGTGATGGACTCTCCCACACTAGAGGCCTTCAAGAGGCAGCTGGACAACCATCTGTCAGGGATGCTTTAGGGTGGATTCCTGCATTGAGCAGGGGGTTGGACTTGATGGCCTTATAGGCCTCTTCCAACTCTGCTATTCTATGATTCTATGATTGTTCTGCATGTCTACTTTGTCCCCAATTGCATTCATAATGGTAGATTTGAATGGGTAGAACCCAGACAATTAGCTGTTCACAATTTAACCCACTATGTTTCCCCAGCTGTAGTGTTTCTGTTTATTCAGAAGTTTAAGATTTGATATGATGACTTTTGCCAACTATTCTAAAATCCGAAAGAAAACCACCACCACCATAATCAACAACAAAACCATCAGAGATAACATACATAAAGTATTTTGTGAACATGAAGAACGACAGTTCACAATTTAATTTGCACTTTTATATTAGAAGATGTAGGGGTATGGTTAAATATACCTACATCAGAAGAAGAAGAAAACCCTAACCTAAATGATGAGTACTTTATCAAAAGCATCAGGGTACTGAAATTAAATAAAAATTAAATAGCATGCCTGCAAGCAGAGTAATGACCCATCTGTTCATTACAGCCTTAGTTTCTATCAAAGACACGATCTCATTAAAAGTATATCTTTGATTAGAGAATGAGTTTCAACTGCATAAAAGTTGGATTACTTTGTTCTAAGCTATTTGAATTGGGGTGAGTTTTTCTTTTTGTTTCTTTTCAGGGTGTGAGGATGAATTAGCTATCTTTAAGAACAATAATAACTTATGTAAATATGGGGAGTGATGGAAGGATGGCCAAGCAAGGTATGAATTTTTTTAAAGACAGTGAAATATCCTAGGTTGGCAGGTGTTCCGGGAATGCTAAATTGAAGGTATGTGCCTCCTCCATCGATACTAGAGTCTTCTATTATTTGGGGAAATAATTAACTTAAGAAACTTTTTCTTTCTTTTTTTTAGTAACAGGAAGTAATGAGAGATCCCCCTCCTTTTCTTTAAAATGCCTCTTTTCTCCAGGTTTACTTCCCCCCCCCCCCCCTGCATCTAATGAACATGGCTAGGAACCAAACTGTCTCATCATGTGTTCTTGGAATCTGGGGCGGTTTTTACATTTAATAATTTCCAAGGTGCTCTTTGAACCAATACTTTAATTTGCAAATATACATTCTTAGTACGGATATGTTAGAAATTTGTTTCAGGTTGTTTAAAACAACAACAACCTGCATTTACTCAGTTTGCACCTCCTGGAACTGAATTTCGATCAGAATACAATCTGAAGTTGGACTGTCTATATTTCCGACCTTGGGATGCGATTCACAGAACCAAAACAAAATGTCCCAAAATGTGTAAATTTGCAAAATGTGTGCAAACATGGTTTAATCAATAGGAGGAAATGTTCCTGTTCAGATGACATACTAAGCTACAGTGGTTAAGTATTTTGAGCTAAACATTATGGCTTAGCATGTTGTGTGAACTAGGGATGTGCGCCGCTTCTAATCGGACCGGCGAATTAGAAGCAGAGCGGGGTGCTTCGCCTCCCCTTAAAGCGGAGGCGAAGAGGATTGGGGGGCCGGCGGAGCGTGGCGAAGAGGATCGAGGTGAAGGCAGATCCTTCGCCTCGATCCTGAGCTCTGCAAGAAAGGTAAGTGGGGTTTACCGGACCCTGCCGCTGTCGCTGTCACCCATGCGGCGACGGCGGCAGGGCCCGGTAACCCCCCTCCCCGCCCTCCTCTCCCTTACCTGCGTCCGTCCACGGTCCCTCGGCTTCTTCCATTGAGTCTAGGACTTCCTGGTTGAGCCACGGGCTCAATTGAAGAAGCCGAGGGACCGTGGACGGACGCAGGTAAGGCCCCCCTCCCCCTTGGTCCCTTACCGGGCTCTGCAGGTAAGGGAGAGGAGGGTGGGGGGCCTTACCTGGCACTATTCTCCTCCACTGCGGAGCTCCAATTTGGAGCCGGAGCTCCGCGGCGAAGAGGAGCGGACTATGGGCAGAGCGGCGCGGAGCGGAGTGGGCCGAATCGGGGGGTCCGTGCACACCCCTAGTGTGAACCATTCCTAACTATGGTGGCTACATAACCATGGTTTAAACACGCTCACTAACGATTTGCTGCAAAAGGGTTATTGGACTAACCATGGCTTAGCATGTTGTCTGAACAGGGCCAATGTGTACATTTCACAAAGGTGCACAACAGATGGTTACATTTGTAAAAAAAAAAATGTCTACCAACATATGCATCATTTTGTGTGTGAAAAGGGGAAAAAAATAAGCTTGCAATCTGAGATGAACAAGATTTGGGATGATCTTCAAGGAAGAATGCTTGAATTGTGGTTATTCACAAGTTCTGTGCATTTGGAAAAATAAACCCATCAGGGAGCAAGTTAATATGCAAAGTGAGCTTGGGCTATGACAACATCTCTCCTGCTACTTTCACAGTGCCATGTCAGTGTGTCTCTGTGTGTGTAATTTTGAGGCCTTTCATGTGGGTGTGGGTGTCTTACTTTAAAAACAAACAAAAACAAGATAGCCAGAGCTAAGTTTCCCCCTCTTTTCTTTTACAA